>NC_087558.1:24711493-25012986 GCF_036250125.1 Pseudopipra pipra
CAATATGTAAAGACACACTACATGCCTAAGCAAAGGCCAGAGCAGAGATCTGTGAAAGCTTTTTATGAAGCTCAGTGGGTTAAAGAGTTTCTATGTGATTGTGGTTCAAACCAAGACTGCCAGTTAGGCTGCAGAGGGCAGTTGTTTATCACAACATCACCTCCTCTTTTGTCGACAGATCATCACAGTTGCCGTTTTCTATTTAAGAATATCATGCCTGGAGCATCTGATGTGAAGTGTATTGGAAGAGATATGTGCAGTGCATCTGTCTGTAGTAAGACAGTTACTAGTCCATGCTGTCAATCTAATCAGTTTAAGAAGCCCAAAAAAATGCTCAACAAAGCGGTTTAAGAAATGTTGATTTTTTAATGAGATGCTCAAATATTGCATTTATGGGAGCCAAATGGCTAAGTGAGTAGCCAGATACAGCTACCTTTTAATAAAGGCAGAGAATCAGAAGAAAGTACAATAGTACAATAAATGATTAATATCTATTTATCTATTTATTGACTGTCACAATGCCCGAGAACTTAAAAATACTGGGCTTTTTTTATTTGTTATGCAGTCACAGGCACCTTCCCACATTATGGGGACAGAACAGAAGCCAAAATATCTCCTGTAAAACTTATTTCAAGCTGATAGAGGAACTCCTTCCAAATTCTTTGAACTTTGTATCCCGTCCTGGAAGATTTTATGCGTTGCTCAAAAACACTTCTGAAGTCTGGAAGGAGCCAGAAGGAGACCCAGTTCCTACTCTGCCTCAGTTTCATGCCATTTCCTCAACCACTTGTAAAATTGTGTTGACCTAAATCTTGCAGGAACGGTGCAGGCTAACTCAAGGGGACTTCCAGTGCTGGGACTGCAGGCACTCCAGACACCATGCCAGTGTACCAGGTGACCAAATCCTGATGGGTGTTAGCTGTGGGGTGCAGCTAATGCTTGATGCCCCGTCAGTGAGATGCCCAAGCTGGTGCCAGAGCTGCTGGTCAGACCTTTGGTGGAGCACAGAACCTGTTTGAGCTGAGCAGGTGAGCTCCAGGTTTGCAGTGCTGGGCACAAACTGCTGAGCTCTGCCAGGAGGCCTGGCTGATACAGCTTCCCTGGGAGGTGCCCCCTGAGGGATGCAGGCCCAGGCAAAACCAGTGTCTGCTCCTCATTCCTATTATGGCTGAGGAATACTGAATGGTAGCTGCATGTGGAGGCAGAAGAAGATAGTCCAAGATGCTGGAAATGCTACACAATCCTCACTAGCCCTGGCAGACTGACAGTGCCTGACCCTGGTTTCATTCGTACCACTTCAATGGAATTACTCTTCTTTCAGCCTACAGGAAAGGAGGTGGGCCTCAGGTTCAAGGCAAAAATATATAATATGGAACAGCATTATTCACGTCTGTATTCAGCTGATGTAATTTTGAACCAAGAAATCCTGTTTGTCCCAAAGTGCTGGAACTGGCAACGAGCTGTGGGTGCCTCATTGCTGCAGTGAATAGCACCATCTAGGGATCAGGATGGTTTTAGAGTCCTCTCTTCACATTGTGCATGGCAAGGATGGCCTGAATGTCAGCTCTGCAGTGCACACACGCTGTTCATACAAGCCACACCTCAATTTTTTTTTTGTAATATTGCAGGCACGCATATATGTTCCTCAGTTTATATTTATATATATATATATGCACAATAATTCACACACATAATACTTCCCTCAGTGTGTATTTGTGTGTGTCCTGTGTGTGCCCCCAGCAGTGCAAAGCTGAAACAATGTCCCTATGTACAAACACAAAGCTTATTGATATATGCCCCACACTCAAAGAGTTCTTTAGGGCTGTTGTTATCCACTGGTGTTAATGCAGCCACTAGTCTCTCCTATGCTGTAATGGGCTTTTCCAAATATTTGTGCCAAAAATGTAGTTGTTGACCTTATGGTGTGTGACATGTTGCACTGCAGAGAAAATTGGAGTTTCTGCCTGTGCTGCTTTAAAATCTCTCCCTATGCAAAATGGGAAAGATAAAGATAATAGTTTTTTAAAGATAATAGATTTTTATTATAGTTGAAGTGGGGTGACTTCAGGAGGGGTCACAGCTAATGTTTTAAGAAAAACTTGTTTAGACAATAAAGCTATTTCTGTTCTGGCATTTAACAAGAGTGTCTTGGCCTGAGCTGGTATTATAATCCCCTTAATTAAAACCTTTTAGGATTCCTTGGTTCAGACTAATATTCTGCAAGCTTCTTATTGCTCTATAAATAAATAAATTTGTGGACAAAAGCAAATAAAAGAGACCACAATCATGAACTAAGGTGACTGTAATAACAAACCTAGATTTTATACAATAACCTTTTAAAAACATACAACTTAGCTTGCCCAATTCAGTGCATCTATTCACCTTTAATTTAGCTATTTATCTTTCTTATGCTATCAAGAATAGTTGGCCCCCAAGTGGGTTCTCTTCAGGCTTGTTACCAAAAGGTGACCCAGGTTCCTGGATACAGGCAGCACAGATTCATAGCCTTGGAGTCCTCTCCTCTGCTTGAAGGAGCCCTGCCAATCTGGGAGTGTGGATGGGCCCCACGTGGTCAGTCAGTGATGCACAGAGTAGGTGTGATTCTCCTCCAGCCACTGTCAGACTGGTTCAGCCTGTCTCCTCGTGCCCCCAAACATATCAAGGAGCAGCAGAAGCCTGGTGCCCCCAGAGGAAGGTGGCCACTGAAATAATACTCTCTGTGAATTTAGATTTGGATTTGAGAAGAACTTGTAAACTCCAAATATTGTTTCAGTGAAGTAGCTGTTTTGCAGATGCACCTAATTTTTGTTGAGCCATTTTGCACTAGTAAATATTAATATTTGACTGTATTTGTAAAATTTTATTCATCAATGCAAATCTCATGCACTCTTTAGTATACTTATGTAAACGGTGTTCATATACCATGTTCTTATTATGGATGCATCTGAAACTTAATGCAGCTCATGTTGCTGTCTGAGCATTTTTGGGGGGGAAGAAATGATACCTATCACACTTGAGTATGATGCCATTGGTAATTTCCTTTGCTTTTGAAGAAATAATGCTGGGTCAGTTTTCCATAAAATTGTAGCTGGCCATGACAGCCTTCTGTTTAAATCAGTGGTGCAAACCAAGCTGAGTTAAGATGCCAAGTGAAATTTTTCTTTTCTTTTTTTTTTCCTGCAATTAATTATGATGTTAAAAATTCTACCATTGAATGTGAACAATCATTTTTATGGTCTTACATTACTATTAAGGCACTACTTTACCACTTCAGTACTTCTGCACTATGTACTTAATTTTGTATTTCTATATTTTTGTATAACTCACAGGAATCACTGATGCAGTAAAAATTCTGGCTTTTCAGTCACGCTGCAAATAACAAGAGTTTTTCTTGCAGACTAGACTAGGTTGAATATTATTGGTGTTTAATTTTTTTTTATACTTGCAATATGTTAGACACTGACTATTCAAGAAGAATATTCCCACCCAAACAATACTTTTTAAGTACAATGCCAGCACCTGTCATTCAGTCACACAACGTGTTCACTCCTCATTCTAATTGCCTGTGATTTCCATGTGTTGCAGAATCATGGAGCTGGAAGAAATCTTCTTCCATTCCTCTCTAAGACACTGTGTTCGAGTAACCTCTACCTGATCCTGGGAGATCAGGGACAGAGACACTGAGGGATTTGCTTGAATGCAGGGACTCCATTTCTGAACTGCTCTTAAAAACCTCCATTACAGGAAACTGTACAGCCCTTCCAAGCAGTCTGGTAAAGAAACTGCGCAGTAATTTAGACAGAGGTGCTGACAACTCATGCTCAGCTTAGGAGAGTTGTCTCTAAATACCATGTTTCTTCCTTCTCCTGGGTAATAACCAGAACCCAGCCCTGGTCCTACAGTGAGTTCCCCTTTGGCAGATAGAGCTGCACAGATCCAGGATTTCCAAGGACACAAGTTATTCCAATAAGAGGAAGTGATCCTACTTCATTTTGGTGGAGGTCAGCAGCTCAACTGTTCCCACTGTCTGTCATCTGAATAGTGACTAGTGCCTTCAGGTGAGTTAATCTTCACCAGTTTGCTAAAATAACCTTATCCAATCTTGTCTAATAAGCATCTTCTAGTCTTGGAAAACAGATACAGCCTAAGCTTATGTGTTTAAGAGCAGTGGTGCCTTTGGAGTCACTGGCTTCTTCACTCACAAGTAAAACATTGATCTTAGAGCTGCAGAGGAAAACAAATTACCTTCCTGGGATTTTTTATAATTGTATAGACTTTGAGTTGGCACTGATAGCCTGTAGAATTGAAGTACAGCTCCCCTGACATCACTCCATTCTGTAGTGGGGTGGTATGACCCTCCTAGGAGATCTTCCCCTCTCTCCTTTGGAGCTAAGCAGGGAACACTCTCTTTTGTATAACGAATTGGGCCCCCAAATGTAGTGTCAGTGCTGCTCTGCAGGTCAGTCTGAGAGCAGGTTCTGTCCTCTCTGCTGTCAGGAGTGGCTGGATAGTGGGAGATTAGAGGAGTTGAGGTGTTGGTTTGGAGAACTGCAATGCTTGGTTCCTTCTGCACTGTATTAGAAGTCTGGATACAGTAGAGTTAGAGCTCAGAGCAGTGCATCAGAAATGTGGGATGTGGGTGTGTTTTAGGAGAGGCTGTATATGGACAGACAGCTGAAGAAGTGTGGGGATGAAGTTAAGACAGAGGTCTCCATTTTACCAAGTGCCGTGGAGAAGGGGAATGGGGAAATTATACACTCTTACAGTACAGAAATCAGAAAGTGCCTCTGATGCAATAATATGTTTGAAACAAGCCAAGAGGAGGTATTTTGTTGTACATTGCACTGTAATAGCTGTGGAATTTTGCCAGAGGCTATAGAGGAGACTGGAAGTGAATTCAGAAAAATAACTCACAGGTTCAGGGATGAGAGCTTCTATCAGTGACAAGAAGCCTGAGGGTCCAGATAGAGCTTCTCAAAATCCCTCAGCTGCTGGTTCCTGGAGCACATAGCAGGGAAATAAACATTCTGTCAGGAGTTTTCTGTAAGGAAAGAGAAGTAAAAATTTGCTATTAGCCACTAAAAGGTAAAGTTAACAGGGTCAGATAAATCCATAGTCAGTCCCTGAGTATCTGTTCCTGGGTTTGCTGCATCCTTTGTATTCCTGCAGCAGGCTTGCAGCAGGACAAAGCTGAACTACTTACATTTATTTTCATTTTGTTTGAATTCCAGGTAGTATTACTTAAAATAATGACTGCACACTGGTGTGGGTTATCCTGTTGAACACAGTTACAATGGTTTCAAAGATGCTCCATGATATTTGATACTTTATTTTGCCTCCCCACTTAAAAGCCCTGACTGCTGGAGAATAGGCAGCAGTATCTATCAGGTGTGCCTGCCACACTCTTGTTCAGCATTATTATGCTTTGGAAGGGATTATTGTGCCTTTCCATGTCAGAGTACTGGCTTGGAGCACAGTAGTCATGTCCCATTCGTGTCACAGGGCTGGTTATTCTTGCAGCAGGCCCAAGAGAAATTCCAGGGTTGCTTGCAGAAATATTACCTTTTCATTGCTTGTCCCAGCTCTTTCTTTCCTCCGTTTCTTATGAGCTTCCTCACAGAAGGACAGGGCTAAGAAGTGATTGTAGTCCTGTTGCCCTTCCCTGGCCTGCTAAAGGGGGCTGGCATGAAGCACAGCAACTCTCATGATTCAAACCATGGAGCCCTGGGATGACCTTTGTGCAGAGGTAATATTTCCAGTTTTTATAATCTACATTAGATGCCATTTCTGTTGATATACTTGGTTAGATTTGAAGCCCTATAAGCTTTATGGACTTTGCAGTGACCAGAAGCAGGTAATTCCATATTTGATAGTGTTCAAGGATGGAACCTGGTTTGTTTGGGTTTGAGTTTGCCTTTTGCTAATTTAATCTGATAAAGATACAAACAGGTGGTAGTGACTCTGAGTCCCTAATGATGTATGTAAAGTTAGGATTGTTTTCTGCCATGTGTATGACTTCTCATTTCATTATATATAATTCCCTTTCCTAATTTTTTCCCTATTTTTTCAGTCTGGGAATGTCCTTTTGCCACATTTATATGCAATATCCCAGATAGCTTTATATCATCACCAGATTTCACCATTGTTGACTGTGACTATGATTCTGTGATCCAAGGCTGATGGAACAGTGTATCCTGAGGAAAACAAGGCAATGTCATTGCTCTTTTGTTTGGGGATGCTGTTTGACAACTGTCTCCCCAATATCCATCCCCACCCATCCAGAAACAGCTCCTTACAACATATGGAGCAAATTAGGGAACTGAGAGGTGAGCAGGTGGGAAAGCTCAGGACTGAAGAATCTCTCTGAACAATCTGTGTTCATTTGTCATGTGTGGATGTTGTAGTAAAGACAAGGACAATGAGATTTATTGCCAGAAGTAATAGAAACTTCGGAAGCACAACCTAGAATTTTTTCAGATATGCTCCCAGATTAGATACAGATCAGAACTGGAATGCAGCCTGTGTCAATATGTCATTTTGTGAAGAAGAAAAAAATCTTGAATACAGATGCTGCTTATGGACAAACTGTTACAATGCACAAGTAGACTTTAGAAGCAGATTATTTGAACTTCAGGCATTTTATGGTTTGTGCAGTTCCTGAAATCTTCATCTTTAAATGCTGGTGATAGAAGATAGATGTTCATACACAGCAGCTCTTTTTTTCCTAAATTCCCTTTCACACAATTTGACTGAATAAGTCAAAATGTATTCTCCTCCAACCTTCAAATGCAGGGCACTGTTCTGTATGAGATTTTGCTCTCTGGTCAGAGTAAGAACAAGTCATGCCCTTTTCCAGGGGAGCTTCTGCATGGGAATAGCTAAACAATGACTGTGTTCAGCGCTGTCAGTCCTTCACTTACAGTATGTCCTTGTCTTCTGGGAAGTCTCCAAACTGCTTCAGGTTGGATAACTTGTGGATTAGGGCCTGAATATAATATCAAAAAATGTTTTGAGGACAAATACTTAGATTCTTCTTTTCTTGTGATTGAAACACAGTGTGGCTACAGCTATCTAAATAAAGCTGGTTTTCTTTGTACCTGTCTCTGTGTTCCCTGCTCAGAACTGACAGTGTTCTCTATTGATAAAGCATTAGTCTGCATTTTTTATCAGTTTGTTTTAAATTATGAACTTGCCTGAAATACACAGCTATAAATACATCTCTTCTCTGGGTTATTGACAAAATATGTCACAGAAATATGAGTTCCTGCTCCTAAATTTAGCAACAGTGGCTTGTTACTAATTTCAGAGATCAGCAGGAAAATCTGCAGGGGACTATTGTGCAAACATCCTGCAAAATCAGTATGTTCCTACGATTCTAAAACCATTATGCCTTACAGAAATTTGCCAAATCCATATAAACAGAAATAGACGTTGTGCCTTTGTTATGGCTGCATTTGTATTTATTTGCTTGTATTTCAGCTATTTGAACTTTTACATTACAATTATGCACGTATAATGATGAATGCGAATCATCTGTGTCACAGATTAAAACCTTTCAGCAGTGCCAGTCAGCCCTTTTACTCTGCAGCTGCAGTCAGAGGTTGTAGCTGATGGGAGAGTTTGGTTTGTGTCAGTCACCACTGAAACCTGGCTGCCACTTTGTGTCTTACTGCGTCATGTTTATGCGCTTCTTGAAGTGGAGAAAATAGTGAAGTTGCTCATTAGTCAGGGGTTTCCAGGGCACTGAAATACAGTTCAGCAATTCCATGGTAATCCCAGGGCATTTGTACGAGCCAGGGACAGTTCTTTTGTTCCAAGGATGTAAGTTAACAGAAGGAATATGTGAAATCAAGCATACACCCAGTCGTTGAAGGTGCTTGTAAACAACATGCTGCTTGGAGGAATGGCAGGTAATTAGTGCCTGGCACAAAGGGCTGTGGTGCTTAGCAGCAGCTAGAAAGCAGGGATTGCCATCATCACATGGCCAAAAGCTTCTGGGCCCTGTGCTGTCATCTCCCTGTTTCATGGCTGTGCTCAGAGGGGGTGCCACATTACAACAAGTGACATTTCCTTTGAAGTGTCTTTTCCCTCAGTTTTAGTTTCTAGTTTCTTGTTGTTTGCCATCCCACTGTACATTTGTCTTTCCCACCCTCTGACTCAGGACAATGCCAAGTGTTCCAGTGGTTTCCTGCAAAGCTTCTGATTCCTGCCTTGTTTCCTTTATGGGAACAAATTCTAGAACATTCTGGCAGAATAGCTGGAGGAAAGAGGCTGCTGCTGAAGAAGCAACAGTGCCACTGTGTGAAGGACAGAGAGATAAGGCTGCAACAGAATGTAAATTTAACCATTTCTCTGCTTTCTCCTGATTGTAGCAAGGTGAGGGAGGGTGATCAGCACAAACAGAATTTGTTCATATGTGCTTTGCACTCATATGTGATGGAGTAGCACTGAAATCCATTTGAGGGAAAAACCTTGTAGCTTTATCTTCTTTTGTGAATTATTGGAAATGTGACTTCTGAAAGAGCCTCTTGAGAAGCATCATTTTTGTGAGACTCAGAGAAGAAACAGTCAGATAATTCTGTTCGCTATATTTCAGACAACACAAACAATACCTTATGAGATACCACAACAGGATTCAGATTCCATTAGTTATGCATTAGCTAGGATTTAGAAATGATGAGGAGCTGTGTTCTGGATCAAGTCCATTTGAGTCATACGTTCTTGTGTCAGTCAGGATGGCACTGCCATAATTTGGATGCACTGATTTCTATCCTGAGGTACAGTGCTGTCCTACCCTCCTGCATTTGTTGTTGGAAAGGACTGGTGGGACCATGTGGTGGGCTGACCCTGGCTGGACAACAGGTGCCCACCAAAGCTGCTCTATCACTCCCCTTCTCAGCTGTCCAGGGAGGGACAGAAAATGCAATGAAAGGCTCCTGGATCAAGATAAGGGCAGGGAGAGATCACTCACCAATTACCATCACAGGGAAAACAGAGCTGCCTTGGGGAAATGAATTTCATTTTATTGCCAATCAAATCAGAGTGAGGTAATGAGAAATAACCCCAAATCTCAAAACACCAGTTCTGTAGCCAGGCCTCTGGTTAAGAATCCAAATATGAAATATGCATTATCAGTGCTCAGCCAACCAGTAATTTGTGTGTGCATTTCACAAAAGAGTTGCCAGGGATTTCATCCCACACGAGTTCCACAGATCCCCACACAAGATCCACGTGGGTGTGGACAGTCCTGTGCTGCAGGAGTGGGATCATTTCAGAGCAGCAATGGATTTTCAGCACTGCTCATTTGTCACCACTGTGCACTCGGTCTGGTTGTGCTGTTGTGTCTCTGGCACTGACGGGGGGAGAGCTGTGCTGGAGTGCACGAGGTCCCAGGCAACACCTGCTGCTGTCAGATAATTCTACTGTACAAGTGCAAGGGGAGATTTTTAGAAGCTTAGGTCCATGTTCTACCAATGCAGCCCCAAAATCCCTAAGCCTTCCTAAAAAACATTCAGTGTACAGTGCAGTATGAGAACAGTGTCAGCTCTTCATATTAATCACAGGGAATTTCTGCATTGCCTCAAAAATATGAAAGATTTTATCATCTTAGGACACCTTTGCATAATGTAGCATTTAAGTGTCTTTTGTGGAGATGTGATCCAATTTTCCTCGAGTTCTCTTGCCTGTACAGGACTTCTCTTTACAAGACTAAATACTGAATTCCAAAGACCCACCCATACTATTTTTTATTAAATGCACAGTTGGACTACTCATGTTTCCTAGACTGTCATTTCAGTGCTGCCCAGCTCCTGAAGTTTGAATGTCACTTACTTAGTACTTGTGATCTTATATCAACCTGTTATAAAGTACTTTTTATCCCCTTCTTTCTTCTCCTTTCCTCTGTCTCTCCTTCTGTCAGTGCAGTGGAGGGCTGTGATCACATTACCATTAAAAACTGTATGCAATTGCATTATATAAGAACAGTTGGACAGGAAATGCTGTACAGTAAAACTTCTTATCAGTTCCTTCTATGAGGTAATGCCGACTTCTAAATATTTGGGGCAAAAATAGCAGTAATTCCAAACTGTCTCAATTTTCAACTATGTCTAGATTTTGGTAAGGTTTAATTGGGAGAAGCATTATGCATCTGAGTTCTGTTAGATTTGGGAGTAATGTGTTCTGAATTTCAGAGCCTGTTTTCAGTCCGATGCAGAAATTATTTATTGAATAAAATCTTGGTACTCTTGAGGAGATATTGATATGCCTGTGGGTCAATACCTTCAAAACTAAAAGGCAGTCTTTCATTCTTGCCATGGGGAAAAAGCCAGATGTCCCTCAAATTACAAAGGTCTCTTTTGTTTTCTAGGGTTTCAAGAAGCACTTCAGCATTTAGTATTGTCACATGGAGGTGTCTGGGATGGGGGTGGATGTCAGAAAATCCTTTCTTACTGCCTTAGATGTTAATTACTAAAACCTCTCTCTAAAGAGGAGACTTGGGCCATAACTTACAACACTGACTGTTGCAGATGATACTCTTGCAAACAAGAGTTAAATCAGGATATTGTGTGAGATGAAGAAACTTATTTCCAGGAAAAGCTGCTGAGCTAATACCCCAGAGGGATTATTTAGTGGAAAACTGTTGATGACAATGGTTTTGGGTTATTTTTTTCTTTTTTTTTAACCGGGGTGGAATTCCTCTAATTGTCTCTTTCAGCCCCCAGATTGACTCAGTTTGCTTTTTTGTTCAGCTCAGTGGTTGGGAGGCAGTACAAGAAGATGGCTTTGCTCATTTGTTACACCTTCTCTGCCTCTTGCTATGGCAGAGCTGTCAGAAGGCAGTGGTTCTGAGGTGTTTGCTTTGAGTGAGAGTGTGACATACCACACCAGCCATACCTTCTCTAGGTTGTTGTTCTTTGCTATATTTATTTGTTAATATTTTTATGAAATTGTTCTAGTTTTCTAAAACGTTGTGTTTCAAAGTATTTAGGCAGCTGGGCTGATTTTTGAGAGACACTTCAGAAGAGAAAATTATGCCATGGAATAGAGCTCAATTGTTCCCTACCATCACCCCTTTTATTTCTTATTTGCTCAGGGCAGCAGATTGTAGGAGTTCTCTACTTCATGGGGAGAATTAGCCTGTCTGGGGAGATTAAGAACATTATATTGGAATATATCCTGAAAAACAGTAACAACCTAACAAGCTACAAATTGAAATAATGAGAAAATGTTGTACTGCTGTTTGCAATGGAGACGGTTTCACTGTCTGTCATACTTTCTTAAAAATCTTTTTTTCCAGCCATCTTAAAGAAAAAGAAAAAAGTATAATCTAAAGTATGCCTGGACTTGGAACATGGATGGAGATTCAAGAATGGCAGACTTTGGGATCATTCTAGAAAATTCTTATTCCGTGTTGCTGTCTGAAGGCAGAGGAGAGTGAAATGACATTTCCATCGCATTGTCTTTTCTAAGATAATTATTCAAACATGCTTTCCCAGGAGAACATCCAGCCTGTTAGTAACCAGGCATGAGAAGTTGTTATAATAATAGATGTGCTTTCAGGAATTGATCCCACTCAGTAACTGTACCTCCAATAACATCTTAAGGAAGATGGTGTTATGTACGCTTCCAAAAATCAATCATGCTTCTCAAGAGGATTGCACACTAACGAATAACACACCAGAAAGGAAAATCTGGTTTGGTATTTTATGTGGCTTTAGAATTTACCAACCTATGGGTTTGTCTTACTTTGGGAAATCATCTGTAAAGTCAGGGGTTGCCTGTGCTCTGATGCTCATGGGAGGTGGTTTTGGTTGGGATTTCTGTTAGGTTTTGTTTTTTTTCACTCTTTTATGTTGTGAGGAGTGTAGCTGGACAGAGCCTCTTGATGGGAAGAGTGCTGTGTGGTTCTGCTCTTCACCAGTTTTGGTTCTTAATTGTACCCAAACGTTGCAGAAACCCAGCTCTTACACATAACTTTTTGTGAGCTCTTAAAACACTTCCCCAAGAAGAAAAAATATCCCAGAATTGCCCAGAGGCAGGAAGCTGACACTCCAGCAGTTCGTGTGAGGTGTTATATCAGTACCTGCAGAGCAGGCCCAGAGCTCTGTGCTGTCCTGGTCCAGTGCACTGTGCAAGGAGTGCCTTAAAACACAACTGGGATTCTGTGACTCTGGTCACAAGTGTGTGAGAGGGATAAAAATCCCTTTGTGTGAGCAACAGAAATTTTAAAGGGGGCTTAGGATTATTCCCTCTGCTCAAAGAAGAGAACTGTAAATTGCCAGTCAGCAGGACTTGGCCAGCAGAGCCCAGCTGAGGGGTGAAGCTGAGAGTAGGGCAGAGCACCCCCCAGAGTGTTCAGCCCCAGGAAACCTCTGCTGCAGCAGATGAGACTTTGTGCACTGCTCTTCTTTCTCCTTCTGGGCCCCACTCCATTTATCCCAAACAGTTTCCTGTGAGTCCCTTCTCTTATGTGTTTGGCTTTCCTGCTTTGGATTACTAGGCACCTGTGTTTAAATTCCTCAAGAAACATTTTGAGTGCACTTAGCAAAGTGCCATCTTTCCAAATGAACCACACCAATTAATCGTTGCCACAAAAGCCATTCATATAGATTATATACTAACACTAACTTGAGTTTTGATACAAGCACTTGTCAGAGAATGCCTGCCAGGGCCTAAAATTGCCAATTTCTCTGCTTTCATCAACTAGAAGAGATGACTATTTTCAGCATTAAAAGCAATGTAGGAATAAGATGATGCTTTTTTCATCTATAAAAGCAAATGGATTTCAAATTTCATTCTGCTTTCAATGATGGCTAAGATAGGCAGCTCGGGGAGGATTCAGTGCAGTTTCTTTTGTACAAATCTGTCAGGCTGTGTCCTCAGGACTCTGGTAATGAGTTGTCCAGAGAATTAAAGGTGAGATTATGTAAGAGACTTCTAAAAGGCACCCATGGATCTTTCAACCAGCAGGAACGAGGAAAATAGAACGATACAAAACTGTGATGTCTTAATATGAGCTTGTTCTCTGTCTTCTATGCCTTTAGACCACCTTTAGATCTGTTCTTTCATGGCTGCCTGGCACAGCTGCTGTGAATTCTCCCATCTGAGCATAACACTGACACGTTCATGGCCTGGAGTGGGGTCTTTGAAAACAGACTTGGGTCCATCTTGCTTGTTTGAACTACTGCTGTAGAAATTTTATTTTCTATGGAAATTATGCAATTATATACTCTGGAGACTTCAGGAGCCATATGCTGAGTTCTTCCAGATCTTGGATTCCTTCTCAATTTTGATACAGTGAATTTTCCTGACTGCCCTGTATGTGTAGCATTAGATGTCACAGTGACCTTTCTGAAGCACAGACTTGCCCAACATCTTCTGGATTCACTGGGAGTCCTTGCTGGATACTGATGTTGTTTGTAGGTTATCTGAAATAGCTAATTCCATGAAATTTAATGAAACATTCCTCTGTTCCAAACAGGTTTGCATTTGCTCAGCCAAATACCTTTGTTTTAAGTATTTCATTTCCATGTATCTCCTGAGTGTACATTTCCCACTGCAGGGGAAGTTCTCTGGACTGTGTTTGAGCACCAGTCATTTCACAGGTCTGGTGCTGGTGCTGTCTGTAAGAACTGCAGTGTTCTCCCTGTAAGTGACTGCAGCAGAACAACTGGTTTTAGAAGCAGTCACAGCAAGAGCAGAGGTGTGACTGCTTGCTGGAGGCAAGGACTGTTCTCCCTGAGTTCAGGAAAAGACAAGTTCCCAAAGAGTTTACCTGTTTGATACGACAGAAGTTGAGCTGGGAGTCAAGGTGCAAACATTAACCCCAGTCAACACTACAGAGAAGACAGTAGTTATATCTACTGCATCATGTTGGATGACAACAGTAATTTTTTATCATGGGTAAGCTGGGATAGCTGTAGACTTTTATTAGATTTGTGTTGCTCTGACCAGAGAAGGAATTTTTTTTAGATTGTTTTTTCAATGGATTTCTTACTGTTAACCATCTAATTTATTAAATGAAATATTTTCTGGCAGACACTTCCTATTCATCCAGGAACTTGATTTTCAGCATCTTTTAGGGCAAGATTTTCTGAAGGGCCAAATGTAGGTGTACAGGTGGGATCATGGCTTTTCCAATTGAAGTGTGGGGTTAAGACAGAGACAAAACTGTTCTTATTTTCATGAGATGCTCTGTGTTTGTTAAAGCAGTGGCTATACAAAGGCATCTGTTCTCTTAGCACATCTCAATGGACTCAGAGCAGAAATAGGAAAAGGCAAGGAAGGCCAAGTGCCACACAAACTGCAATGTGCAGACAGTGTAGCCTCCCAGACAACACACGGGCACCAGCAGGGCAGCCTGCTTTCAAATTCAGCTTGACAGAGTAAATTGAGCAATTTTCCTGCTGAAGCTGTTTTCTTGGCACTCAGAAGAATTGGCTGGTCATTTCCAGGTTGCCACTTACTGGGAATAGAAAAGTAAACTGATCTGCAGGGTTTCTACTTCAATGCCGGAGCAGAGCACTAAATAGTCTGAGGCTGCTGTGATGCAGAATGATGGGGTGAATGATGGGAGCAGGCCTGAATCCTGTGGTAGCAGCAGAGGTCTGGGATGGAAATATGAACACTTATTCCTGAAGCTGAGGGAAGATAACACAGGGAAGTTTTGCTAGTAGCTTTGGGTCTGGGTCCCCCGATGTCCTCCAATATGTGCACGATGTACAAACTGCTGTCATGTAACCCTCGTGTTTTGGAACTAAATGTAATTGTCTGAACTCTCAAGTTTTTTGCTCTTCTGAACTACTGGCTGCTTTTAAAGGTACTTGGTAGAGGGTTAATAGGATTTGTGAATGAGAGTAATTTATAAATCTAAATGAGAAAACAAGATCTATGAGAACAGAATAAATGAACTTGGCTTGTTTAAAGGTTAAGGGGTAACCTAACAGAAACATGAATAAGATTGTTCAAAAAACCAAAAAAGAATAAATTGTTTTCAGTGTTCATTGAATATGGAAAGAAATTAAAGGAGCTGGAAGATAAAGCAGTTGTTAATGGTACATATGTTTAAGCAGTGATATATCATGTGGTCTCAAATTCACCAGGTGTTACTGGGGACAGGTTGGGCACTCTGTTTAGGGGTGGTGTGAGGGGACTGAGCTTCTGTTGGAGCACAAAAGGCAGGATATGATACTCTTTCAACTAAATTTTGTCTTGTGTCCTGGTGTGCATGACTTTGTGTTGGAAAGTCATGAATGGCTTCAGTATTATGGCATACAAAGAGAGAGGAAAAAGTATGGATGCTGAATGGATCTCCATCCTCTGAAGAGATGGAGAATTTCTAGAGCCACAAATATTTAAAGGCAGCAAGTAGGAGAAGCAGGGGGAAAATATTGTTGAAGGAGATTTTTCTACTCTAGGAAATTTGGGCGCAAGCACTTACTCAAGGATAACTCCAGTGAACTGGAGATTCTGCTGCACACTGCTGTTCATTTATTTTACTCTGCTTTCAATTAATTTTTATTTAAACACATCTAAGCATGTTTGAACTTGCCTTCTGTGAGGAACTCACTCCTGTCACTCACTACAAACTGTTTGGCTGCACTGAATGCTTATTTTAACAACATGGTAGGTAAGGGGTGTTAAAAGCCCAAGGCAAAAACTGCCCCTGACCATTGGAGGACTCATTGTTCCATTTGTCATGTGGCAGTCAGGGGGTAACTCACTTTCTATCCTTGCTCTAGGATCTGACTTCTGAGGGCCCAAAGCACTAAGATGGAAGTCTCAAATTATGCATGCAAAAGATGAGCATGCCACGAGCTATCTGCATGCAGAGAATGTGAGCTCAGCAAAGCTCCTCTGTGCTTGTACAAACACATGGGGGGTTCACTGATCTGTGAGGATCAAGCGAGTGAGCTGCAAGCAGGTAGTTGTACATGAAAGAGAGCAGCAGTTCGACATCATCCAGCCTCACACTTGAGGTCTCTTGCTGTAGCTGAAAGAGAACTCTTAGTTTGTGCCTGTATTGATGTTGTAGGCCATCAAGGGCAATGATGTTTTTCTATACTGTGTCAATATATTTGTTACTCTGTTTGATGTTACGTTTTATTTCCTTGTCAATGCTAAAGATCAAGCCCCATTTGTGAAATGTTTTGCTTCTTGAGGGCTGTGCAGCTGTTTTGGGAACTGGTCTATAAAAAATATCATTATCTAGAGAGAGAGAGAGATGGAGGCAGCTACCTCCCATAGATCAGAAACTGGAGCCCTGTATCAATAAGGTGACAAAAGTTTACTATTACAGGTGTTGTGCAAAGCTAAAGATTCATGTCCTTTCTTTTAAGTAAACAGGAGCCCCCTCACAAAGAAGTAGTGCACTTGAGTACTCCTACACATGTATTTTGTACTAAGTAACCCTTCTGTAGGAAAACAAAGACACAAACAAAACCCTGTAGCTTTGCAGTGATGAACTTAACTGATTAGACCTCCTTCCCTCCCCCTGGTTTGTATACACATGCATTCTTTCATCCATTTGCTCTTTAAACGTGGTGTCGTTTCTTTTTACCCCTGACGTTTTCTGCAGCAATATTTCTTTCTTTCCTGCTCCTTGAAGTGTGTATGTATGGAGGAGAGCAAGTTAATAGGCAGAAACTATAAAATTCACACCTGAACGGCTATTCAATTGCACTGTGAGGAAGTCTTTGGGAAAGAAAAATTGTTCCTGCTGACTCTGATTCAGTTCCTGCTAGTAATTCAGCAGCTTCAGTTGTTAACTCTTTATATTGTCTGAATGAACATTATTTTCCTCCAAACTGTAGATGATGAATCACAATCACAATCAACTCTGGCTGTGCCAAAAAAAATTCGCAGTAGTTTTGTTTTTTCTGCATAGTCTAATAACATCAACTGTGTTGACCAGCTGTCAAATAGACCCTCAGTCCTTCAAACTACAAAAATCTTTATGAGTCTGTGAAAATCCTGATAAAGTTTTCTTAGATTTTTAAGCTTTAACATAGGGACTCCACAGAAAACATGAGAGGAAAACAGACTTCCAGTTTTTCTGATATTTTTCTTGAATGAAAATGATTTTTCCGGCCACTCGTATTTCAGGACTTGGCCAGGTAAAGGGGACAAAATATTACCACTTCTGTGCTAGGGTTTGGACCATAAAAGAAACAACAGGTGGCCCAAAAAACAAAGGCTGACTGTCACAGCTCTTCAGGATCCTTGCTAAAGGAGACAGAGCAGGCACAGTGGGGGAAAAGAAAACTGCCTCTCTTGCTTGGGCAAAGGCAAGACTTATCTCAGAGTGAGCATTGTCATTGCTGAAAAATAAACTGCAAGATGGGCAAACACAACCTGCCGCGTGATCATCACACCTGCTTCATTGTTCTCTCCTCCCTGGCCTGGGTGAGTGCAGAGGAGACCTGTTGTCTGGAATTCTTGGGTTAAAAGAGGAATAACTGGCTTATCCACAGGAAGATGGAGAAGTAACTGCAGACAATAATGAATAGAAATAGATATGTAAGCAAGGGTTGCTGTCTTCCTTCAGCTGAGGTTTAGGACAGTGACAGTATTTACAAAGGTAGAATCATAGACTCATTTAGGTTGGAAAAGACCTCAAAGATCATGAAGTCCAAGCATTAGTTGGACTTAGGTTTGCCCTGGAGTAAGGATATATTGTATACATTCCAGCTGTAGATTGAAAGGGTTTTTTGCCTAGAAAACTTTTGCTCCATTCCCAGGAACACTTGTCCACATTCTCCCTTTAATGGGAGCTCATCTGTTGACTTGGATTGGAGCTGGTGAGATGGAAGTATGTGTTCAGATATGTGTGGGATTGGTTTCTGTTTGGATTAGTGGCTTTTGAAAACTTCTTGGACATATTTTGTAGGGCAGTGTAATAAATCCTATTTTAACTGTACCATTATTTTTGTAACCTGAATACATAACTGATTTCTTGGTGAATAAAAAGGTAAGGAAACGTAAGAAAGCAGTTTTCATAGTTTAGCAAATTGCCAACTATTTATAAGTGCAAATGCACCCAGAAGTACCTTATTCTCTGATTATATGAACTTTTAATTAACTTAATTGATGAAATTCATATCACATACAATTTATCTTGGGAAGAAACACAGCTCAACAATTTTTTCTTTAAAAAAACCCCAAACACCCACACCACAATTAAATGAATGCCAGTGTAACTTTGAGACCATTTTTAATGTAGAGAATCTATTCTATCTCCTATCTCATGAGTATGGATCTACCAGAGATTTTTCCCCATGGATCTACCAGAGGTCAGACCTACTCTCACAAAGGCCACTTCACAGGACAGGACTTCCCTTGAGGCCTGATCCCTCACTTTTCCTACAGCAATGACAGCAGTGTGCCTTGGGCTGCTTAGTAACACCCCCTTCAAGGTGTGCATCTGTGCCATGTGTTTATTCTCCTGAGGGGCAGAAGTTAAGGATCAGTCTAGAAAAAAAAAAATTGCCTCTGCTTGTTGATGCTCTGACTTAACAAGAGCTGCTTTCCTGGGTGGAGGGGTCTTGGGCTCATACAGCGTGTACTGACCCACACAGTTGGCTTGGGCAGCCTCTCACACTGCTCTGAAGTTTCCATTCCTTTCTGATCACTCTTTTCTTCTTTCTTTGGGCCTTTTTGAATTGTGTTACACTCTGTCCTCATGTTGTTTTATTTTATGAGTACAAATACAAATGAACTCAGGCTAGTTATCAGGAAGCACCAGGTCCAAAAGTCTGAAGGATTGCCAGTTTTGATTTTAGTTTTCCATCCAGAAGTCTTTGGAAAGTTGTGCACGCTGGGCCTTAGTAAATGCTTAAAAAAGAAATTGTCTAAAGTGGAAGCTTCAAGTAGGTGGTTACACTGATTGAAAGAACATCCTGTCTCAAGACTGCTAAAGGATCAGATGTCCTCAAACTGGTATTGCAGTGACTCAGCTGATGTGGATAATCTCACCAGTTACAGGTGGTTGCTACAGGACTGTAGCAGAGCAGAGATTTCCTCTAACAGGGTTTTTTGAGCTGCATGCCATGGCAAACAAGCACTTGTCCACCAAACAGGAAGGGTGAGAAGGAATTTGTGCTCCAAGCAGCACATTGCCTTCTGGTACCTCTGCAGCTCTTCCTACACAAATCTTTTGGCACAGCCTCAAGCCTAGCTGAATGCACAGTTTATAATAATGACTATCCTCTTTCATCTGTTTGTGATGAGTGATTTTGTGGAATAGAATTTGATTGTAGGATATGTTCTTCTAATTGACCTTTTCAGCTGTCTCAGGGCTAGATTGCAAAATCTGGTAGTGAGCTGAACAATGCTTCTGAAATAAATACCAGCACAGAGGAGAGGAAACAAACTGGACAGGGTGCCTGCTGTACCTTGTGTGCATCTCCAAACAGTTCTCACAGCTTCTTTAATAAAGAAACAAGCTACCTCACCCACAGCCTGGAGGAAGGGCCACAGGCTCTGTAGCAGACCATTAATATGTTAGTGTTGGAAGCAGTAAAGAATTTGCAATACAGCTTTGGTGTTTGCCAGTTTGCCTCTGAGAACTCTGCCGAGGGAAGCTCCTGGGCCCCAGCAGTGGCAGTGAACCAGCAGGCCTGTCTGAGACACGGCTGTGCCTGTGGAATGAGGGGACTGTGCTGTTCTTCAGAACATTAGAGCAGCCAAAGGATGTGACTGTGTCCTCCACATCAGAGCAGGGATCTCATCCTTCCCTGTCCACCTGCACCTCTATAAACATACAGCAGGGAGGCCTCTCTGAGCCTTCCCTCTGAGACACTTGGCAGGGCAGGCAGGGAAAGCCAGGGCCCAGCCCTTCATGTGCCCCTTGTGCCATTGCTTTGTATAACCTGCACAGCACCTTTTAACTCCCACAGCTCCTTCAAAGCATCTTGGCTTTTGATTCACTCTCAGGTGATGCAGAACAAAGCTGCTCACTGTGGTGCTGCTGTTGGATCCAAGAGCAGGAAGCACAAGCAATACATCTATTGCACAGATAGAGGTAAGCCCTTCATCCCTTTGATCTTGCCTACAAAAACTATGATCTTTCCTACAGGAATCCATCTTATCTTATTCTTTATTCCACCCTTTGGAATCTTTTTCACAGAACTTATTTTTACGACCCTTTCCACATGGATATGCTGAGAGATGGCTGTTTCATTCTGAGAAAGATACAGAGTAGATAAATTTTTTTCCTTGTAGCTGCACCAATCACACTGCTTTAGTTGAGAGCCTGATGGTGTTTTCATTACAAACCTCTAGTTTCAGGGACTTATATCGTGTCCTGAAAAGGTTTGACTTAAAAATAGTAATTTGGAAGAAATGTATGTGTATACTTCAGTTTCTAAAATCAGCAGTGGGTTTTGCAAGTCTGTGGGATGCAAAAAAGGATCAGCTTTTCATATGCCTTCTCTATTTATTCCAAATAACTCTAAACTTCTAGAAATGTTTGTGCTGAAGACCTATGTACTCAGGCATCTGATGCAGATGCTGAAAAGCACAATCTTATTTATATTTCTGTCTTTAGTTCAGCCCTCCCTTCCCAACTGTAAGTAGTACCACAGAGATCTCTGTCCCCAAAGGCACATCCACGTTTGTTCCTTGTTTATAATGTTTCCTTTCCTTTGACATATCTTTCAGCTTCATTCTACTTGTTTACTGGGCAACCATTGGCATATTAAATAAAAATTGATGGCCATCAAAGGATTAAATCATCATAGAAAGTAATGTGACATAATAGCATTATTTTGTTCAGTGTCATGTGCATGGCATGTATCTTAATAAAACTGTGCTTTTAAGTCTTGTAGAAACTTCAGTGTTCTCCTGAATATGGACTGCTAGGAAAGTAAGATCTGGGTGCATCTGCTCAAGGAATGAAGCAATAAGGCTACAGCCTTCAGACTTGAAAAGGATTTTTCTTTAAGCTGCATGCTACTGGAAAAACAGTAAGTATAACTTAAGAAATGTAGTGAGAGCTCTGTGAGGGAATTTTTGAAGTGTGAACTTAACTACTTTGAACTGGTTGTCATGTGCTACACACTTAAATGTGAAACAATGCTGCTCTTTCAACCCCTGTAGTGTTAGAAAATAGGGCAAAGCTTTTCTTCACATCAGCTGAGCAGCAGAACTAGTGCTGATGTGGGTATCACTGCATTGACCTGTCACTGTTACCTGCAGATCTGAATTTATTTGAGTTCCAAGAGTTTTAATTGAATTCTAAGATTTTTAAGGTATGTTCTGCCAAAAATGGATTCTTGATTTTGACATAGTCACAGAGAAGCTAAAGAAGAGAAAAGGAATTGAAATGTATATTAAGAGCAGTGATAATAAATAAGGCCAGTTTCCAATTCACCAAAACTTCTGCATATTATCCTCTAGTTACCATTTCCAAATTGAACTTGAATAATTTATTTCTGTTCTTTAGGCCAAATCCCTGTTGCTGAGAAAATATTTTGATGAATTTAGAACAATTTTGTTGTAGATCCCTCCAAATGTTTGAGTTTGAAAGTGTAGGCTTCGTGCATGTTTTAAGTCTTATTTGTGTCACTCCAGTAAATACACTGAGCTATGTGTTCTAAGCCTGAGACCAGAAAAGTGTCTTCAAAAGAACTCAATGTCAAATTTTATCTGTTTTGAACAGAAAAGACAAATGAAAGAGCTAATTTCAAAAAAAGAAAATTAAAGAAGAAAGAAAATCTAGTAGAAATTCAGGACTCAAAACCATGACTGTGGTTAGGGAAACATTCCTGTACTTATGCTCTTTTTTGGATCTTGGTACTGTTATATACCTGTGCTGCTTGTGAATTAAATAGTGCTTACCACTCTGGGTGAATTTAGATTTTTAGCTCATTCAGGAAAGCAGTGATGGATTTGATGACTGAAAAATTTTGATAGAAATGAAAACAAATCTGAATAGATTGGTTTTAAAAAGTCATACCCAGAAAATACAGGCTCAGTTTATTTCCATATGTCCCTGTAGAAAACTATCATATTGCTACCAGGATGATAAATAGCCTTAATGTCTCTTACACAGCTGGGGAAAAAAATCTCCCAAGTTAATATCATAAATAAAATTACAGAGATTCCTTTGGTGCCCTGCTTAATTGGGTTCTAATTATTACCCAACATATGTGTCTACACGTGATGTAGCTTTTAAGCTGAGATGTTTATGAACTATGTGTTCTCTCTGCAAAATTAATTCAGGATTTTTAATGGTTGTTGTTCCTGTCTATACAGAAATTCTGAAATAGTTTCTTAAATGATGTTGATCTTTAAGTCAAGAGAACTGATAAGGCAGCAGGTGCCTACAAGAGAGCTGGAGAGGGACTTCAAGGGGATGCAGTGACAGGACAAGGGGGAATGGCTTTAAACTGAAGGACGGTAGCTTTAGATCAGATATTGAGAAGAAATTCTCCCCTGTGAGGGTGGGGAGGCCCTGGCACAGGTTTCCCAGAGAAGCTGTGGCTGCCCCATCCCTGGAAGTGTCCAGGGCCAGGATGGACAGGGCTTGGAGCAACCTGGGCTAGTGGAAGATGTCCCTGGGATGGAACAAGATGAGCTTTGATGTTCTTTCTAACCCAGACAATTTGATGATGATGGTGATGATGTGTGCTTGCATTTAATAGAGGTATTTAAAGCCAAGGCTGGTGCAATGGCCTTCCTTATTCCTACTTGTTATATGAGAGTAAGAGCACTTCAGAACTGCATTTTAAAAATATATTTAGATTTAGTATGTCTATGTTTGTTATGTCTGAATTGGAGCCCAGATTTACAAATGTTCTGGTTTTCTGCTGGTACCAGCTAAGCCCTCCTAGACAAAGAATGTCTGAGTTTTTTTTAAACCTGCAACAGTGCTGGAAATACTGAGCTTCTTCACCCATAACAGTGAAACCATTTTTAGCACAGGAGCAGCAGATAACTTTTTTTTTTTCTGAGGCAGCAGCAAGCTTGACATTCTGTTAACACATTCTTTTCAATTCTATGTTAGACTGAGCATTAAATCTGATGGCTGATGAGTGTTCTTTTTCCCAGGTGCATGCTATGTTTGAGACTGCAATCAGAGTCTAAAGTCAGGGCTAGACTCCTTCCATTGGCCTCTTTCTCACCTGCTGTGTGTCAGAAGAATATCAGTTTCATCACATTCTCCTCACTAAAGAAATCACTGGGATTGTGTGATTCTTGTTAATTTGACCCAAGGAGGGCCAGGGCTGGAGCTTTCTCCAAATCACCTGGATACAGTGGCTGAACAGCTGCAACCCAGACCAGTACAAATCAGAGCTTCACAAATACCAGGTGTGTGAAAAATCAGAACAAAGAAATACTCTTGAAGATCAGGAAATGGTGCACGTTGCAATCAGTGCCAGGCTTTTATCAACTGAGATCGTTGACTTTTTAAAATTTGTGCATGCTTTTCAGTAAACTAACCAGAAGTGGAATACCATGGGGCTGTAGCAACTCCTTCTGCTTTGCAAATCCGAATGTGAAGCATATTTATTACATCTGGAGTTCTTAGAAGTGTCGCAAAGCCATGGTGTTAATATTGTATCAGGAAGGATGGTTTATGTGTGGTACTAAATCTGGAATTGTCAAACTCGATTGTAGTAAGTAAATGACATCATATAAATAATTCAACAGGCTGCCAGAGTTCATAGAATTAAAACACGTTTTGTATCAACTCTTAAACCATCTAGTCAGTATGCACACAGAGACTCAGAAGTACAGTGTCTCATAGATGACAGTCCTTGAACTTGCATGACAAATTGAATACTCAGATACTCTACAAATCTTTTTCTTTCAGGAAAGAATCAGATGACTGTATCGTCAGTGCTGAGTTTTTCACTTGGTCTTTCTCTTGTAACCTGGAGTGTCTGAATCAATGACTTAAGCCAAATAATAGCATTACATTTTGTTATTAAATAACTAGAAAGTAATAAAAATAAAATCAAATGTTTACCTTACATTTATTTATGAGGGAGCTCACAAACTTTCTTCTCTTTCAAAATGTTCTCAATCATGTAGTGTTTTTCACCATGACAAAAGGATGAAAATGGACTTAAGTATTATAAATTACTCAGTCAGAAAATAAGTGCTTCATTCTTTCATACTTTTAAACAGTACATTTTATTTCCCTCCTAACACCAGTCTTAAATGCTGTTTTAAACTCTCTTACTCCAAGATTTATATCCTGTGTAATCAGCAAAAAAGAAGTTTATCATTGTCCAATGGCAGGTTTAAAGACACAGAAGCCCAAGGTACTGCAGCAGAGCTCCCAGCTTTTCAAAGTAATGCTTTCTTTTTCTCCAGAACTCCTTATGAATTTTTGCCTCCTTGTAAGATTGTGTGATACTGTACAGATGGGATGCTGAATGTTTTTCATATGGCTTGGTCTTTGCAGTGCTGAGGAACCTCATTAAAAGGAACAGTTTACTGCAGGCAGTGCCCGGTGTGTCTGTGCACAGAATGAGCTCTCACCTTGATAATGTGCTCTGCTGGGGGAGTAGCAGCCTAGGACACTGACTCTTTGAAGGGTTAAATTGGAGTGTGATGTCATCTTTTTGAACGTAGAGTTAAGAGATTTTAAATGCCTTCTTCAAAGTCTGCAGTCTGGTGGAAAGATTGTACTAGTTTGGGACATTAGTGACTGGAGCACCTAAGGTTGTATACTTTGTGTGCTTGTTCTAGTTTAGCATTCAAATGCATTTCAAAGCTTGTATTATGGATTTACTGTTTTCTCAAAAGCTGATAATTGAGGGTTTTAATTAAGTTCAAAGGTGGTTGTAATAAGAAAAGGGTGCCTATTCTACTTATGAAGGAATGACCATGTCTGAGGAAGCTGCTCCTGGAATCTGGCAGTCCAGGTTCTCATGCTCCTGTGGACAGTTTACATGATCAAATACCTGCACCTTTAAGGCATGTTTTACTCTCTTTTCTGTTTTACTGCCCTTATGAGTGTGATGGTTCACAGTCCCTGGCCAGAGAGTGGCACATCCTCTTTGGAGCAGGGGAGGGATGTCTGACACTGTGGGGAAGGAATGTAATCCCAATATGGAAAGAGCAGTGCAGACCACGGTTGTTTAGTGTAGAAATGGTGCATAAAACCACCATCTGGGCACAAGTCCCACAGCCCCTTTGGTCTGAACTACCTGTCACCATTCAGAAAAAGGCACGGGGTAGGAAAAGGAAAGTACCAAGTCACATAAAAAAGGATCAGCATGCCATTTGCAAAGACAATATGCTCTACTGAAATAAGTGACTTGCAGTGCATGGCAGCAATCATCAAAATGACATTTGGATTACAAAACACAAAATAAAATTACTAACGCTGGATTCTGTATGTTATGCAACTGGTAGCTCAGTTTGTGGCTATCCCTGTTGATTTTAGTGGGCCTATTTGCAGCAGAAGGGAAAAAAATGGTAATCTTGTCTTCCTTCTGTCTCTGCATGACGACTGTGCTGCATCCCCTGCAGACATCCAGGGTGCTTCCTCCTCTAACACACAGACCAGAGCAGCTGGAACAGCGTGCTGGGGAAAGCAGGCTCTATCCTGAAGGATCTGGGCCAGGCTGGACAGGGCTTGGAGCAACCTGGTCTCGTGGAAGGTGTCCCTGCCCACGGCAGAGGGGCTCGACTCGGTGATCCGTAAGATCCCTTCCAACCCAGACTGTTCCGTGGGGCAAGCATCTTTCCTTGCCAGGGGTGGGAAGAACAGTGGGTTAGAAAGTAAATAGTGATGTTTTACTTTGCTGTGTGCTCCCAGGTTGGATTGTTCTTTCCCTGGGGTTCTGCAGCAAGTAAATATCTGAGTGCAAGCCCTTAAACCCTTTGTGCTTTGGAACAATGCCACAAGAGTGCAAAGAAGGTGAATCAAAATTTCATGCATACACCAGAGAAGAGTTGACTGAAAAATGAAAGCAATTTTTATTACAATTAAAATTAAAAAAAGGTAAATGTGAATTCAGACATCCTTGATAGCAACAGGAAATAGTGTTTGCTGTAGAACACCCCAGCCAGTGGATTTTTTCTTTTCTCCACATAAGCAGGTTGAGCCAAATCATGTTCTTGGCAGAGGGGACAATAAACTACTGAAGATGAAAGCCCTGGAATCAAATACCATTGTACTCTGCCATTGAGGCTATTATTTGATTCAAGCACATGAAATGAACTTCTGTCTTCTGTACATGTAAACAGCAGATTGGATGTTAACTGGAAAGTACTGGAGTAGTGGGAAAACCTGACTGGAATTGTGCTATTTTCTTCTGTTTGCTTTCTGAACAAGCCCTGGTAATTTTACAGGCTATTGAATGGCTGGACAGATAGATATTTTAACAATGTGCTATAATTCTGTATTTGAGGTTTTCCTCCGGAGCGCATGAGGTTGGAGAAAGGGAGAAATACTTCACCAGTCACTTCCTTTTTTTTTTTTCCCCTTAAAATTTATCCTTTCCAGACAGGTCAAATCTTCAATAGATACAAAATGGCAAAGTTCTATTGAAGCCCAGGCTGCTCTGCAGTTTTACAGCAGTTGAGGATTTCTATCAAAAAACATCCAGTGAATAAGGATAGAGGAACTAGCCAGTTGGCTTAACACTGAATTGGAAACCTGAACATCAAACCCTGAAAGCCCCTGAAGGCTGTAAGGAAAATTTTGCTTGGGTGATGGAATATGGCCTCCTATGACAGCCAGGGTGCTGGCTGAGGGAAGGGCTGGCAGAGCTGCTGGTACAAAGCAAAGTGACAGCTCAAAATGAGCATCCCGGGAGTCACCGGGTACCTTTGGGGCAAGGGAGGGAAAGCTGCGAGTGTCAGATAGCTTAATGCTCATATCAGTGTTCTGAGCCTGCAAAAAGGCTCCTTGCGTGTGTCTGGCCCTTCCTCTATCACTAAAGCAATCTCTTGTAAAATAGAATGAAGCAGAAATATGAAGGCAGATTTTTCACTAGCTGAGAATCTGGCCTGCTGTTATATAATGAATTCCTGGAAAGTGCTGATGTGATTTCAGCCACAGCAGCATCAGCAGGACTGATGAATAGAGTCCAGTGAAAGGGAGAAATCAAATGGGCTGAAAAGCATAACCATTCATATGGTGGTTTACTTGTTTTTCAATGAGTTAGAAATGAGGCTGTTATTAGGGATATAATAGGAACTCATATCTTCAGCTGATGAGGCCTGGCTGTTTTACATGTAGCACACCATGTGCTTGGGAAGGAAGAACAGCCCCTGTAGCACAGATTCCGGGCTGTCAGTGAATGGTGGTGTTTCTGAATGGGAGGTTTTTGACTCTGCATAGTGTGGTCAGCAGTTCCTGTAGTGAGCCTTGCACAAGGTGAAATGTTTTATGGCATAAATAACTGGGGAGCAATTCATGATTCTGGCAAGGATCCAGGGCATGACAGTACGAAAATAATAAATATGAAAATATTTACTAGAAGTCACAACAATGTATTCATAAATAGGGCTTGCCTACAACTTGTACTGTCTTTAGAGTAAGGAAACCTTTGAGAGTTGGTGAAGTTGCATTTTTGTACTGTGGCAAAGCCCACATGCTCACAGTTTCACATTTGAATGCAGCAGGCTTAGAGTATGGCCTTTGAAAAATGAGCATCTGAAAACATGGCAAACAGAAGAATGCCAGTACTGTCACTCTGTTTCCAATTTGGTTGAACTGTGGAGTCTTGTCTGGGCTGTATGATCACTGTTGAGCAGTGTCTTGTGCTACAAAGCAGGAATCAACCATCTCTGTTCTAAGCAGGTCTGTTCTAAGCTGCATCTCCCAGGCCAACAGTTACAGGTTTCATAAAGTGTATAATGTAAGTTCGGTTTCCCAGTCATCAGTGGTAGTAAATTCCACAGTAAACTGCGTGGAATGATAGTACAAAAGGCATCAGAAAAGTAACAGTGGAGTCATGATTGCATCAGCAAAGTCTTCCTGGAGACAGGGAATTCACAGGAATGGCAATGAGGCATTTCAGCCTAGCATTCATTGCCACATTCCCCTGGGATGCTGAAGAATGACACCCTGACAGGTTGCTGCCTATCACTGCTTAAATCAGAATCATTATTGCCATGGCAACGGCAAGTGTATAATGTACCCAAGGCCTTTAGGGCACTTTGGCATATCTGATGGTTAAGTAATGTTGGGTCTAGTCACAAATAAATTTCACTTAGATAAAAAGCAAGAGGTAATTCATGGTCCCAGTTTTTGATTCTTTGATAAATGAGCGACCTTTCCCAGTTGTGGCTGTGTAGTGACTCTGAAAGTATCCTGGTGCCAGGATGTCTTGTGCTCCCTTGAAGTTTACAGCAAAGCCTGATAAAATAGTTGGATTTTTTCTGGTAACCCTTTCTCCACTTGTTGGGGGATCAGGTGCCTCTTGAGGCCAACCCCTTATGGGGGAGTCAGCAGGAACTTCCCAAAGAAGTTAATTAAGTTTTCTTCCCCATAACTGGCTACTTTTTTCCTTGCAGAGATTTCTTTTTATGGGCTTTACTTATTCAATAAAACAGTCTGACGTGTTGAACTTTTCCTATAATGTCTTTGTGCTTCTGCATTTTGTGCTTTCTGCCAGGATCCCTCGGAATGAGAGTTATTCTGTTTTGCCAAAGGCAGATGAGAAACCTAAGCTTATCTTACTGATAGTTTCTATCTGGAAGGGATGGTTTCAGTTAGTATTTAAGACAGAAGAACAGTTTGATTTTCTTTTTTCTTCTAGGGAACAAAAAATTGATTTTTTTTCCTTTGGTTTAATATTAGCAAAGTAAATTGCCTTCCCAGTTTCTCAGCTTAACTTACTGTGTTATATTTAAACCAGAGGGCTAAGAGGGGGGAAGAAATCTGTGGAGATTTCTGCAGTTCCATAAATCATGAGAATGAAGCTGGTGTGTTTGAATGAAATCTAAGCAAGCAACAGCTTTCTGGTGATGTGTAATGTGATTACCTGCAAGCTCAGAGCTTGCTTTTATTTCTCCTAAGCATTCATCTGGGCAGGAGGCAGTTTTGAATTAGTATCTGTGGAGCAGTTCTGGATTTTCTGATGCTGAAATAATTTTTCCTTCCCACCACAACAAGTTCACTGAAATGTAGCTATGACTGCAGCTGATCTGCCTGCGAGGCAGAATCAGATAGGAACATATAATGCAACCTGTGGTCTCTTTCTCCTTTCTCTTAGAGCATTTCAGACTGGTCTGGAGTGGACACTCCAGAGGCAGCTGAGAGCATGTCCTTACCTGCCTCAGCTGTGAGGGAATGGGCTGGACAGGGAGTCAAGGGATCAGAATTGCATCAAAATGGCTTTTCCTATGGCATCCTGAAGTGTGTAAAACACTCAGTAATGATAAAGTTCCCGTGTTCTTTCTACATTACCAGGAATGATGGCTTGAGGAACACTGGTGGCTCTGGTATGGCCCTGACCTGTGGACCAAGTGTGTTTTCTGTGGCAGGTATTTACAGTTCAGTGCCTGGACTCACCTGGTAACCAGGGGGAGTGGTTGCATCTGTCACACAGTGATGTGGTAGCAAGGACCCGGCTCACAAGGTGTTGCTGTCAGGATCCTTTTGGGTCTGAAGTGACTTTCTCATTTCCATGACTCCAGCCATTGCTCTTCCTCACGTGGCCCTTCTGCCGCTGGTGTCACTGTCGCACGTTAAGGGGGCACACAAACCTTTCTGGTCCCCTAAACAGAAGCCTGGCTCCTCTGTATGTCTGGTGTGTAATCCATTGGCACTGACACGAGCACCATTGACATTCAGAAGCAGCCACTCTTATTCTCCCTCTGCTTGGAGTACCCACCTGTCCTGCTGAAACAGCCTTTTGCTACTTTGGGGAAGGGCCACGTGATGATTTCTGTGTGGGACCCGTAGGGAACCAACACCTCCAGGCTGGTTAAATAGCAGATAGATTTTGTTACATAATTACTTTGTGGGTTTTGTCAACAGAGTGATTTTTTTAATTAAAATTTACATTCCATAACTTATCATTTTGACTCTATTGCTCCCTATCCTCTATGGACATTCTCAGTGCAGATAATTTTAATTAAAAGAAAACCAAGAGATGCCTAACATGAAAAATATGAAGGAAGAAATGATACTGTTTTCCTTTTTAAACATAATAACTGCTATGCTAATGTTCTGTACTATACTAATAGCTCACACTAGACTGCTTTAAAATATTATTTACAGAGAAAAAGATTTTTGAAGAGAAAAAAATTAGCTGCCTCTTCTAAAGTCTGATACACAAATTCACTCAGAAAAAAATCCCATTGAGTTCAAGGGCTTTGGATCAGACCCACACGAATAAATTCAGCAAAGCCTGTGAAGTGCATGATTAACCTTCAGAATGTGCTCGAATCACTCTTCTCAACAAAGCACCTAAGCACTCGCTTAAATTTGAGTATTTGATTAGCTGTCTGAAGTATTTGCTGAAGAAAGACCAAAGCACTACTACTTTTAGCTAATATTATCTGCCTAATGCTGTCTCCTCGATCGCATCCACATGTGACTCTTTTTTGTGCCAAATGCCAAAATGTCATTTTTCATATTCAGTCTTCACGGGGCTTCTAATGTAGTAACAATTTAAAATAGCAGGGGGTCACAACAGTTAATACATTTTAATCAAAGCTAATAATTTTTAATTTGATTTCTAGCAATTTTTTGTTATTAAATTTTTTTAAAATTAACAGTAAGTTTGAAATTGAATTTAAAAAGTTAATTTTACCAGAACTCTAAATTTTATTAAAAAGCAAATCCAAATCACAACACATAGTCAAAATACATTTATTTCTTTGGAAATCTTATACTCATTGAAACCTTTTTCGGTTGCAGAAGTGCTTTACTGGGAAATATCTACTTGACTCTAATGCTGATATATCACAAATCTGTTTTCAAATGAGAGCAGGCAGTTAATGTTATTCTGATTCACTGTATTAAAACCAGAACAAAACAATTGCATTTAGTTTTTTCTGTGACATTTGGGCATTCACTTCATAGAGCTTTTAAGCATTTCTATATAAGAAATGTTTACAGAAAGAAAGCAAATATAATTATTTTTCCCTTTTGCTTCTTTAGAGGATAAGTGTTCATTTAGAGCTTTGGCAATGATTCTGTGGCTATAAATGCAGAAAGGAATGACAGTTTATGCCTGAAGAGACCCCCCAGAATCACAGCGGTGGAATTTGGACTAAGCTGCCTGTGGTGAGCAGCTCTAGCCCCATCCAGAACACATCTGATCTCCCAGCCCATCACTTACACTCCAGTGTGTCCAGTGTTCCTCTGATCAGATGGAAGTGCTGAGGGGACTCAGACACCAGCCTGCAGGTTGATGTGAGCAGTATAGTTTCACCTTTGTGTTTTCTTAGCGAACAAACAGGAGTTAAAAACCCCTGTACTTGAATGTGAACTTGTTAAAGGAGAAGAACTCGCCTTCTAACTCCTTGCCCCTCCTGTTAAGGCCTGCAGTTATATCCTCTGGTGGTGCTCCTGCTGTCCCACAGCCCAGAGCTGACTTCCCTCAGGGAGAGCAGGGCATCTGTGCTGTGTTGCTGGAGGAGAAGGCATCCAAGCAGCAGTACATTTGTTCACTGTAGGTATCCTCTCCAGCACTTTATTTGCATTTGCCTGCTCTAGACAGAATTTGCATCTGCTCCAGAGGCACCACACTGTGCAGAAAGTGTTCAGCAGACAGATGTTTGTGACAATTAGCAGACTCTGACTGCTCCCCTTCAGGCGCGGCAGGCGAGGCAGCCCAGGCTGATGTTCAGCAGCCCCCAGGCCCGCTCTGAGGGACCCTGCTGAGGGAACTGAGCCTCTTATCAGGTCCCAGGACAGCATCGAACAGCTGGGGGCTCACTGCCAGCATTCCTGAGGAAGACTATGTCCTGTGATTGCACAGAACCAGCCTCTCCCCTGTTCTGAGCTGGCCCTGGGAACCAGCCGCCCTTATTGTTGGTGTCACTGCATGCAGAGGTGCTACTGAAGTTGGACCTGAGTGAGTCTGGGTGGGAAAGCTGCTCTTCAGCATGGGCACTGGGAGTCCCTGAGCTGTGCTGAACGTGGAGGTGTGCTCGTCCTTCTGGAGGGAAGCCACCCTGGCCGTGGGTCTGGGCACTGGGTCAGAACTATCCTGTGGCTGGGGATGGCTGTGCAGCTGGGACCAAGTGACAGGAAGGCATATTGATCTGATTGCTGGCAGCATTTTAAGTCAGTTGTGGTATTTTGCAGCATGTCTTTTAATACTATTCAGGGGTGTGAGAGATTAGGCAATCAGACCTTTACACTCTAATAAGCAGTTAAAATCACAAGTACCAAGTTTGTTCTTCCTCTGGCTTGACCTTCTCCTTTTTTAGTCTCAGCTTGTCCTATTGGCATGGAAATACATTTTTACTTCTGTTGTCTGTCTCTCTCTTCCCTCCTGCCCTTATAAATCGTCTCCTAACAGGTTAATCAAATGGTCCAGGTAAGTATTGCAAACAGAATGAGTTCTTGCAACCCCAGCCACCCAGAAACTCTATTTTTCCTGTGTCTCCTTAAAGAGATAATTTGCTTCACTCATTTCAAGGCAAATTCAATGCAGTATGACAATATATATTGAGTTTCTTCATCTCCGTGAATGGAAGAGCCTCAGTTTTGGACTCCTTGAAATGGACATAACTTGTTCTCGCTAACTGAGAGACTGGGTTGCACAGAATGGGTCACATATGTACTGACAGATAGCACTGAAGGGCTTGTCTGGTCCTGAAGGGAAGGCTTCAGCCAGGCAATTCCGGTGGGGTGTCTCCTTTGATACCTAACATGCATAATAAATATGTTTTGATTAAAAAGCACGAGGAGCTGTAATTGTTTCTCAGCAACTTTTACTCACCCCCTCTTGCAGAAAATCAAGATTAAAGAATTATATTAATCCATTTTGGCTATGCAACTATAGTTCTCCTGGAGGGAAAATCCTCCAGGTTCAGCAGCATAAACAGTACAGTAGTCCTGAAAGTTTTGTATGAATTTGTAGATATTTCTACAGCTGTTTGTAGGTAAAAAAAGAGAGCAAATTTGATCACCAGAACTATATGATTATTCTTCTCTTTTTGCCCTACTGTGATTTGCTTAAGAATTTATCAGCTAATAAATCCTATATTGCTTGATTGAAAGGCCTTTACATTACTCCAGGTGTTCCAAAATGCTGGTGTCTATCCTTTGCAGATACTATGAAAACAACCTCTACACTTATATCTGATCAGAGAAACATACGGATTTCTAATCTCCTGAGGTTTTGAGGTCTTTTCTGTTGTCTCCTGCTAATGCATAATTGTATTTTCTGTGCTTTTAAATGCATGGAAATTGTTACAGTGAGGCTTTTTATCAAGGATGCAAATTGGCAAATGAGTATCTTTTGGTGCAGAAACTCTTGTGAACCCTTTTGTCTTTTGAACCTGAAATGAAATAAAAGTCTGAAAAACTGCTGATATTACTACATTAATTTCAATTGTTTATCTGTGAGACCAGCCCGGAGGAGAGAGGAGGGAAAAATGACTTTGTAAAAAGTTTGACAAAACAGATTTAAATATGGCATCCTGTTTGGTTGGGTGGTTGTTTTTTATTCCTACGATATTTTTTTTAATGTTGCATTTAATTACATCTCCATGGGTTCATTTCCTTGGCAAAGTTTGAAAGAGAAGGAATGAGGAGAGCATTCATGCCAAGAAGGCTTCTCCAAGTTCTTACTAATCCATACTTCATAGTAGCTTTATCAGTAATTGGTTTGGGTATGTTGGCAGTGGTTGATAGCTTTCAGCTGGGTTTGTTCAGTCAAACACATTTTCATAATCTACACAATGTTGTTCTCTTAGATCTCGTTTGTTCTTCTTTGACTTTTTTTTTTCAAACATTGCCATGTCTGATGTTTGCTGTTCCATTGTAATAAAATTTCTGGTGCAGCTTAGGTAGCGTTTAGGAGAGCGATCGCCAGGCGTGTACTGTGCTTCTTACTGATTGCAGAAGGCTGCACTCGGTGCCTCTGGGGCAAAGCAGGGCCTAGTTAGCAAAGGGGAAGTCATCATGAAGATGGCCTGGGCTTATGAATATTATCCTTATAAACTGAAATTTAATGAATATGTTTCTGGGTCCAATCCCCAGTGTAATGTCAATGGCTCATGCCATCAGACCTACTTTATCCTCACTGCTGGTAAGGTATTTAGTCAGGAGGTCTAAAAAGTGCTGTGGCACACAGCAGTAATTGAATTTTTGGGTAATTCCCCATTACCTACATGTGTGAGCCTCTGAAAATTGTGCTGCTCAGCAGGAGGAAGTGGCAAAATGCCATTTGCCTCTGCTGAACTCACTGATATGGTGGTTTGGGAGGGAACATTTCTCTCTGTTGCAGATCAGTCTATGGCCATGAAAATAATTTTGGATAGAACCAACAATGCAAAGATGCTATAAACTGATGAGGGGAGATTTGGGATTTGGAAATCCAAGAAAGGGGAAAGTGAAGGATTTTCACGTATGTAAAGACTCTGAATACAGAAGATAAATAAACTGCTCTATCACATTGACTGTGCCAGGGACAAAATGTCCTACTCTTGGAACAGGAGAGTTGTGTGCTAAAATAGATTGCACAGGAAAGCAATCACACAGAATCAAGAGTCATTAGGGTTGGAAGGGACCTCTGGAGATCACCCAGTCCAATCCCCCTGCCAAAGCAATCAAGTCAAGCCTTCAGTCAGTGGAGATAGGAAAGAACAGGCTGAACATGAGGCTTTAAATCCTCTTTCTGCTGACAGAACGAGGAGAGTCCACATTCTGGTGGCAGTAACACAAGTACCAGGCTATGTGCTGGTTTTCTAATGTTTCTTGAGTTCCTTGAGCTCCTCCTATAAAACCATAATTGCAGACTTTCTGTGTGACTAAAATTTTGCCAAGGGCACATTGGTGAGAGGCGGTGGCTCCCTTTTCAAGGGCCTGCTGTGTTACCTCACACCAGAGCTGTCCCCAAGCTGTCAATTATATGAGGGGAGAAACATGCACACACCAAAAAAAAAAAAACTTTTAGCTTTCTTTGCGTGTGAGAACAAAGCCTGTTTTTCTTCCTAGTTTTCTCCTTCCTCTTTTGACTTGACCATTACTATGTAAAATGTAAATGAGCATTTGCCAGCTAGTATAAGGCTAACTGAAATGTTAAATGTGACTTTAAATGGCCTGCCTACCACCACTTTGTCACGTTACATGTTTACAGCCATTGCTGGTTTAACTGAAAGGCTGTGCCACGCTGCTTCCTTGGGGAGGCACAGGCAGAGCTATGTGTGCTGGGCATGGGAGCTGTGTGCTGCACCAGCAGTGAGTAAGGGATGCAGTTACAAAGAAATGGGTACATGTGTATAGTAATCTTTGAAGAAGATTATGAAGCGCAATGTCAAAGTGAAAAATCTTACTCTGGGACATCTCAACAGTCCCATTTGGGGCCCCGTGACTCCTTTGTATCACTGGCTTCTGCTGCTCCGTTGCAATCCACAGTGCTAATGCATTTATAGGAAAATGATGCTCAGTGGGAGAGGCTTTAAAAACGGTGCTTAGTGTTTATGTGGAGAACAAGACTGATGTCTCTTCAGAGGGAGTTGTGGAAATGCATTTGTCAATATGCACAGAGTAAATGAAGAAGCAGATACCTTTAATGGGTTGCTGTAGAATGAGGCTGTGGTTCCCCCCTGAGACAGGCTTTATCAAAGCTATGCCTGTGCATGACTTTTCTTCCCTGCCATCACAGCACTGCAGTGATCCCAGCATCCCCACAGACTCTGAGTGCAAGCACATGATGCTGTAGGGAGGGTTTACCACTACGGAGACTTTGTACAATTCCCTGAGTCTTCTGTTCTGTTCCTGCCCTCCCTCCTCCACCCCTCATCTCACTTTGAATCTCAGAGCCACACATAAGCACAAATCAATTTACAGTTGTGCATGGTGGGTAAAAACCAACAGACATAACTGAGACAAGAGAGGGTCTGACTGGATGTAAGGAGAAGCTCTTCAGGGAAGGTGTATCATCTCCATTTCTGGGTGTTCCCAAGCCCAGTTCAGGTTCACTGAGCAACTTCATCTGACCTCATTGTGGACCCTACCTTGAAGCAGAAGGTTCTTCCAGCCTGGATAACTGTGTGACTCTAAATTTTTCCCTGTCCCAGAGCCTGCAGGGACCATTAGGAGGGGTTGGGCCAGAGGTTTCTGTTGCACAAAGAGGAAGTTTTCTGTTCTGTTGTACAATGGTCATTCTGGTCACAGGTGTAAAGATTTGACTGTAGGGTATGAAACCAAAGATAACCAGCAAAAGAAGTGCAAGGTAACAGAAAATGATAGTTAGGATACTGGATATGGGGTTTCTCTTCTGAGAACTATGTTAACAGCTTGAGAAACCCACCCCTTGTCCATCAGCCTTGTCTTTGTATGAGAGCTGAGCAGACATTCCTGTTTCTGTGAGCAGGATGGGCAAACCCTGCTGTAAGATGCAGAGGTAGCACAGGCTTGCTATGGGAACCCCTGCCACAACATGCCCCTGTCCCTCTCTAAATCCGCTCAGCCCATTTGTGGCATGGAAATGTAAACCATCAGAATGAAGAGGGAACTGCCAAGACAGATCCAGGTCTCCTACTTTCAACCAGATGGCAAAATTAGTGAGGTTGTCAGAGAAGAGAGTTGATCTGTACCCTAAAGAACATGGTCAACGCAGTGGGACTGGGAGGGTCACTGGTACTGAGAGGGAACCAAATGTACCTGTGCAGGGTTCCTGCCAGCTCTGCTGCTGGAGTGGGATTTGCCTTCTCTGACGTTCCCCTCTGGGGACAGATACTGTGCTCCTTCTCTGTGCAATAGGCTGGAGACTTCTGAGAGAGCCCAAGAGACTTTATTACCCTGCATAATTGAATTGGGTTCCTTTGGGCTTCTTGAAAATGCCGTGTTTCTCAGGTCTGTGTTTAAGAGCTAATCTAGGCTTGAATTCCCGGTTGTAGAGCAGCGTGCAGGCAGTACTGCAGTACACAGGGCACATCACCCTGGGTGACTTTGGCTGCTGAGGCTCCCATCCTTTTTCTTTTCAGAAAGAGCTTAATGGGCAAAAGAGAAGGAGGAGCGGTGCTCAATATGGAAATTACCCTCCCTGTAAGTGAGTCAAGATCTTAAAAGAAATTCTCATGAATGCTGGAAATCAGTGTCCTAACAGAGGGAGCAAAAGATGGAGTACTAGTTAATGGCTGCTACAGGCCACCCCCTGGCATTAGAAAACAAGTTGGCTGGCTGCTGGAGCAGCCATCTGTCATTTTGGGGGGGAAAGACTGAATTCAGTCTGAGTGCTGCTCGTGCTGCTGGTGCTGAGACACTTTTGCAACTTCTGACTGTTCTCACTGACAGTGAGAAAGTCTGGCATCAAGCAGGGAGACACTTGCAGAACTGGGGGGATTGTAGAACTGATATTTTTGGTGTAAGTAAGTGTGATTGGATCGTGCTTCTTATCTGCAAGTCCAAAGCCAGAGGATATTCCCTGGGTGGTTTAACGTTGCCTCTTTCATGGCATTACGCATAATTTTGAGGTACAGTGGTAAGGAGCTGAAGTAAAATTGCAGAGCACGTACGGGTGCTCTGGAACTGGTTTAGCTCTGCTTACAAGTTCCCAAAAACATCACAGACAAAAAGGGAGTCACTGTCACCGAGAAATACAGAGCCTGATTTAAGGGGTGTAAGGCAACTAGAAAGGCAAAAGGTTTTTAAAGTGTCTGATGCATAACAAATGGAAGAAAGGGGAAGGCAGTGGGTTGTAAATCAGTAACTGGAAATTCAGGGAGAGAAGGTGTAAGAAAAGTTGAAATCTAAAGTATCAGCAAGAAAATTGGAAGACCTGGTAGGGAGGTGCTAAAAGTATATTAAACCACAAGAAATATGTAGCAGTTGTAACAGTCCATTCCTAGGAAATGGGAACACTGCCAGTGAAAGCATGCATGAGGCAATTTTCAGTAGATATTTCTATCTTCTAGTTGAGGAAAGGCAAGATGATGTATCCTTTTCATATGAGAATGAGATGGTTTCATCTCTCACAATGAAGAGTGTGTTAAACCTCAGGTACAGAACTTACACTTCTTCACTTTGGTAAATGCAGATTAATTTACACCCTGTAGTTGTAAAAGAGCTGACCAAAGACTGACGTTATGGGGATTTTTGGTTTGGGCTTTTTGTTGTTGCTTTTTTGTTTTTCAAAACTCCTAGAGTCCTGGGAGAGTTTCAAGGCATGAAAGGGGAAATATGGCTTAAGAATTTGAAGCAGAAATGGATTGATCCGTGTAAATAAAATTCAGGTAAATGAAAAATTGATATCAGACTCAGACAAAACAAAAGGAGTACAAATACAGGAATCTTGTAATAAATGGTTAAAATATGTAAGTTCTTTAATTACTGCTGTGTGGCGTTGGCTTGTGGAAAATGGATCCTATTAGATTAGCTTTTTGAGGGTATTGTAAACTTAATTGATTAAGTTAATACTGGTTGTATAAAGTGCTTTTGCTTGGAACCTTGGAATATTTTGTCTGAGAAACAACACAAGATGACCTTCATTCCTATTAAGTTTTATTTCTGGCTGATAGGTGATGAACTCGGAGAGCAACTGAGTCATTGCCATGCTGGTGTGCTTGTAGGGAGATCCTGCAATATTTTTTCAGTGACCTGAGAGACAACCTGAAGTTACTGAACAAAGTTTGCAGATGTCACGGCAGCTCAGGAGTTATAAATAATTAAAAGACCAGATTGGTTGCAGGTGTAAGAGATAGAGACAAAATGTAAACGTCTTTGCTTAAGAACAAAGCCGGCAGCAACCAACCTGAGCATGGACAGGGGCTTTCCTCCTCCCCCAAATTTCAAAGTTAAATATAATTGCTTAATATTTGGGAATTCCACTCCCAAGAAAACGTTTCCTGTTCAAGTCCCAGAAGTTCCTTGGCTGGCTGGAGCAGGCGGGCACAGCCTCTCTGGGCTCTGGGCCTGTGCAGGCAGGACATGCAGTGACAGCCCTTAGGACTTGCATCAGCAAGAGCCTGAACTGGGGATAAATCCAAAATACTTGGCTGATGTAGCTCTTGGGGGAGGAACACCAGACATGGGCCCTGTGTTGAGCAGGTCAGAATGACAGTGACACTTTTGGGTGCACTGGATGCCTCACTGCCCTCTGGACACCTCTCAGGCCAACGCCACCTCCTGCCCACCATCCTGCCATTTGTGCCCACTTTTCCCCAGAGGCAGCTGCAATGAGCAGGGCTTTGGTCTGGCAGGGAAGGGTAGGATGGGGAATGCAGCACTGAAACACCACAGAAAGGATGGAAATCGTGCCATTATATTTTGAGTCTGGAAAATGGAGTTTTCGAGTAAAACGAGGAAAAGGAGGATGATGTTCCTTTATGAGTGCCTGCATGAGGATCCAGGCTTGGTAACAGACTCCATTTCAAGCAGTAAGTGTATGAGAGTGTGGGAAAAATCCCTCTTGTAAATTTAGAAAAACGGCACAAACTCAGGGAACAAAGAAACAAGGAAGAATTTTTTCAGCATGCCAGGTCTTTTTCTCACCAAATTTCCAGGGGAAAAGACCCTTTGGGTTTAAATCTCATGCATTTCACAAAATCCCACCCTTTTCCAGATAAGTTTAATATATTCATTTTTGCCTAAAAAGGTTTCTTTTCTCTGAAAAGGGGCTTTCCCTTTCTTCCAATTGGCTGCAAGGCATCCTCTGTCAAAGATGATGGATCTTCCTTTTTTTCTAAGCCCAAAGAGAGAAAAGAATCCCTGTGTACAAAATGGCCCCGAAAGATTTTAATTTTTAGGAGCTCTTGCTCCCTTATCCGGCTGAAAAAGACCCTGATACTCAAATCTAGTTTTTGGCACTTGCATATTTTACAGCTATATAAAAAAACCCCGTATTTTTATTTCTCATAAGAGGACCCCAAATTTAGTGGGTGTAGCTGGACATGTTAAAACGTTTTGAAGTTAAAAACGACTGGCATATATTTAGCAGTAGGGATAACTAACACCCAGAAAAAAATCTTTCTAATGCTGTGCTCAGACTCTTCACTGCTGGCAGTTTAAAGACTGAAGCTGCCTGTTATAGTCCAGGGGATGAACTGCTCCAGACAAGGCCTGAGCAAACAGCAAGGCCTGTGTTATGCAGAACATCTCTGTGGTTGCAGCAGACCTTCTCGCGATCCGGGATGTGAAGGGTGGTGTGGAGCCAGATGCCACAAATGAGCTGATCAGCTGAATGAATCCCCTTCACCCACTTGACTTATGAGGATAGGATGCTTCTCACTGTGATGACACTCAAACTTGCCTCACCCTCATCAGTGTGTCTGAGGAACTGTGTGCCTGTTCTCAGAGTCTCGAGGGATGCTAATCAAGTTTTCATCTCCTACCAAGCAGCACTTTTATGGAGGCACCAAGGCAATCCTTCAACACATCATCTCTCTTCATTTTTTGGGGAGGTGATGTGAACACGTTAAGTCACCAGTTAATACACAACAGCAGATCTTGAAGACAGTTGTCTTCCCTGCTCCAGTAAAAGTAATAGTGGAATGCCAACTCCTTTGGGAGCTAATTGAAAACTAAATAAGAAATTAATCCTTTTCTTAATTTTCAGAAAATTAAATTAACAAAAAGTGCATCAAATGTCTCTTGAGTAAAGGATTTAGTCATTGCTTATTGCCTAAAGAGCCAAAAGAATGAGGCAATACTCCCTCTGTGATCAGTGTTCTTGCCCATACCAATCTGCTTCTGTGTCTTGGCTCTGTAAATCCTTAACAAGGTGAATATCTCACTGCCAATTTTTACCAGCTATCACCACCACTGTTTTATAAATCAACATTAGCTTCTTCAATGCATATTTCAAAGAAGCACTGGATTCAGTTCTGGCCTGCCTTCTTCCACCCTGCATGTGAGCAAGCTCTTAACAGGAGGGGTGTCTGGAAATCTCTTGAGCTTGGTCTTTGCTCATGGAAAGTTTATTTGTAATCTGTTGAGGAGAGAGGGGAGTGCTTCTACTGGTGTAGGAAAGTAAAGAAGAAAAGAAATTACCTGTAGTTTTCTTAGAGTAACAGTCAGTAGAAATAAATAAAGAATATGGTAAGCAAAATAAGTGCTGTGGAATGTCAAACTGCTTAGACACAGCTGTGGGCAGTACCACTGCTACCACCTGCAGTGTGTTTGGCTGCACCATGAGTATAAATAAAATAATTCAACCCTTCCTTTTGTATAACCAAGCTTTAATAAAAGTACCACAGCAAAATCAGACCCTGACCTGGCCACTCTCACCTCACCTAAACTGTCACTGGGTTCAGTGGCCAACGTCTGTCATACAGATTTGTCAGATCATTAAATTCAGTCCTCAGAGTCGCAGGCCCCACTTGCACAAATTCAGTAGGCTTGGGCTTAAGTCTGGTTTTGCAGCAATAGGGCAAGTCCCCTAGGAAAAGCTGAGCACATGCATGACTTTTGGCAGCGTTGGAGGAACCCAGAGAGCCCCTCAGCAGCACAGGCTTGAATGTGCTGATGCTCCATTTTAGGCCCTCCTGTAAATTGCATTATAAGGTGTGATAATTTGATCTCAAGGTCACATGATAAGCCATCATCAAAATAACCTTGAAGAACCAGCAAAGCTCACTGTGGCTACTTCTGTGCACCTCGGATTCTGCTGGGAGAGGCTTCCTCCTGCGTGCTGCAGGGTGCTGTGCTGAGCGTGGGACACTGCTATGCCTGAGAGATAAGGAGCTCCCCAGCTGTGTACTTAGTGTTTCACAGCACTCCCTGCTCTCTTCCAGTTTGTGTCTGTGAGACACCATGCAAAGAGACATGAGCTCAACTACACCTGAAGCTGATGAGACGAAAGCTTTAGGTGTTGTCTGTCAGCTTGCCGTTAAATCCTAACACCGTGTCTGCTTTTCTGTTTTATTTTTGTTTCATGGTGTTGGCTGGGTTTTTACTCTAGTAAGTTTACATAATTACCAGTGGGGTTTTTGGACCACATCCTGCTGCCTCCTGAATTTGGATGAAGGGGATTAGTTTCAGTGCAGGTTAACATGTGGAAAGTGGAACGAGGGGAGCTTCTAACCCTTCTGAATTACACCATTGTTCCTTAACAGCATTATGTGGTGTAGCCAGCCATTAATCACTCCTGATTCTTAAATTATGAACTGTTAATGAGAGTGCAGAAGAAACAGAATACAAATGAAAAGTGGATTTAATTATTAAAGCAATTTCATCTTAATCTCTGAAGATAAGAAAATAAAGTCTGATTTTCTAGACTAGAAAATAATTAAGAATTGTAATCATTAACCTGAAATTACAGATTTACATATATAGTTCTCACAAAGAGCAAAAATATTCCAAGTTTGATATTCTCCTTGTGTTATATTTAAAACATAAGAAAAAGCAATGCAGGCTTTTCCAAAATTGGACAGTGAGCCAAAGTTGATGGGCCTACTGACCTGAAATAGCAATTTACTCTTTGAGTAGTCTCCATGATGTCAGTGGAGGTTCTTTTCCTGGAAGGATACTGCTTAATTTGTATAAAGGTATCAAATGTCAAATATGAATGACTTGATACACCTGAAAATGTTTACATCATGTGTTGAGTTCCCTTTGGAATAGGAGAATAGGTCCCAGCATATTCCTTAGATGTGTGTATGAGTAAGCACTCTGTACAAGTACCTGCCTTCTTTCTGAGCATGATTACAGTTCTGTATGGTGTACACTGTTTCCTAAAGCATTGAAAATAGTTCCTTTTTACGGTGATAAAGGCTTTGTTATGATCACAGCAGTAATTTCAGTGTTTGGAACTGGAGGACAAACAACCCAGCAAATCCACTGTGTACCCACTCACACGTGCAGAGGTCACGTTCCCCACAGCAGGTGTTCCTGCACTCTTGTTGCCAGAAACCAGAGCCTGTGGAAAAGGGAAGCTTCAATAGGAAAGGAGGGGTAATAGCAACGTGTGAGCCTGGGAGTGGGTCTGCAGTAAAAGCAGATTAGGCAGACTTGGCTGCTCTAATGAAGAGAACTGGAAGAGAAAAATAAAAACGATGGGAAGAGATAAGGGGAGCTTATAACAGACCTGTGGGTGGCAAGTGAGGGCAGAGCACCCAGTGTTTCTGCAGGTTCATAAAGAGCCAAGCACAGTCATCATGGGAGGGTTTTAATGACCCTGCTATTGACTGAGATTAAGAATTACAGAATGACTGGGGAAGGATGAATGTTTTTGGTGGTTATTTCAGGACTGTTTTCTTGCTGCTTTTTCTTAAGCAATCGATAAGATCAGAAGCTGTAGTGGTTGGAAATGAACACTAAGTGACAAAAGATAGAGCCTTCATCTGAGAGAAAATGGTCATTATAACACTGGGTTTGTTCGAGGATGAAATGTTCAAAGGCAGCAATGCAGAAATACTGGGTTTTTAAAAGGTGGATGGGAAGGGATGTAAAAAGGCTGGGATGAAAGTGATTGAAAGAACTATTGTTCAGAAATTCCACTCTGGAGCAGTCAGATCTAGGGCCCCTGAAGAGGAATCTCTTCATTATAGAAGTCCTTTTACTGTTAATGGTGACAAAGGAAGCCACCTTGGTGTGACGTCTCACCCTTGGTTGAGTGGGAAAATTAGTGTTTAATCAGGTGCCAGATTAGCAGGGTGGAAATTATGTGAAGAGGATAAGGGAGGGTATCTCACCACAGAATATCATCAGGAATGCTGAGAGTTATCCTTGCCCATTCTCATGGAATAGCAGTGATTTCAGCCTACATGAGTCCTCCAGCAAATATGGAAACTCTGGAGGCACTACAAGCCACCAGGATCAGAAGTAGTGATCCACTGTTCCCTGTGCCTCTACTCACTTTGAGGACTTAACTGCCACCACCTTCTCCCAAAACCCCACTGAGTGGAGATTTTTGTAGTCTGCAAGGCACAGCCTTGGACTTTATTACCTTTTCAGCTGATTCTTGCCCTTGCCTGGAGCCTTCTGCCTGCCTTTTCTAGCTGTCTCCCAGCACAGGCCTCTGGGACCAGCTGTTTTCTCTCCTCGAGGAGAGCAGGGAGAAAGAACAATTCCTCAGTAAGTGCCATCCCTAATGTGCTGTGCTATATCCTGCTCTGCCCTGCTGTGCAAGAAAGAAGAAGGATGTAGCTGAACACTTCTCAATGAGCAAAAGAAATGAAGCAAAATAGTTAATGTCCCTTTTATTAAAATAAGTGGGGGTTAACAAAGCAAAGTGGAAATCAAGCTTGCAGATTTGAATAAGTACCAAGTTCCTTTTTACACAGCATTTCCATTTATAATAAGATAATAAATGAGAAAGAAATGTCTAATATTTTTATGACATGACCAGTGTGTATTTATAGAGTGTTATAACATGGTCAGAAAGAAGTGTTATAAATGGTTCCATGCTGAGGTTATGATCAAGCTGTGTGATTCTTAAGAGCTGATAATTTTTTACACATTTGTTCTGTTTCTAAATCCTTTACAAACCTCGTGCAGAACCTTCACATGAGATCAGACTGAATACTGAGTGAGGTACAGATGTGTCCCTCACTGCTGGTTCTTGCACACTGCAGCCTGCCCTGCCCCTGGTCCTGCCAGGTGGAGCTGCTGCTGGAGGCAGACTGAGGAATGGGGGGGGTTTTGCTTTGCTGTAGCAGTGTGGGGCTGTGGAGCACTGGCAGGGGAAAGAGGGACAGGAGCAAACCATATTAGCTAAAATACTGTGTTTGCAGCAGCCCTTGAGGGGCTGTCAGCACATGTGAGGACCGACTGTGCTCCTCTGGGCTCACTGCAGCTCCCTCACCACTGTCCCTGCTGGCAGTTTTCTGTCAGACAGAGAAAATAGGCAAAGAGGTTTACATGGATAAAACTCACTTTCTAATTATCTCTCCTCCCAAAGGAGTCGGAAGAGGGAAGGAGGTTGCTTCTCTTCCTTTTCAGAAACAAAGCACTTCATGAGGGTTTCTCTGACTTCCACCAGTGCATGTTCTCTTTTGTCTTCCTCAGCAGTTCTGCATCAGGCCCCATGTTCTCTTCATAGCTGTCTCAATGTTTGGTCAAAGCAGCAATCCCTCACCACCTGCAGGGCTCTGGCTGCTCCTAATCAGGGCAGGGTGTGATAAGGTGCAGCTGTAACCTGGGCCCTGAGTGGGACTGAGCTGGGGCAGCTCTGGGGAGGCTCAGGAGCTGCAGTTAAACTGAGGCCCTCAGCCCAGCTCCTTGCCTGTGCTCAGCCTCACACTTTGCTCATTCTAGCTTCATCTTGCTAAAGTGACTTCCTGGCTTGACCTTGGCCCTGCCTCCTCCCTGCAGTCTTGTTGCCTCCCTGCCTGCTCTGCTCCCTGTGCTGCCGTGGGACCCTTCCCTGGATGAAGAGGGTACTGCCCCACGTCTGCCTTGCTGTTGTTATCCTTGGCTCACCTCCCCTTGCTGAGCAGCCCACTTGTCATGCTTTTGGAGATCCAGGTAGGAAAAACCTGTCTGAGATTTCATCTTTTTTGCCTCCATATTTTTAAGCACTTTCTTTGGTTTGTGATAAGACACTGAGAAACGGAGGGAGCTACCCACGTAACTTCTGGATTGTATTTTGAGGTGCTCTTATGGTATGGGATTACTTTTCTTCCTGTTTGCATCTTCCCTGATTCTCTTCCTAAAAAGTATGCTATTGGCAGGCTTGGTTTCTCTAGTTGTTATGAATTTTTACTATTTTCCCAAAACAGAAAAACTCTTTGGACCAGTCTTGTAGAGCAAACAGACTGTGTGCACCAGCACAGTCCCACCATCTGTAAGGCAACTGGCTGTTCTCAGTCAAGCATCTCTGCTCTCTGCTGTCCAGGAGGAGATTCATGAGTCTGCTCTTCACTCCCTCTTGGACAGGAGATGTTTCTCCCTTGGTCCTCAGTTGGTTGACAGCAACTGTGTGTGCAGCCAGTTGTATAAAGGTAACTGGCTGTGTAACACCTGCTCACTGCTCCAAATCCCTGCTTCTCTGGCTCCATCCTGTGCTGTGTGCTTGGTGTTCCTCCGTTGCTGCTGGATGCCAGTTCAGGATTCAGTGGAGTGTTTTCCAGGCTGAACACCAGGCTCTACTCAAGATAAAATCCATCAGATTTCCCTGGGAGCTGTTGCAAAGAGGGGTGAGCTACAAGCAGTGTGGCCTGACAAGACTTGGCCCCAGCTGGAGGCACTTACAGTGGTGATGGGAGGGAAGGGAAAGGCAGAGACAGTTTTGCAGCCTTCCCTTTTCCACAGCAGACAGTGTGTATGCAATGGTGGGTGGAGTGGCAACTCCGTTGTTCTTGACCTTCATCCTCTCTCCAAGTAAGTCTGCAGTAGATCTCTTAAGGGACATAGGTTTCTGCCTACTGCCTCCTCTCATCTGCCATTCCCTGCAGTCCTGACAACTTTGTACTTGGAAGGTTCAGCAGAGAGATGCATTTTGTGACTGGTATTACCTGCAAACAAGTTGAATGCTGCTCTCAATTACAGATGCTGGGGATAAGGGCTGTCGTTGGCTTTTCTCAGCCCTGTGCTGAAACTGCCAGTCTGACTCCCCAGATTCCATATGGATGAAGATTCCTCCCAGATAAAAGGTGCCAGCACAGAAAGCTCTTGCTGCCCATGGAGTGCCCAGGCTGGCCCACCAACTGCACCAGAAACTATGAAGGTAAAGGCTTTCTTTCCAGGGGGAAAGGGCTGATGCTACCTTGCGGGAATCCTAGAGCCGAACTTGGAAATCCAGCTCCCAAAATTGAATACAGAGGAGGATTCCTCCCAGACATAAGGTGCCACACCAGAAAGCTCTTGCTGCTTGAGTAGTGCCTGGGCTGGCCCACAACTGCACCAGAAATAAAAACGGTAAGTGCTTTCTTTCCAGGGGAAAAGGGGTGTTGTTCATTTTCAAGAATCCTGCGCTGAAACTGCCAGTCCCACTCCCAAAATTCCATAGGGATGAAGGTTCCTCCAGGACAAAAGGTGCCAGGACAGAAAGCTCTTGCTGACCATGGAGTGCCCAGGCTGGCCCACCAACTGCACCAGAAAGCCAAAGGCTTTCTTTGCTGGGGATAAGGGCTGTTGTTTGCTTTTTTTCAGCACATTTTTGACAGCAACTTAATTGTTAATCAGATTATTCAGGAAGGAGATCTCTCCAAATCATCTCCTGTGATCTGGATTCAAGGGTGTGTGTAGTAAGTTGGCTAATCCTTGGCCTTGGAGAGTTGAGGAGTTTGGGCTTTTTGTAGGTGTGGTTGTTGTGTTGTGTTTCTATAACAGAGAGCACAACAGTTGATTTAAGATGTAAAATGAATCTGTAGCTTGGCAAAGTAAACCTGTATACAATGCTAAACTTCTATTTACATAGCCCATCCTCTGGGTGTTTCTTTGTTCATTTTTTATGGTATGGAGTGCAAACTGAGTGGCTTCAAACAAATAACACTCTTTTAACACCCACAATCTCAAATGGTAAATTTCTGCTTGTCTCCAAATATTTCCTTGAGACCAATTCTAGGCATAATATGCCTAGACTTTATGACTTTAAAAATCATAATAGTGAATAAGTGCATCTTCTGCAGACTTAGGATAGTGGGTAATATTTGTTTGAATGTACATTTTCTTACCCATACCACAGCCATTCATAAAATCACATTTCTGATGAAGAATGGTATAAGCAGGAAAGCAGCAATAGTTATGTGAACAGAGCTTTGGCTTGTTTAACCAAGAGGGAGGAAACCTTACCTGGATACTGCAAATTTGTGTGCTCCTCAGAAAGGAAAGGAGACAAACTGTACAGAGGCAGAAGCCAATATGGCTTCATGGGAGTTTGCACCATCCAGCTGGTGTTTTCCACCTGTTGGGGCACAGAGAAGGCCATCAGGATTTGAAAATTTGTTGTTTCACTGCAGTGTCATCACAGGATATGAGCCTCCGTCCCAGTGTGGGAAGTGAACTTGTGAACTGGCTTAGAAACAGAAATGTTTCCCAAAAGGATCTGGACAAAACTGCAGAGCATGATTTAATGCAGGAAAGAGGGCAGGCCCTGGAAGGGCAGCGTGATGACAGATGATATTGCACTCTGCTTAAAGCTGTGCAGCTGTTTGCTGTTGCAGGAGGGTGATGGGGGAGGCCAGATCCCAGCAGGGGTATATCAGGAGCCCATGGCAGTTGTCATGTGGAGGTGTCCACCTGGGCACTGGCTGCTCTCAGGAACACCTCTGCTGGCTGCAGCCCTGGGGATCAGTGGCTTTATGCTCTCCCAGGCTGCAGGTGCTGGAGAGGGGATTTATGGAGAGGTGGGGAGGAGCCCGTGCTCCAGCCTGCTCTGTGTCCTATCAACATCTCCTGTGGAATTCTTCTGCAGCTCTTCTGTGCTTTCAAAGGAACAGTGACCCCAGTTCCTTTGGGGTCATGGCACCATCCCAACCCACAGCACCTGGGCTCTGCCATCACCCAGCCTGGAGTGCAGGGATTTTGGAGGATTGTTCATGGAAGAAGTTTGTGCTTTACAGTGTCTCTGTTCCCCAGTTCTATTCACAGCTTTCTTGATGTGTGTTTTCTTAGCAAAGAACAGGTGACTCTGTGTTTGGGTGAGGCAACACCAAGTAATTCTTTCTGCAATTATCAGTCTATCTTAGCCTGCAAAATCTGTGATTATCACATTCATCAAAGCAGATGACATCTTTTTCAGACAGATTAATGAAGGGTAAAGGCATAAATTGGTGTGGTAAATCACTCTTACAAAAATGTGTCTTTCCTGGAATTATACCTTAGTAAAATATATATCCTGCTCTGACTTATGCAGCTTTTTTCATTAACCATAATTGAAAATGCAGAATATATTAACCCTTGAATACTTTCGGAAGGTATTAAGCAAAGAGGGCACACATTACTCTAAATTCTTATGATTCCTATTCTGCACAATTTTGGCCCTTCATTCCTTGGAATTAAAATAGAATGGAATGTATGCTACAGATAACCAAAAATACACTGTGAATAACTGCATTTTAGAAAGAAAAATAAAAGCCCCTCTCAGTGGCTGAAGATCTAATCCTGCTCATGGTTTTCATTAAGTAACTCTAAAAGTGTGTTATTCGGGGAAGGGAAGCTCTGGGGGCTTCTCCTGAGATCCTTGGTTTATTCTTTGTGTTCAGCACAATGTTCCCATAAACTTCATAGTTTTCTCAGTGCTCCTGGTCTTATCATACAGAAGCAACATCTCAGTGTAGGGGAAACAAGTACCTTTGTGTTTAAAGGTGGTTTCCTGGCTTTACTTGGTGTAGTTGTGTTTGATTGCTGCGGTAGGAGAGCCAGGGATTTCCCCTGACCAGGGGGCAAAGGAATTTAAATAACAAAGGTAAGAGTAACTTGATCTGTGAAATACAGAGCTCAGACCGGCACAAGGAATTCAGTCTCTGAGCTGCTGGTGTGGTAGGAAAGGTCAAGGATGGTCAAGAAGGACTGTCATAACAATTGCACAGATTTTACTAGGATGTATTTGTGCAAATAAGACCTCTCAAAAACTGTAGCTTGAAGTGCTGACACTCACCTTCCCCCATGTATCAGTGATCCTAAATAAGTAATGAACTGAATATAGTTGAGATGCAAATGTAAATTATCTTATTTTCAGCTTGGCTTGCGTTAAACTGTTAATTTCCATTAGCATTAATGAGAAAATACACCCAAAGGTTTTCCCCGGGCAGGAGTTCTCATCCTCCTAACAATAATTTCCCTTTTAGAGTATCTTTCAATTGAGGATACTTGTATTTTGCAAACTTAATTAAGAATTAATTAATTAACAATATCCCTGGAAGGAACAGCAAATGAGATTTTCCCCATTTTACCAGTGAGTGAGTGGAGGTTGCCCAGTGGGATGTGGGACTTCTGTCTCTGGAGTTGAAATCTTAACCACCTGTGCCACCATCTCCAACTCACTGGGGACTTTCACAAGTTTCTGCCTAACGTACACCCATATTTATCATCTAATGTGTCTCTTTTTGTTTACTCAGTGCATGAGAAAGCTGTTCTTTTTAGCCAAGCCCCTCACTTGCACATCTCCTTTTCTGTGTTTGCCATTCTGTTAAATACCCAACAGATCTGTTACGATCTATATCTGCAGATCTGTATCTGCACTCATAGCAAAGCAGACAATTTTACCAGCTGTCTGCAGAAGCAGATTGCATTTGGCTGTGAACTGTGACTGACACTGTGGAGCAGAACACCGGGATATCCACCCTGTGATTTCCTGCCGGATAGTCTGTCTGTATGAGCAGTGTTGTGCGTGGTGGCTGGCTAATTCCAACATATTCATTGGAGGGAATATTTATTCCTATCACTCAGTCAGATTTGTAAACCAAATTCACAAATGAGGGGGGAGTGTGTTTTTCTTTGCAATTAGGGTGATTCACCAGTGGCATAACTAATAGAAGAAGAGGAAACTGAGAAATTACACCCTTCTGCTGGAATCTGAGGGTGGAAATTGGGAAACAGAAAGAATGAGAATGAAGGGGAGAGGATCAAAGTACTGAAAAGAGGCAGGGAGATGTGGAGATGAGACACTGGAACAAGAGAAGTGATTACAGCACACAAGAAAGTCTGGGGAAGTGGCCGTGCCTAAAGATAAAATAATGAAGAAATAAGTTAGAAAAGTATTTTGCTTTTCACAGAAGGAAAGGGGTGATGAAAAAGGGGCTAGCAGAGTTTGTTTCTGGTTTGTTTCTGTCTGTCTCTGATCACCTTCTAAGTTACTTCTTCACTGCTGTACAGCCTGTGTGTTGGACAATACCATGGCTGCAGGTGTATTTTTATCCTTTTTTCCTTCAAGTTTCATTTACAGATAACATCAACCTCAGCTTTCATTTTAAAGGATCTAGCTGGCATAAACTGTGTGGAAACTTGAGGAGTGGACCATAAGAACTCAAACTTGAAAGGAAAAGAAAACATATTTGAAATTGTCTTAATCAAGGATTACACACAATTAATCGTGTGTAAAATAATAACAACATAATTATTTATGTTGAACAACTAAAGAAACAGTCTTGCAACTTCCATGGGATTTTACCCTTTCTGTGGCTCTGGACTAAACATTATTAAATTAAATCTCTTGATTTGCATTTTAACTTGGCATCTTAAAAATAGTAGAAAAAATGAAATCCACCCCCTTTTCTGTTTGTACCCCTCTTTATCATCTCTTTTGAAATTTAAAATCTTATTTGGAGAAGAAATAATTCCAAACTGTAATAACCATGTCTCTGTGCAGTTTTGTGCTGGATGGAAGTCACTAATCCTTTTATGTCATCCTTTGTGAGGATGATCCTTGTCTAGTCCCATATATTGATTAAAATTAAGCATTACACAAAACCTTTATAATCTTAAAGGATTATCCTTTTATGTTTTTCTTTCCACCATCTCTTTTTGAATTAACTTCTTTATACCCCAGCTGATCTACTAGCTGTCTTTTTTTTTTTTTTTAAACAGAAACATTGCAGAGTGAATTGATTTCTTATTTGCTTATATTCAGCTTTTATGAAACATGCTAATTGACACTTCCAGGGCACAATATTGTGGATTAGTGTGAGAGTCCACATCTCTGTCCTGTGTAGGATTGGGAGTCTGAGCACATTTATGCATATAGTAATTAATGGGCATGATCACCAAGAACACTTCAATAGTTTCTGTGCCAAATCATTTGTTCTCCTGTGTTGGTGCAGCTTTGTTAGCTTGGGGAACTGTCCTCACATGCAGCCGTGATAAATAATCTGTGTTTTGGGATGTGTGTGTTTGTTTGTTTTATTTTTGCCTTGTTAAAGACACAAATTTACTAACCACATCATTTTTGATGAATCATATGGAGTAGAGTAGGATCTAAGTCATACCTTAATTTGGTCTGTGTGGCCAAAGCCATATGTAATTTATGTTCTTTCCCTTTAGGACTGGGACACAAAGTGCCATCTGTAAATCTGCAGCTCCTAAAACAACCAGTTGCTAGAGGCAGCCCTGGAGCATATAATTTTTAAACTCCAATGAATTGTCTGGACACATTTTTCTCCAAACTCACCAGCCCCTGCAACCCTGGGATTTGTTTCTAATGTTAAGAGGGTGCTTATCTGGTACCTCCTGACCCCTAAAAGTGAGTATACTGCACTAATCTTAAATTACACCAAACAGTTCTTCCTTGTTCCTGGCTACTAACAGGAGGTGGGGTTGGTAATTCCTGGTGCCAGGCCAGGCAAGGAGCTGTGTTTGTCAGGTGGAAGCCAGCACCTGTCCTGAGAAGGAGCAGTCATAAAGCTGAGAAATGCTCTGTGGCAAATTCTGAATAGTCATAGCGACCAAACAAAATGTTTCAGGAAGGTGTGTAAGCAAAGGTACAGTACAGGGCTGTTTGTTATCTCTGCCTGTGTTGACTGTGTTCTAAAGAGAGATTTGTTTATAAGGAAACAATAACACAAGCCAGAAGATGGGAATCCTCCTGCCAGCCCGTGACTCATCATTGCAGGGCAGGACGGAAATAGGCAATGTGTGATGTAGGATACTTGCTCAAGATGTTCTGTGTGGCCTAGGGAGTCACTCCTACCCCCTGCTCTGGGGGTTTTAGGCTGGGTGTTTGTCAGACCTGTGGCTCTGTACAGTGTCTTACCTTGGCCAGAGTCTCTGGGTGCTTCCACAGCATAAGTGATACAATAGTGCAATACAACGTGCACAGCAGAGCAATTGTGCTGTGCCAATTGTCAACATAAGTTGGCAAAATGTCTTGAGTACTGGTTAAAATTGTTACTCTGAGTGCAAGATGAAAGTTATGACAAGGTTAATCATCTCTTTAAACACTAAGTTTCTGCTTTGCCTTAGCAGGATACCACTAACACACTCTCTCAGGCTACCACTTAATTACAATTACTGTGGTTACAGGGTTAAGCAATAAACTCTCTTTTGGCTTTCAGCAGGTCAAATTATTCACTAACAACCTCTGGGCAAAGCCTAGCCAGCTCATGTGCTTAAAAACCAATTAGACTTATCCCTGGTTTTACTAAGTCTCTCTTTGGTCTTAAACGTTCATCAGCAAAGTTGGAAGGAACTGGATCTGCAGTCAGTCCTTTGGGGCTGCATGTTTCCTTTCTTCCTTCTTCAGGCTTAATGCAGGATTCCTTCTAATACAGATTCAACCTGTTAGATTATTTGGTATGGTTGTCTCTGTGTAATTGAGCATCCACTGACAAAACTGGCTGTTAATAACTTTTTAACAGTACCTCTTCTTCTGGTGTCTGTCCTATGAAAATGGAGGTTTTTAGGTTTTTCACTGAAAATCTAAACTGTGAAACTGGAGTTCTCCTTTCTGTCCCTTTCTACCTACTTCTTGATAGCAAAAATGGCAAAAGGTTATGCATTTATGAGCACTATTCTACTAAGCCAACTTTTCACCAAAAGTTTTGATTTAAAAAAAAACTCCAAACAAATCAGAAAACCAAAACAACTTCTCATCCAAGTCCTAGAATTCCCCTTTCTTTGGCACAAGCAAAATATTGGGGGACAGTAACTGAACCCAAATTCTTTTCAGAGTCTCATTGACAAAGAATTGAGGTTTTTTTCTTTGCATCTGGCTTTGGCAGATGTGAAAGCATTGCTAGCACAACTGCTGGAGTTCAGTGTTGTGATGGGTACATTCCAGGGCTTCCAGGTTACTGACCATGAGCCCAGTGTTCTCCCTTCTGCTAAAGAGCTCTTTACTACGTAATTGCTGATAATGTAGGTTTCTACTTAAATAGATTTTCTTTTTATGAATTTTGCCACCTGAATAGAATTTATAAAAATACACAAAGCCATCCAACGCTGAAACAAAACCACTGCAGTGCTACCAAGTGGAAGCAGCCTTGAGCTTGTCAGGATGGTTTCATGAAGAGCCTGCAGGTAGCAGTGGCTGGGACACATCCCATGACTGGGAATCAAATAATTTTTCAAAGGAACCAAAAGTAAAAATCACGTTTTGTGATTTTATGAGCAAACTGACATTTCACAGTAATTTTAACATAATAATGTAAAGCCAAACAGCAGGTAATTCCCTAAAGCAATGTAGCAACTTGAGACTGTGAAGGCTGTTCGCTTCAGTGTGACAAACAATGCTGCTGTAACAAGCTAGGTGGTGAGATATTGGATGCACTCCCTGTGAGCCAAGAGTGCACATCCTTCCTAAAGGAGCCAGGAACACCAGAAAACTGGCACTGCCCTACCTTGCCTTATGTTGCAAGTAGGGAGGGGAGGGAGATGTTTGTCCAGAGGGTGGTAAGTTGCTGGCAGCTACCAAAACAAAGGCTTTGAGGGAAGCACCGTGATATTCAACTTTGGTGCAGTTGCAACTCATTAAATAGTTCTTTTAGTAAAGGTAGATGTAAAAATACCTGACAATATTATGTAAATGAAATAATGAATGTAGGTAGTAGGAAAGTATTTAGGTCTCTGTTATCAGCTGCCTGATTTAAGAGGAACCCAAGGAGTTTTCTTGGTCATTTCTTGCAGTCAGCATGTGGGAGGAATTCAGAATTCTCAGAATTGCTGCTGCTGGAAGACCCTAGGAGAGTTTATTGATTAACCTTGTAACCACAGTAATTGCAGTTAAGTGGTGGCCTGGGAAAGAGTCCATTAGCAGTGTCCTGCTAACACAAAGCAGAATAGAAAACTTCTGTAACGCAAAAATTCTGCCAAAATTCCGTTCACAAGCGTAGAAAGACTTCATTTGATTTGTATAAACAAAATGATTCCATGTTCCTAAAGCAGTAAGAGACAGTCAAGCTACACATTGACAATTGCCTGGTGAAAACATGACCAGCACTGCCATACTCCTGCAAAACAATATGTTTCTATCTAAACTATATTTTATGAGGGTGAAATTTTCCCCTTTGATACATTCCAGCCAGTTCCAACCATACATCCTGACATGGTCTGCCTGAGCTGTCACACTGGTCATGATACAGAAGCTCAAGGGAGACTGAGCAACCCTGTTCTCCCCGCGAGGACAACACTTGCAGCTGAATGTAGCTGGACCTTTTGCTTTGTCCACAATGCCAGTGCTAAGTGAGATCACTTACTGATTTTTACAGTGTAGGTTGCCTTTTCTTCTGCAGGAAAATTCTTTTTGCAAAAACAGCTTTACAGATGGAACTTCATAGAATTGTAAAATGGTGGGGGTGGGAAGGGACCTTAACAATCATTTTGCTCCAACACATTCCACTGGACCAGATTTCTCCAAGCCTCGTCCAACTTAGCCTTGAACATTTCCAGGGATGGGGCAACCTGTGCCAGGGCCTCACCACCCTCATAGGGAACAATTTCATCCTAGTATCTAATCTAAACCTGCCCTCTGTCAATTTAAAGCCATTTTCCCTTGTCCTATTACTCCACACCCCTGTAAAAAGTCTCTCCCCAGCTCTCTTGCAGTCCCTTTAGGTACTGGAAGGTGTTCCAAGGTCTCCTCGAAACCTTCTCTTCTCCAGGCTGAACACCCTCAGCTCTCAGCCTGTCTCCATAGCAGAGATGCTCCAGCTGCTCTGGTCAACTTTGTGTCCTCCTCTGGACTCACTCCAACAAATCCACATTTTTCTTATGCTGGGTAGTCCCAGAGCTGGACACAGGTGGGGAGAACAGAGCAGAAGCTTGGAATCCCCTCCCCTGACCTGCTGGTGACACTGCTTTGGGTGCAGCCCAGGACATGGTTGGCTTTCTGGGCTGTGAGCACACATTGCCAGGTCATGTTGAGCTGCTCATCAACCAACATGCTCAAGTCCTTCTGCTCAGGGCTGCTCAGGATCCATTCTCTGCCCAGCCTGTGCTTGTTAAAGCATTCTTTAAAGCATTTAGATTTAGGCTGTTAAACTTTTGTGCTGAGTGGAGGGCAAACTGTGATGGAGGAAGACCTTTATTGCAGGTGTCTTCCTCAAGGAAAGTCTCCTCACAGCTTTGATCCCTGGCTCTCCTATAGGCCTAAACTTCATCACCTCTGATGACAAATGAGCCTGAAGGATGCAGTGCTTTTACTTCCTTTTCTGTTTTTACTGGCTGTCTTCTTAGAACTTGGTGTTGCTCTGACTTTAATTTGCCTCTTACTGTATTCAACAGCACATTTGTGCTTTTAATATTCTGGATTTACACCATTTACTGGTGTGAGTTAAAAGCCCAGTTGCAACTGCAGTTGTATTAAGTGGGCTTAGAGCTGTGTGTGAGTCGCCTTGCTGCAAACCAGACATCTGTTGTACAGCACAACACACAGGAGGCTGTAATTACCCCATAGTTTGTACACTCAGCCATAGGGCAGGTGAAGGCTTGAGGTCAGAAGGCCCAGTTCTGTCAGGTCCACAGCACAAAGAAATGATGGCTTTAATAAGGCTGGCAAGACAGAGGGGAAAATGCTGCTGCAGGACAGTCAGCTGTCCAGGAGCTGAGGAGGTGACAGTCCCTACTAGTGACAGCAGGAAAGGGCTGCTGTGTCCAGGGCTCCCTGTGCTGTTGGGACTGATGTGTTTTGACTGTGCAGACAGGATCCCTGCACAGCCAGAAGTGAACAGCTCCCAGGAAAGGGGCCGGTGACTGCGCTGTGCTGCAGGCATTGCCTGCTTCGACACCTCTGCTAGCACTGCTCAGTGTCCTTTGCTGCTTTGACTTGAGCACCACGGTGCTCAGGTCTGGTGCTTTACAGGAACAGCCTGAGACTTGAGGGATTTGAAACCACCAGCAATTTAGAAATTACTCTGTGGTTGTGTTATCGGTTAGCATTTACTGAGTGTAATTCAGCAGTTAACTCAGGTAAGGAAGTGCGCTCAGGAATGGAGAGCAGGGAAGGTCCAGGTAGATGCTTTGCTGCAGAGAGGAAGAAAAAAGAGAATACACTGAAATGTACAGTAGCAACTTAGGTGGTGTGGATTTATTTTATCTCCCATCAGTGCTTACCAAAAGGAGAGCCCAAAAAAAGTACAGAAGCACTGTTAAATGCACATTAGTGTAAGGGAGCAAGGCTGAAGTACAGAAAAGGGAAACTCTTAATGCCCAGACAAGTGGGAGAAGCTTCTGTTGTACTGTGGGGTGAGTCTGGGAGGTGAGGGAACCTCTTCTGCAGAGGTCGGCAGCAGGTATGTGCCGACTGCTTGTTTCTTAGGAGCACAATTAGGCAATTGAGTGAAGTGCTGCTGCTGCTACCTTTCAGAGGGAGCAGGCAAGGAGTAGAAGCTGAAGTCATATAGTGCAATAACTGCTGAAAACTAAAGCAAAAAAAAAAAATCAGGACGACTCTTCCCAGCTGGACTTTCCCACCGGTTTGAGCCCAGTGGTATTTCAAAAATACCTGAAAGACACAGCTATGACTTTTTCCACTCTTAGTTGAAAGAAAATTTAGAAATTAAGCGTTGCTTGTAATGCTTATGATTTTGATGTGTTGGTTTACAGAAGGGAGGCATATATTAAAAATAATGAAGTAGCACTGGCATTTCAATGCTGCTCAATTACAGCACGAGTCTCTTGAGGATGACAGTTATTAGACTGCAGGTGTGACTATAACCCGCCTGTCTCTGCAGATGACATTTTTGTTTGTGTTTGAAAAAATGTCATAAACCTTGCTGCCTTTGTCCTCCGTTTTTTAGCGCTTTGTTTTATGGGAGGGAGGAGGAGGACGACAAAGGGAAGAAAATAAATGAGAAGAGTGATGTTTGCTATTCCGGGAAGGTAAAGAAGAAAGAAGGCCATTCCTGGCAGTGTCTCAAGAAAATGCCACTCAGCCCTGAGTGATTCTCCTGGGGAGAGTTGCTTCCCTTCTAGAGTAGTCCCAGAAGACTGCTTTGAGAACCTGCATTCACAAGTGATTTCAAGGATGTTCCTTATCGGGGCTGCACATCAGAAACTATTTAAATTAACACTCTCATTAGAGCCCATGAGTAGCTACAGTTTGTCTCTTAAGAATCACCTGAGAACATCCTTATTTAAATGTAAATGCAGCCATCCCACCGGCTTACAGGGATTTCTCCCACAGAAAGCACAAAAAAGAAGGGGGCAAGTGAAAGGGAACCTTCTTGCACACCAGATCTGAAGGACGGGATTTCTTTCTCTCGGGGTAAAATTTGTTATTTGTGTATTTTTAATGCCCTGTAAATCAGTAAAACCAAACGCCTGACCGTTGGGTTTTAACATACTAATCAAGTAAAACTATTTTACCAGTTCCAGAAAAATCCTTTTTTAGTGGTTATCACAGTGCCTGCTTTGATACTGAATTGCCTCTAAAAGGAAAAACAGTCCTTCAGGAACAAAGGACCTATATCAAGAAGAGGCAAAGTTCTGGTGTCAGCTGTCCATGAAATCTAACCCTCAGAAGGTCATCACAGTCATATTTTGGATTTGTGTTCCTTTCTTGTGGCCCACTCCTGTTCCTGTGCTGCTGTGCTTCCATGCTTAACAGCAGGGAAAGCCTGAACTGCTGCAAGGCTCCTGTAAAGAACCTGTTTCCTTTGTGTGTGTTTGCCTGGAAACCTCAAAAAATAGGGAGTTTTTATTTGGATGTAGCAGAAGTCATGCCAAAACCAGGGCTGGGCAGGGCAGGACTGTAGAGCAAGGAGGAAGGAACCCAGGAAGTCCTGTGGGAAAGCTTGCAGGAGGCTGAGTGGTAAACCTGCTTCCACTGCTGGGGAGTGCACCAGGAAAAGAGCCCACGTGCAAGAACACTGTGTGGGAACACTGTGCTGTGCACAATTTAAACACACCTATTTTCTGATTAGTCTTTGAGCAATTGGTGTCACAGTCTTTCAAAAGCAAGTGCAGAGCCCCCTTTGAATAAACTAAATTCCCTGGGTCAGGGGCCTGAAGGCACAACCTGAGCTAAGGTGAAAGTTGCACCAAAATTAGCTGTGCTGGTTAGAAGTGACTAGGCCAGGTAAATAAAGCATAAATGCTTTCACATGGTTTTGCTAGAGAAAATTTTTTCTTAGCCTGAGAAACAGATAAAAATTTGGAAACCAGTTCTGGTATCAGATGCTTGGCAGGTTTTGTTTTCCAGAACTTCAGGGTTGTGTTTAGCAGGCTGCCCCTGGGAGTCAGGTCTCTTCACTGTCCTCCCCCTTCTTTATGACATTGAGCTACTTTGACACTGAACAACATTTATTGCAAAGGCTTGATCCAAAGCCTGTTAGCCTCTCTACTTTCTTCAGTGGATTTTGGTTTCTACACTTCAGTTCATGCTGGAGGATTGCCTTATGCTGTTAGAACTTCTGAAAATTATTCTAAGCCCACTGACAATTGACACAGCTGTTCTATGAGCCCTTTCGAAACAGCTCCCCCTGGATCTGAAAACTGCAGATTAGGAACCACTGAACTAAACACAATTCACATAATTTCTCAAGCAGTAATAGATACTTTTACTTGCTTCTCCCTCTCCCAAGTTTGATGAAATCCAGCCTTTTCTGTTTTACCTTAATGGGTAGAAGGCAGCTCAAGCAGTGCACTGACAAATGGATGACTACTGGAAAGCACAATTGCTTCGAGGAAGTTACCCTTCACATGAGCCATTTAAGGCGGAAAAAATAAAATTGCTCCACATAAAATTGTATAAACTCCATGGTTTATTGCCTAATCTAGGAAAGCGTAGTAAAATAGAACTGAGTTGGAAATTTTTTAATTAAATTCACGCTTGTTGACTTAAAGTTTGTTTATGAATTCTAGCAAAGATTAATGTACAATAGCAAGCCAAACAATTTATTATTGCAGAGCTTCTTGTCATGTAGTTTGTAGAACTGAGTGAAAAAGAGATTATTACATTCAAACAAATTTATTGTTCTGTAGCTTGGGGTTTTTCTTTTGGTTCTTTTTGTTGTGTTTTGGATTTTGTCTCATAGATTAAAATAAATAAATTAAATAAAGTACTGAAGCGACTCTTGGAATTTCCCCAGGGGAGTGGGATGCTCACACAGGCTTCAGACTGAAAGCTCTGAGCTCTATTGATCAGGGCAGAAGGCTTGGATTTGCTCAAAGCCACAATCGTGTATTATTATAGATGTAGAATAGAAGTGGATAAATCACTGGCCTAATCTTTAAAACAGCCTGTTTATTAAGGAAGAGATTCAGGATATAATATGTATGAGAATGTGTAGCTTTATGTTGGCCTTGGGTTTTCAAAACCTTGAGGAAGAGGGTCAGCTGCAGAATTGCTCACAGGAAACAGGAAAGTGCAGAATCCTTACTGCCAACTTCATTTTCTCTAATGAATTAGCTACAACCACCTCATTAAGGAGACTGTTCTTGATCAAACTTTTCTGTCAGTTTTCTTAATCACCAAATTGAATTTCACCTCTCTCAACTTGAGAACTATTATTCTTCACTTTAATGACAGGAGTTGATTTAAACTATTCCTTTTCATTCACTATGTTATTACAGTAAGTATTTAATGTTAAAAAGAAGCCATCTCAACGCCTCACTGTGCTAAAATGGAAATCTTAACTTCACTAACATTAAATGACTCAAATTCTCAGGGTATGGCTGGATGAAGAACCTCTCACCTCATCTCAAAGCTGTTTATTCTTCATTCCTGACCCCTTATGCCATTAGTGCAGGAGCCCCTCCGTTGTGGAGGGGGTGTGGGGACTGGGATTTCATTCTAAGCCCCAAAATAGTTGCTCAGGGTCAACAGAAGGGGCAGTTAAGAGCAGGAGGGTAGAGGTGGGGAGGAGTGGGAGCAGGATGAAGAACATCTCACCCAAGCATTTGCACAGCTATACATTGCCGTGGTGCTGCACACAAGGAATGCTCTTATGCTGTGGTGGATGTTTTCCATAGCCTCCTGTGGCCTTGTTGCAGGAAGTGCTGGACACAATGTCCTGGGAGCCGTAAAGGGATCAGACCTGGGTTTAGGCTGCCAGCAGGGTTTTATCTTTAATGCTTCTACATCATAATTTGGTGATAGGAAATGATGACTAACTGGATATTGTGAATGAGACATTTGGGGAATGATTTTTACCCTCCTCATGAAATGCTGGACAAGGCTGTCTGATTTTGGATACCCCTATGGAGAAGTTAGGTTGACACTGGGGTCTTTTACAGTCGTGACATGTTTATTTCACTCAACTGAAAATTTTTCAGGAAAAATCTAAAATTGCCCTGAGAGATTTCCCCTTCAAAAGTAGAGGCCACGGTCAGCGAAGCATCAGTTGTTGGCGTGAGTGCTGCTATTGAAATCTCAAACTTTGCACATTCAGAGCTCTCTTCAAAATATTTATTCTGTAAAACCCTGCCTTGGCTGGGACACGATGCAATATCAGAAAGAGATTTCATGAGGCAATGAATATAATCTTTTGTTTGCATTATGGTTTATTGTTTCTTCTTTGTTGTAAAGCAGGAGTAATGTTCATGGCATTGGAAGACATGCACAATAAACAGCTCAGTGGTTCCCAAATACCTCAACTTTGCTTTGGTACTTAATCACCCAGAGAAAATGTTTATTGCCATGCACACTCCTGTGCTGTGAACATTATCCTTATAATTAAAAACCGTTGTGCTGTATAAGACATACAGCCCAGCATTCAGAATAAAATCTAGTAGCTGCCTCACAGGCAGGAAGAATTCTATGGTGGGATCATTGTCCCTTTGATCTGCTTATCTTCACATGACATAGTACGACCTAACCTATCTTCTCTGGCTCCATTGAGCCTTGGGCTGGCGTCCTCTTTTAAGTGTGGGGTCCCCGTGTGGAAGCTCAGCTCAGCTTCCCCTTTTGGGGCCAAGCCCCGAAGGAGCAGGTTCCCAAGGGCCAGATTTTGCTGCCTTTAGTCAATGTAGAGAAGAGAATGTTTGCGAAGTAAGTGGCAGTACAAAGTAGAAGTCTGGCAGAATCAGTCTTTGTTGCTATGACTAGCAATAACCCTTGCTTAAAACCTTCCTTTTCTTGGACTTGCTGAATACCACTGTCGTGTTTAACCGTCGCCTTTTATGTTGGAAAAGAGAAAAAACACAGAAAGTCAAAGAGCAAGTTTAACTTAAAAGGATGTTGCAGTAAGTATTTTAATAGATTCTCTGTACCACAGGAAAAAATCCGAGTGTGCCTCCCCCCCTCACACCAATGCCCAGCAGAGGTGACGGGGGTGCTCGGGAGGGACTGTGCAGAGCCAAGGGGCAGCCACAGCCCGACTCACACCCATCGCCCTCGGCAGTAGTCTGGCTCCTTTGTCACAGACTAAACATGGAAGAAAACGCCACGTGAAGGCAGCTCGGCACGACCCTCATGCCTCCCTCCCCTCAGGGCGCTCCCAGGGCCGTCTGTATGTGCTGGAACAGGTCGTGTGCCGGGCCAGCCCCGCAGGCAGCAGGGCAGCACAGCCCCGGCTGTCAGTCGTGCCTGCAGCAGGGATGACGTGCTCTGTGCAATTACAGGGATTGACCAAACAAGATATAACTGTAGCCCGGAGAGGCCTTTTCAGCTACTTATATTTTACAGAAAATGTAATGTCATTACAGAAAATGTGCTGTCGTTCTGTCCCTGTGCACATCCCAGAGCAGCGTTCCAAACCCCTGCATGGAGTGTTCCCACCTGCTGTGGTTTGAGTGCAGACAGGCAGAGTGCCGTGTATTTTATTTAACCTGTTCAGTGCCACCTTGGATTGTGAGACACAGAGTGAGTGCTGGGAGGTTGCCCTTGTTGAGAGGTCCTTTGCTGTTCAGCTCCTTAAGACACAGGCTGAGTGTAAAGCCCCAGCCATGTCCCAGGGCTCCTGTGCCAGGTGGTGCTGCTGGGAGCCCTTGGGCTCCTGGAGCAGGGCAGAGCCTGGGGCAGTGGAGTGACAATCCAGGAGATGCTGGAGTTCTGTTGGGGAACAGTTGTTGCCCCAATCCCCTGTATAAGTGGGAAGAGCTGGCAGTTTTTCAAAGTGCCAGAGCAGCCTTCAGCTGCTGTCTGCCATGGACCGCTTTTGGATTCCCTCTTCTGTCCTCCCCTCCTGCAGAGGATTGTGGTGCAAAAGGGGTTTATCCATAGACATGTCTCCTCTGCTTGAAGACTTTCTTCCCATTATCTCTGATGTCCTCATTCTGACCCAGTGCTGTTTCTCCTTGTGCTCATCCTACATCCCCTGGGTTTAGGGCATTCTCCTTGAAATGATTAGCTGTCGCTTCCACTTTGTCTCTCCAGCTCTTTTTCAGAAAGACAGGGGAGTAATAGGACCTCAGTTTTCTTTTGAAGTGGTTTTTCATCTTAGGATTCCAGCAAGCCTGGATTCCTCCCTCCCTCCTTTCAGTAGTTGTACCAGAGGAAAGATTTTTACATAATGCTGTAGGGGCTGGAGCTCAAATAAGAGACATTGGTAAAGAATAAGAAGTGAAGCCACAGGAGGGGAGCAGAACTGCATTGTGCACCCAAAAACACACTAGATGCTGCATAAGAAAATAATAATAATGTTTCAAACTACAATTGTCCTTTAGTGACTAGGAGTCAGAGTTACTGCTACCATTTCAGGATAGCTCTTTTGGAAGGCTCCCAGCATGAATTACCCAGCATTGTGACTGTGTCTGATGTGCCTCTGGTTTATGTATTGGAAGTAGAACAGCTACAGACAGCTTTTTATATTTAGCAGCGGGTTTATAAGGATGAAGAAAAATGGCTGCACACCTGTATTGTTCCCAAGGCACTTGAGCACTTAAATGTCTTTTTCTGTTTGACAACCTTTGTATTTTAATAACACACAGGGACATCAACAGAGATGGGAACTCTATTATGTGAGACACTAAATGAACATGGAGAATGGCAGCACCTGCCCCAAGTAGCTGACTGTCTAAAATAGACAAAACAGGCACTGAAAAGCCTGTTATCTCCAATTATAGGTAAGGCCACAGGATAAATGAAGACTCCTATGGTTATATACAGACTATAATAGTTGCAGTCATTGAATCTCTATCTCTAGAGTCTCAGACTAGTGTTTTTTAAACAGAAAAACTGCCTCTGTTTCGAAAACAATTTATCTCTGTTAATAATCAAGAAATAAAATGAAGTAATGCAGGTACTGAGACAGAAAGGTAATGTGTTCAGATCTTACTTCATGAGGATGTTCTACGGGAACAGACCATTAAGAAGCAAATCAAGACTTTTTCATTTTAAACAGATGAAAAAGTGCAACATAAAATTAAAATAGAAAGATCCTCAAATGTCCTTTCACCACTCTCATGCCTCTGGGGTTTCCTAGCTTTGGTTTTAAACTGCACTAAAGAAAAAACCCATATTGCCCCAAGAGTCCATCCCAGAGACTCACTCATTAGGGATGAGACCTCAGTGCAGAGTTCACTGCTAAATTGCCTTGGTCCCAGCAGCAGCTTTCCTAGCTTTGAAAGAAATCCTCCAGTTCTTAAAGGTATTTACATTTAGTTACTGTAGTCAGAAGGCAAGAGGAGAAAATACAGTTAGTCTGTCTCATTCTTCTTAAAATGCAAAAGCTAATAAACCCACTATTTCTTCAGGAAAGGAAGAGTCTTTTGAGATTATCAGATCCACTGGCCACTATTTTTAAGTCAGATGTGCAGCTCTGACTTTATTTTCTGCAGTGGATGAGTAACTGCATGTGGCAGGTTTATAGAAAACGAATCCCTCACCTTCAGTGATACTTAGGGAGAGCATTGGTACCATCTGCACTGATCCCATTACAGCCAGTTTATGGACAGCTGGGATGTCAAGGCATCCACTCTCCTCATTAATCCCCCATTCCACTACGATAAACTTCTGCAGAGATGGCAACACATTGCAGATGGAATTAATCCACCATGGCAGGAGCTAATTAAGAGAACAAATCTGAAGCAGTGGCTTATGGCTTTAATTCCCTTTTTATACCTGCAGGGCAAGGACTGTTAAAAATGAAAAGAAGTTAAGCATAAGCTGATGCTGGCTTTAACCACGTCTGCAATCTCAAATACTATTGCTCCTGCTCATTTCAGCAAAGTCTTGGATCAGACTTAAAAAAAAAATATATATATATATACATATACATATATAAATTTATGAACTATGAGGAGAACAAAGGAAAAATTTTTCATTAGGAATGTTTAAAAACCAACCTGACCACTCTTCTAAGAAAGCTGATACAATTAATCTCAGCATCAAAGCATTTTGTGAGGTGGCAGATATTTCTAGGACACAGTATTCAGACAGATAAAACAGATCTCAGGAGAAAGTAGAAGTATAAAGTATTTGAGATTGTATCTTTTATAACAAGAAATAATCATCCGCGAGGTGTTGATGTGTCAGGGTAAAAGAAACCATCTGTGCTTGTGTCTTCCGAAGGGGAACTCTCTTCATAGATTTTGGAACTTATAATCTTCAACCATTAAAAAAAATAATAATCTTGGAGCCTTTCATTATCCACTGGTTCAACTCTCTGATGACACACACACAGAGTGGCTAAAACCAAGAATGGAGGATGATGAAAACAAACACCTCTGCACATGATTTTGTGAGATAGGAGGGCCTGCATATAAATGACCAATAGCAGAGGAAAAAATGAATGAAATGTGCACAGGAGCATATGGGAAATGTTAGAGCTACTGGTGCTCTGTGCAGTATTTATGTGCAAAACCTTGAAGTGTGTTTTCTGGATCAGAGCTTTACAAAATGTGTTATTTCAAACTTAAATAGCTCTATTTGTAGTGCACTGAAGCTTGTACTTGCCTTTAAGCATATGTTTAAGACCCTTCTCTCCTTGTCAAAACACTTTGGGCTAAATATAAGGAAGATATAAGCCTGACATTTATTATTACATGATTTGTCTGAAGGACAGATCATCCCAATCACAGAGGGATTCCCAGTCCTGCTTTTAGACTTCAGGCTCTCTAGACAGTGCAGTCACTGGTACCACAGAAACAAAGGAGGAGTTGATAAAGCCAGCTGTAGAAAATGTTGAGTAATTGCCATTTTTTTTCCATGAACTGAGTCAGCTCCTTCTGCAGAAGACAACCCATGTCTTTTCTGGAATTAATTCCTTATGCCCTTACTTGTTGAACTAGAGTGGTGAAAAAATAGGTCAGAGCTTGCTTTTATTCATGACTAGTGATAGTGCTGGGATTCCCACTCCACCCCAGATCAGTGGTCTGAACACATGAGGTGAAATGAAAGCAGGTCTGGGCCTATGGGGCGTTCTGAATTGCCAGAGGTGTGTCTGCACTGTGATATGTAGGAGGCAGAGATGTTGTTGGCCCAGGTGGCAGCTGCAGCTTGGTAGCCTTTTTTGAAGAGTGTGGTTCTGTCTTGAACATTTGCCAGTGTAAGAGATCGGTCACCATCCTTTTGTGGATCTGGGCAGTGGCTCCCACCAGCAAGGACTGTGAGCCTGAACAGGGTCGTGGTGCTGAGAAGCAGCATCAAAACTTCACTGCAGAAATCACACTTGGAAAGGGAATTGTGAGCTCAAAAGTAGATAGCCAGGAGGGAAATTGGGGCATTGCTGTCCTGGGGGAAGAAGGGCCATTGCAGCATCACTGAGCAAAGCACAGCACATATGGATCCTCACTAGGGGCACCTGAGATAGATTAATGCAGAGCTGTGCTTCCCTTACGAGGCTCTGTGGGCCCTGGGATACTTCTGCATGCTGTGGATTCATACTGCTACAGCTTTCCTGTCTGTTGAAGTCAGTGGGAATTCTGAATTTCCTCCAAGTTCAAGGTTGCTCTTAAGCACAGACATTAATTGGGTTTGGGAGCAAGTCCTTTGCTGAGTTAGGGTCAGACAGACATTCTTATATCCCGTGCACAGAGCATCTCATTAAAAGAATGTGCCTGATCCCAGGAAAATAACAGCTTGGGAGCAGACCATCACATGTGCTTTTGGCTGAGGTATTTGTCACTTGCTGTGTGTCTGTTACTTGCAATGAATTACAATGATGTATTCTTAAATCCAGCTGATAGCTGGTTCTGGACAGTTAAGATTGATTTTTATGTATGGACAGATCCTTGTACTCTAATAACTTACATAGGGGCAGATATCTTAAATAGAGGTCTCATTATTTTCCAAACTACGCAAATGTCTTAAATTTTACTGCTAGATTATTAATGTCCAGTTGTTTGCACATGAGGAGAGGGAGTCTGTATAAATTTTTAAAAAAGTGCCTCTGAGCATTGATCCTACAAAAACATCAAAGGTGCTACAAATTCTTCAGTCAGACAGGGCTCCTAGAGGTTTGGATTGTCTCAAAGTGAGCAATTAAGCTTGAACTACAAGATTGAATTTTTAGAAGAATTGCTATGGGGAAGAGTTAAAAAAATAAGTAACAGAGATTTTGGCCTGTATTCTTTGGTCGTAGCTCAAGGGAGACTGTGAGTATTATTGATTGGGGTTTTCAGCTCCAAGTTGTGAAAAAAAAGATTGAAGACTTAATTTTACTTGTGGCAGGCAAGCGTCAGGCCCTGCTCCTGTACCTGTGTGTGCTCAGACAGGCTGCTGGGCTGGGCACAGCCTCACTCCCCTCTTCACACTCTATGAGGATAAATTGCAGGAGGCTGTCACAAAAGACTGGATTTGAAAGAGTACCAGGCATTTGAATATTTACTGAAGTGTTACTGAGAGGAAAGGACATGTTGTCTGTGTTTCAGAATTCATTCCTTTTCTAGACTGACCGAGTTCCTTCTTTCCTTCACACACACAAGAGTTTTGCTGGGTTTGTATTTTGAAGCCCTGAGCCCCAGCAATGCACAGGTGACACAGAGGAGGTGAAGGGGACTATCCAAGCTCTTTCAAAACCCAGAGGTTTAAGTCAAACTTAGTTTTGCTTTAGGATGAAGTTTTAATCCTTAAATTAGCTGCAGTATGTTCTTACCTTTCTTCTTAATGAAGGTTTGCTCCACAGCTCTGTATGATCATGGAGAAAGATTTTCTAAATCAATTAGACCTTGGTTAGGAATGATTTAAACCAACAACTTACCATCACTTGTGTAAAGAGTTGGTCAGTTTATACGAGCGCCTTGGAATGAATAAAGGATTTAAGTCAAGGGACATTTGTTCAGACCTTTTCAGCATTTCAGAAACAGAGCCCTCAGTCACAGAGAGAGCTACCAACTGCCTTTTGAGCAGCTCTCAGAGAGGTCATTGTGTGCAAATCCAAACCCAACAAACTCCTGCCTAGAGAAGCCACACTAGATCCTCCTGGATCAACTTGTGGTAGACAGCATGTGTACGAGACAAATGTACGTGCAATCAGGAGCATGTCAGTGATCCCTGCCAAGAAGCAGAGCCAAGTGGCAAATAATTCCTGCTGCTTTCAGAGAAGTTGTTTGATTCATAGGCAGGAGGAGCTGGACTCGGAATTCTTCTGAGTAGGCAGCTTCTGTGTTGAAGGGATACGAGTCATGAAAGATATCTGTAGGCAGGAGATTCCCATATTTATTTGATCTGTAGGTGAAAAAGAATATTTCTACGACATTTGGAAATTCATGCAAAGGCTTTCAACTTAACTTTTCCTTATTGATTTTTTTTTCCCCAACTGGTTCAGATGGCAGTTTACTCTTTCATGTTTCCCAAACCGGTACTTCTTCAGATCAAATACTTACAAAAGACTAGTTCAGTAAAACAACCCCAGCCTTCTGCAAAGACTTGTGGTAAGGGTCAGAATCTTTGTTCTAACCAGTGTTGTTTTTTAGAGTCTGATGTTTATAAACCATTTGATATGTAACTGTGTTATTTCACTTGGTGACCTTAGCAGTTTTGCTTTGGGATTTTTTTGTGTTCTTTAAATGAAAATACTTCTTTGTAACTGAGCAGAGCAAGTGTAGATTATTTGTGGTGTCATGGATAAATAGCAAACCTGTTTTAAAACAATGTACAGTAGAGTCATGGGGAGGGGAAGAAGGATGGAGAGGAAAATTGGGAAGGGCTGTGTTTGTCTTCCTTTTTGCCCCCATATATTCTGCCTGGTCTGTTCCTCCAGCCCCCCTCTCAGAAGTGAACATCCCCTATAAAATGCAAGCAACTCTCTTAGACTGTTTCTGCTCCCATCAGGTTTGGGGGCGAGGCAGGAGTGAAGCAGAGGTCCCAGCAGTGGTGGTGGCTGGGTGGGGGGTGTCTGGTCCAGGCTGGTGGCTTCTTGCTGTCTTCCTGCCTGGAGATGTGGTGTTCTGAGAGTCCTGGGGACAGGCATTCGTGGGGATGCCAGCACATCTGGCTGCAGCTCTGATAATCAAGTAGACTTTAGAACCAGCACAGGCTTTGAACAGACAATTAGGAGTTAAGCTATTAATCAAAGACCTCTGAAAAGCACCCAGGGAGGTTGACACTAGAATTGGGGGGAGGGTTCTAGTTGATTCTTTCTTTGATGTATCAAGAATAAGGTTTAAGAAGAATTTAAACACTTTCTTAAAATAATGCCTTTAGTTGTGTGGGTGGAAGTAACAAATCTTTCAGCTCATAAAGCTGATGCTTCGTATAATTTCCTGATGTTCACTTACCTTGGCTGTTCATGGAAACTTGCATTCCAGCATAAACTCTAATCATCCCCCTGAAAGCATCAAGAAAGATTAGTCCCTGGTGACAGCCACGGGCCATTAGTGCCTTACAGTGGATGTGCTCTCCCTTCTGTTCATGCACTCCATGAGTCCCAAAGCTGCCATGAGCAGGACAGGGCTCACTGTTCTGAGATGTCTGGTGGGCTGGGGCTGTGTGCCCTCACCCATGGAGAGGGGTCAGCCCACCTTCTGCTCAGAACAGGCAAACGGCCGTGGGGGCTGTGCCTGCCCCGGGCTGTTCACTCACATTTATATCCCAAAACATCCTGAAACGTGCTGGTAGAGTTCAGCACAAAGGGCTGGCCACCAGGTAACTCCTCAGCTGCTGAGCTTGTCACTGCTGAGGGCTGCCACCCACAGAGATTTTCCAAGACTCCATCTTTCCCTGGAAAGCTGGGGGATGCAGTATGTCTGGGCTGACTCTTCTTGGGCGTGTATGAGCCGTACAGACGGTCTGTGCCAGCACCATGGCTGCTTCACTCCAAACCCTGCTGCACGTACCCCGAGCTGATGTTTGGCCAGAGTTTCTGGTATGAAAACCAGTACTCTGATTGTAGAGCTTACTCTATAGAGAACTGTTCACTTGTGGAAGAGTCTTGGAGCACCCAGTGTTAGCCAGGGTGGTGGAGATGGCCTCCCTGTGAAGGGGGGACACGAGCAGAGGAGACCTGGCTGCGTGCTGAGTGACTGGGCAGCAGAGAACGTGGAGAGGTGCATAAAGGATACCATGGGAGGACAGCAGTGTGTGACAGGAGAAACACTGTCTTACACTGGCTCTTGGGAAATGATAATTAAAGAATCTGTGAAGCCCTGCAGTTTGTCTGTCTGGGTCAGGGTAGGGCCATACCAGTTAACCTCGTACAGAGACCAGGATTCCTATTGCAGCTGTAAAATCAGGTGTGTGTGTGTGCATGAGTATATACTAATGTGTGTGTGTGACTATATGTACATTTGATTAAAACCAATGCAGAGTTTGTGTACAACAGGCCAAAATGTAACTTTCTGGCATGGTTGCTAATTGCACGTTGTTGGCATAAGTCCCCACATTTGTACTCTAAACTGCTGCCAGGAATGAAACATTGTTCTTATTTTCTGTTTCTTTTCTTGGAGGCAGTAAATTAAACGGAGATCACAGGCACTGAAGGCCTAATTTGCAAGAGAGGGCTTAACTGCTTGTTCCTGGGATTTAAAATGTATTTTGCAAACTTTTATCTGTTCGGATTGAATTTAACTATTTGGAAGTGACTTGGGCAGTGTTGCTCCCTACCAAGCAATGCAGTAAAGCAGATGGCTGGCCAAGGCACTGCTCCATTATTAAACAGATAGCAAGGAGCCTAGAAAGAAGCACACTTACAGCCTTCATGTCTCACAAGGCCATATATTTTCTCCAAGATGAGGGAAAATTAATATGGCCTCTTTATTGGATGAAAAAGGCTTTTCAATTTAACCTTGAGCTATTTCCCTTTACAAAAAATTGCATAAAAGCAACAATGAAAATTTTTAATCTCCCTACGGGATAATAGGAGAGAGATCATCTGGAGTTTATAGAGCATCTTAGTTAATGGATTCATTTTAATAATGACAGGTTTATCCACCCACATTGGCAAATGTTAATTTTTTTTTCCGAGTGCATGCGCCCAGATTACACATCTTAAAGACAGAAAGGAAGTGTCATATTTAGAGAACTGTAAGCATTCTCCCATTTCTCCTTTGGCAGTTAAGATGGAAAGTCCCTCACACTTGGGTCCATAATTTGGGCACCTTCAGACACCAATGCCCTGTTGGTCTGTAAGCACGTGGGACAAGAGGTTGTCTCTGCTCTGTCCGTGCAGCAGAGACAACTGTGCACAGAGACAGCCGTGACTGTGTGTTCCTGGCCTGCCACCACACTCCTGGGCCCTTCAGGAATACAAATAATTAACAGCAGTTCTTCTCCCCATCATCTGGAAATGCTTGTCAGCTTCATGGCATTTTTTGTAAAAGTTTAGCAAGCCTTGTGGAGCAAATCTTGCAACTGGGGAAGAAAGCACCGTTGATTATCAATTCAGGAATAATTCAGCACTGTCCTACACTTGCTGAATACATTAGAATTCTTTAAGTAGGGCCTAACTTTGCCTCAGCAGATACCCTACATCCTGTGATATTCCTCTGTCTCAGAAGCAGATGTTTACCAGGGCTGTTGGTGTCTCTGCAGTTCTGCTCCTCACTTTCTCTAATCAGCAGGCACCCTAAGGTGCTCGAGAGAGGATCTGAGAAGTTGCCAGCTGTGGAGCAAGTCTGTGCTTCTGACCAACCATTTGGTTGGATCTAATGTAAAAAGGAAGAAATAAAAATCCTGTTTTGGCTTTGCAAAGATTGAAGGCTCAGGATCAGTGAGGCTCCTTTGCTCAGTGGCACCGGGATGGGTATTGGGAGATTTCTGGATGGATCCCCAGTGCCTCCTTCAGGACATTAGGAACCCTTAACACTTCTCAACAAGATATGGCCTAAGCAAAAATCTTCAGAAACATAATGTGTACTGAAAGTGGTCACAGAAGCTTCCCTCCAGTGCAGTTTAATTTTTACCTCTTCTTAGCAGTGCCATTAGTGGTAAAGCCAGAGCATTTCTTGAGGATTCCACCAGTGCACAGAATGCAAGTGGCCCTTGTAGCCTTAACTTTCCCCAGTGGTCTGAGAGGGCAAAGATGCTGGACAGTGCTCCAGGTCCACCCCATCTGCTCTTCCTAACCCTGCAGGCCTGGAGGATATTGAAAGAGCAGCTGACTTGCTAAATTAAATTTCTGATCACGTTCCCAAAATGCATATAATGCAAATTTCCCAGGAGCAAGCACTCACTTTGAAAAAACTATAACCAGCAATTCCAATGGTGTCAAATAAGGATTTTGAAGGTGAATCCTGTGCTGGAAATAATACTGTGAAATAACAAACCCAGGAGAAACGAGTTTAAATTTGCTACTCTTATTTTCACATTTCTTTTGGTTCAGTTTCTCCAGGTCACCTGCATTGTCTGAATCAAAGAATTCTTCTTAATAGCCTTGATTTTGTATCTTTCCAAAACTGCTTAGGAAACGTAATGTAAGAAAAGCAGAAACATTCTTTGCAATACTAAAGACTTGTTAAACTTATTGGTCTGTTTATTAACATAAATAAACATCATTATCAGGCTGTATCTTCCAAACCTGCAGAGCAGGATGAGGAAATCTTAACCCTATTTTCTTCCTCCTGGGAAGTTTAAACCTGATTTTGAGAGAACTCTTCTCTTTTTTTGTGACAAATTAGCAAGATTTTAGAGTTTTCATTTTGGTTCAGCTGACAAGTTTGCTCATTTTGGAGGGATGTGTGTTTCTGCCACCAAACTGGTAGTTTATCCATGCAATTCTGTTTCTTGTTCTCTGCCAGTTTTAGTTCATGTAGAGAAAGGAGGGAAAAACTGCTTAAGATACGTAAAGTAAATAACTTTCATTTTTTCTCAAGTGTATTAATTAGTTGCTGAATAATTTACATGGGTGATTCTTAGTTCCCCAACTGTCTGTGCCTGTGCTCAAGTTGCAGATGGTTTGATTAGGTACATGAAATGCATCACTCTTGTGATCTTTTTCGAGGTGGTTTCTCTGATGTCAGCAGAAGCTCTCCCCATCTACCAGCACTAGGCCTGAATTAAGCTCAATATTTCTCTCTCCTGATTACAGAACTTAAGCAAAGCTTCCCAAAATCAACATGATTTTTGTGTTGAGACTGTCAGCCTTGGGCCAGGAGTGCTTTTCAGGGGTTTTGGAGAAAATAGTGGGGATTCACAAACCCAAAGATGCCAAATCCTGCCCAGCAAGGATAAGAGAGCAGGTTTGCTTTCCTGCATGACCTTTCAGAGGTTCTTGATCAGTAGCCCCCAGATCCTGAGCTAGCCTTGGTACATCCTGGGCCAAAAATCATGGGATTAAACCTTTAATTAGGTGTCCCTGAGCCAGGCCCTGGATGTGAAATCTCACAGCTCTGCATTGGCTTTGCTCAGGGCTGTCAGTGTCATTATGGATACACTTCTTTTAGAACATGTTTTACAGTTCTTTAGTCTTTCGTCTCTTCAAACAAACTTTTCTTGCCACCTTTGATTTCCATAACAGTCTCAGATTCCTTTAAAAAAGACTCTGTCTCTGAGGACAGCTTCAGCTGCTGTTCTCCTTAAACCCTCTTGGGAAACAGTTTTAGTTCACCATTGCCATGGACAAACATAGAATTCTTATTGCTTTTATTAAGATGAGAAAAAGGTGAAATCATCATTGTTAGTCTACAAACAAGAGTTAAATACCTATCATCAAATGTAAAGAGGAGTAAATATGGTATAAATTATTCTAATAGGTTTGCACAAAAAAGAGCAATTAAACTAATGCAGTTTGACTTCTTTTCAATTAATAATGTACCCAATCATTTCTACATTGTTTGGAAAGACTATGTGCAGATAACATTGTCTTATGGCCTACTTTTTTTCATGCACTTAGTTGCATACATTTGCTGACAGGCTAATTTATGAGCAATTGCTTTAAAAGCAGAACTATTTTGCATTTAATTACATTGGGTTGTAATCCATCTGTTGACAAATTTGTGTGTTTTGCTATTTATTTGCTAATGTGTTCCACTACTCCAGCATGATCAGTCATACAAGTTGAATATTTTGTTGATTATATAAATACCATAGGGTAATTAAGGGCCAGATGTATGGCTGGTGGGAATGACTACTTGTGGGATGTCTTCCCCCCTCCTCTCAGTTGAACTTTTTATTACTGCTCTGTGGAGAGTGAACAAAACTATGATTAAAACTGGAATTCTGTGGCTGCTGTTCCTCAGCAGCTGGAGCAGGGAAGGTTGATCTCTGGGTGGGGCCCTCTGATGCTTCGTGCCCAGGGCCTGCTTGGCCTTTGCTTGTGCAGAGGTTACCTCTGAAATGCCTTGTGGTGGGAAGCACAGGGCAGCCTGGGAAATCAGGCTGAGGTTTCTGGATTCACTGTTTTCCTGCTGTGATGGGGAGCATTGCCTTGGAGTTTTTTGATTTTTTAATTTTGTAGATTTTAGAAGTATTATATCCCTCACCCTTTAGCACAGTAGTTACACATACTCAACCCTATTACCCCATTCCATATACATTCCCCCTACATTCCAGTAGCATATTTAGTCTCTTTTTCAAGGTAAGCCTCCATTCTGTTTAAGAATATCTACACCTTGGCCTGGACAACAAGATATATCCCAGGACTTTGGAAAGTCTCCAAGGACTGTATGTGCTCCGAAGAAGATGAAGATGAGGAAGAAGGGGTCCCAAAACTCCCCTAGACTCAATTCCCGAGGGGTGGTGCGGGGGGCAGAACAGGGCAAAGGCCGGGGGGTGGACAAATAGGGATTGGATGAACATCATTATAAAAATTGTAACACCTGGGTCAGGGGGCGTGTGTGTGATTTCTATTCTCAGAGCCTGAGAGGCTTCATTAAAACCTTCCTTATCTTACCTCCTACTTAAATTGCCCTGGAGTTTTTTTTCTGCCTGAGTCTTTTAGGCAGCAGGAGGAAGGGTGAGGTGGGTGGAATGGCCCCTCAGGTGAGGTGCCTTTGGGTGGCAGGTTCTCAGACATGGAGAGCAGGAGCACTGTGCTTCAGCCAGGTGTCCTGCTGAACTGGCTGGCCGTGGGTGCCTGAATGGTGGGTGCTACGTGGAGAATGGGGCTGCTGGGAGAATGTTGTTTCTCTTGGCAGTTTCTGCTCGGACTTACTGAAGAGCAGTGTTTGGGTGTAAGAATTGTGGGGGTTTTTCTAGTACCCTTGAGAGAAAGGAGAGGTGTGGAGCTGAGGGTTTAAAGAAGGGTATGGTAGTTGGCTTTTGGGTCGTCCTTTTTGGTAGAAACAGAAAGGCTCAGAAAAATGTGGACCAGGTAAGGGATAGGTGTGTAGTGGCCAGAGGGTGGAGGAGCTTTGGTTTCTTTAATGGGTTCCTCTCAAGATCAAGTTGAGTTTCAGTTCCTCCCACAAAAAGGACAGCAGTGATGAATAAATCTGAAGACAAAGCCTTGGAAAAGTCAGATATATCTGAACACCCCAGCACTGCCAAAGCACAGTGGGACAATGGACAGAGCCTTCTTCCTCCTTGGAGCCATAGCCCCAGGGTGCAGTGTGGGATCCCCTCCGTGGACAAAGCACTGTCATTCTTTCCCATATTGACTAACACACCACCTCCTGAGAAACCCTTTTGTTTGCGTGAGGATTTGGGGTGAGCTGTGCTATTCGGGGAAGTGAAGGGCAGCAAAATCCAGTTCTTGATACTTTGGACTGTTTAGTTCAACACCCATAATAGCTCCAGAAAGTGCCAAGCAGAAGTGACAGTGACACCTTCTTATGTATCCAAAGCAGAGATGGAATAGTGTCCATTGAAGCCTCTAGTGGTGACAGTGGCACTATTAGATGTACATGTGCTGGTTCCTTTGCACTGCTGTGACAGAAGTACAGGCTGATGACTCTTTTTCCAAAATAAAGATCATTCTAAGGCTTGTGAAGGTGAGTGTTTGTGCACTGGGTTTGTCTGTGCTTAGCTGAGGGTCAGATACACATCAGCTTTCTCAGCCTTCGAGTGGGTTTGAACTGAGTCTTGCAATTACCACATTTTCAGCCAAACAGTCTCTGACTTTGGATTAAAGACAAAGGTCAAATTAGAATTCTCTTTGTATGCTTTTTAGGTTGGATTTTTGGTTTGTTTCTTTATGGTCTTAAATAACTGAATTTCTATTTCTCCTGAGTATTAACAGCTGGCAGCTGTACAGATTATGAGAGTTCAGGCGTCTATAAAAATATCAGTTCCTTTTGAAGTGCTTTAAAGCATAAATTATAGTTAGATAATATCCTCAGACGACAATATCAGTCTGTGAAAAAGGATTTTCTTTCACCACCTCCTTCTGCTTTTAATCTAGAAATTAAAGACAATAGGGACTACAATTATCAAAGATGCCACATAATATTCCCTCTTGGGGATTTCACCTAGAAGTTCTAGTCTCTGCCCAGTGTACTTTGGGAAGTTCAGTTTGCTGTTAAAATGCTTTTGTAGAGCTGTCTAACAGTCCCCATAAAGCACAGTGAAAAGAGAACTTAAAGGAATGGGTGGACATTTTTTGAGAGTCAGACAAATAAATTACATGCTTTTTATTCTCCCAAGCACAGATGACTAGAATTGTAACTGACTGAATAATTTGCAGTGATTAATTTGAAGAGATTTTCAAGGTTTTCGGTGTTCTTTGAAAATCTGTGCATTTAAGCAGAAGTATGGTTTATTTAAACATGTTTCAGTGTAATTGTTTGGTCTGGAGACTGCTAGCAGGCAATTGTCAGTTGAAATACTGCATATATAGAAAAATTCCTTAAATTCTGTGCTATTTTTGCCTTACATAGTAGGGAGTTACATGAAGATGGTTTTATTGCTTAAATTGCAAGTCACATGTCTGATGATGATGTTTGCCATTCTTGCCATTTCGGCTCTAGCCGTGTCAGACGGTCAGGGAGAGGAGCTGATATCACATGATCCATGTAAGGAGCAGGCTGAAATGTGGATTTTGCAATTGGATCTATTTATTATTGCTATTTTTATGGTAGTGGTTCCTTGTTAGTGTTGTGAACAGGGCGAATGACTGTGTGGATGTTCCAGGCAACTGGCATCCTGGAAGGCTTCCTGGTGCCTACCTCAAATCATAGTTTTTCTGCCTTATCACCTTAACGGGTCTTTAGGAGCAATTTTCTCATTGCAGTTAGTAAGGGTGTTGGATGCTGGTTTGTCCCTGTAAGCTGAGATGATTATGAAGAAGAGCAAGATAAAGATTGTAAGAGAACATAAACCCCACCCTGTGTTTCTGAGGAAAGAAAAGTCACTGCTGAGCAGAAGCCGTGGGATAAAAAACAGCAACCTGCTCATGTCCCTGTGTTGTCTAGGTTTGTTTGGGATCAAAAGCTAACCTAATGTACTGTGAAGGGCAGAGGGAAGGGGAAAGCAGTCCAGAGGGAGCAGCTCTGGGATTCAGCACACCAGCCCATGTCCATGCTCCTGCTGTGCCAGCTGAGCGTGTAGGACTTTTTATATATTTAACACGTTGCAGTTTCATGGAGCATATTCAGTTTCAGAACTGAAGATAAGCATTTTCTCCTGAGGTCTCTGTGCTGGTTTCCCAGCTGAAGAGGTCCAGAGAGAGTTTGTAGAAGTGGAAGTAGGGGAATTCTGAAGTGTGATGAAACTCATGTGAAACTTAATCACTGTTGGCCCTGATTTTACATTCAAAATCCAAATAGCTGCAAATATGAGTGTGGGAAACAGCAGAGATTCTATCCCATGTCTTTCATCATGAGATCCTAGTGCCCCCCAGAGTCTGACTAATAAAATCACTGAGACCAAGATCCAATGAATGGGCTCTGCTGAAACAGAAACATTTTGTGGTGTGGAGCTTGGACTTCCTCAGTTGTCCTATTAGCTGTCCAAAATAATTCTGTTCAGATGATCAAGGCATGAATATTGCAAATTCTTCCTGAGTTGAAATAAGAATTCATTGGCGAATGAGGGCAAGAATTAATTAGTGAGGAGCAAAGGCATAGATCTGCAGAATTGTGGGGAGTGTGGAGGTGATTGCATTGCAACTGCTTTGTTGTCTACTGCAGCAGCATAACTTAGGCCATTCAGGGTAGGGGTGGGATGAAGAGAGTGCTTTTACCATTAGCTAATGTCTAACTGAAGTGCTGTGTGGTGCAGTCATAGTTAGCAGAGGATGTACCCACTGGAGCCAATGGAGGGATGAGCACTACCTGAGAGCCATTCAGGTGACACCCTTCTTAATTTCCTTTCATGGTTCTTCAGTCACAGGGTTCCCATTGACACCTTTCTTCGGGCTCACTTTGCAGTCCAAGCTTCTGTCCCTGAGGCAGCTTCCTCAGGCACTCAGAGCAGGCAGAGGCAGCACTCTGGCATGATGTCCCATGTTTGCTCTTGGAAAATGTCCCCTCACTACCCACTTGCTCTGTGTTTGCCCCCGTGGGTTCCTGGCACTGGTGAGCAGCACCAAAGGCTGGAAACACATCTCCAGGCCTGCTGTAAAACCCAGGGGGCTGCACAGCAAGGGGATTGCTCTTTGCCTCCCTGAATTCCAAGGCTGTATTCCCATGCACTTGCCTCCCCTCAGTTGCTGTGGCACTATCTGCCCAGCAGCACTGCTGCTCAGAATGTTCTTCTGTGAGCATGAGAATACTTCCTCTGCCACATCCTGCTAACTTTCTCATTACACTTTATAGCAGACATTAATGTCTAGAAAAAAAGCAGATTTTATCTGCTCCCAAGATAGAACATAAAACAAGCATCTAAGGCTCTGTAATGCCAAGACGTTTTTAGGATGCTTTTCAGAACATGTACTTGACTTCAATCATTCTGAATCTATTTTGTAATTACAAAGCCATTTTATGTTCCTTTGAAACCAATTCTAAAGCCATTTCACAACCACACTGAAAATATCTTGTGTACAGAATTTAGACAAACATTTATTTCAGTCCTGTCTTTTTCTTTTTTTTCCTGCTGTACAGTGGAAAAAGGGGTCTTTGCAGAACTCAAGGTACTCTTGACCATCTCACCAGGACCTCTATGAAAGGCTGCTTGAAGGAGTTCCATTCATCTGGGCAGTGTTAGTCCAGAAAAAAAGGAAAAGGAAACTCTCCCAGTGTAAAGTTTTCAGGCCCGATGGAGTCATTAACATTTACTTTCAACTATGGCACGGGCCATCCTGCTTCCCTGAGGATTCCTTTGTCAGGGTGAGCAGCAGAGGGTCACTAGACCACAAAGCTGAGTAGTGGCTCTGAGGTTTCCTCAGCTGGCTGTGGGGCAGGGCAGGCTGGTTCACTGCTGATTGGAGAGAGGTTTGGATCAGCATGTTTGCCTATTGTATTACTTTTTCCTTGACAATGCTGTGAGGAACACGATCAGACTTATAAAACCATTCTCTGTTCAGCTGTAAGTAACCCTCATAGAAAGTAGGTTTTCTTTGACTACAAAATAGCAAAGATCATCTACCTAGCAGACCAGATGAAGCTGATCTCAGACAAGCCAAAGCTTTATTTAGACTCAGCCATGTTAAAGCACAAATCTGTCATCCACGTGCAGGGCCAGGACCTGAGTGATGTGCATTTAGAGACCAACCTACTCACAGCCTATATAATGCCAGGTAAGAAAAGCACAAAGCACTGGGGAAGATGAAAATCTGCTTCTGCAAGTATGTGCTGTATTCCCAGGGCAGGAGTGTATGCACTGAGTCAAAATAATATGTAATGAATTATCAAGTGTTATTATGTAAAGTGGTTGGAAATAAAACTGACATTACATAGAAAGTGGTATAATACTGCTGCAGTAATCACTCTGAAAGCAGAAGAAGGGATTCTAAAGCAATGTGGTCTGGTTCTGGTTTGAAATTGGTGGAATTTACATCCCCTGAGCATCTATTTTGCCCACAAGGAAATGAGCAGGTTTCCTGCTCCCTGTGTTTACGGGAAAAGCAGCTGCATAGCTGTTCTCTCACCCCAGTCTCATCAATACTGGCTTTCATGTTATTAGTTCTCAAGATTGCTCTTGTAGTGATTCAGCCTTTAAGATGTGGTTATTGGGCTTTTTGAAAGTGAATGGAAAAACCCACCAAGGTTAGCTATATTTCTGCTCAGTGAATTCCTTAGCAGAAGGAAGCATTCAGTGATCCCCCTGTCTGTGAATGTGGGCTGACAGATCAATGCATTTTCAGAGGTTTGTTATCCTGCTGAGAATTTATAACAGATTTTGAGGCCAGACCACATCTTCCCTTCTGGCCAAGGATAAGTTAATCAGGCAAACACAACCACACAGTATGGCAAAGTTGTCCCTCTCTGCAGGGAGACAGGGACGTATTGTCCCCTGTCCCACAGGAGAACCAGTGGAAGTCACAGTGTGTCTGTGTGCAGAGGTGCCATCTGCTTATGGGCCTTTTCCCCAGTCTGGGAGTACTTTCTGTGCTGAGAGACTGAGCCATTTGCCCTCTGCACAAGAGGGATGCAAAGTGCCAAGGTGAATTATTGATGAAAGATAAATGGATTTTTTAATTTGTACTACAAATCTATTCTCTGGGGTTTTTTGTTTCTTTTATACCAAAGGAAGGTATGATTTTGCTGATGATTTCTCCTACTGACACAACTAATTACTTAATCAAGGGCTTCTGCCTTCTGTTTAGAGATAGCTGAGATATTAAGAGATTGCATTAATGCCCTTAGAAACACAGCAAGACTTGAGAAATCTATAAAGATATATTTAGTGGCAAAAATTATTCCATGATAATTTGTCAATTACAGTGCACTATAAGATAGCAAATGCTCAAGATGAAATCTGCTCCAGCTGGGGGAAGGATCCATTTTCTGTGCCTTCAGACGTGTCTGGAAAGAAAATGCCTTTACTTAATTTTTTTTTCATGTTTGCTCTGTTTATAGTGTTTGGTTACATTTAGCATCCTTGGGGCTATGTGTGGGGCCAGCAGATGGGTGATAGGTGTTACCAGCATGGTGTAGACATAAATTGATGTTTTCTGGATTGGTAAAAGATACCAAGAAAAATGCTTATAAGTGAACCTTGAACGCTGGTTCAGAGAGGGATGGAATAACTTGAGTTGTCTGGTCCACCTGCCCCTTGAGAGCAGGGCTAAATCATATTAAAACAATAAACAGCCATATTAGAAAGTAACTTACAAGCTCCTCAAGTTTTTACTCAATGTTTAATTTCCATGTCACTTCTGTGTACTTTAATGCTCTTTTTAACTGAAGAAAACTGTACATGAAAGTATTCTACATTTTTCCCTTCATTGAGATGCTGGAATTTTTTCACCATTGTTACTGTTTTAGAGAAAAGAGCATCTGCCTTTGACAGGGGGGTATTTGCCTGTATTCCCAGCCCACAGGCTTAATAGCATTTTGCTCCTTCCTGCAGCTGAGTATTGGATTCTTGGTTTCTTGTGTAGCTGCACCTCTGACACATGGACATCACTCACATTCACAGGAAGGAGAGTTCAACCCCTTCCCCAGTAGATTTGGGACAGGCAGGCTGTCCCACCAGGAGGCAGCACACGGTGGTGTCCCCACAGGCGCAAGGTGGGGCCTTGGCTTGTTTAGATATGCACAGAGAGCAGCTGCTGGAATAGGCTACCAAGTCCCCACGAGCACCTGGTATAAAGGAAGCCCTTCCTCTGCTGTATATAATGTGTGCATACAGGGTAATATATTGATTGGCTTTATTATCATTTCTGTCCTTTCATCATAGCTTACCAGTTAGCAGTAGAAAGACATAGTTTTAGGGAAAACCTCACACTCTAGGAAAGCTTATTCAAGAAGGACTAATGAAAATTATAGCTATTTATCCACCAAAGCTATGAAATGATACATTATGATTCCCAAAGTGCTGGATTACTGTACTGTGACAAATAGAACAGTTTCTGAAGTATCCTTGATTGAGAGCCAGTGTACAAAAAGGAAGCTAATACTGGAGATTTTTTTCAACCACTTAGTTGCCAATGGAAGGAGATACAACTGAAGTTTGTGTTTCTTAAATATCTGTCAAATGGGGGGGTTAAAAGCTGTTTAAGTGAGGAGTGCTTAGAGCCTATTGTGTCTGAAGTGGGAGGAGGAATAAATGCAGTTTCCACACAGGGAATATTTTTTAAGCGTGGTCTCTGCTGCTGCCCCTCGGGGCTGTGCAGGGCCAGGAGCCCCGGGCAGGACATGGCTGTGCCCACGGGCACCCGGGACACCGGGACACTGCTGTCACCCGTCTGCAGGGTGAACTTTTTGTTCGTCGGCTCTTTGTGCCTGCGGCAACACCCGAGTTCTCAGTCACCCACTCGGGGCTGGGCTCTCTCCCCCTCCCGCCGGGGGTGGGCTCAGAGCAGCACCCACGGAGAGGCTGCTGAGCCGGAACAATTGCCTGTGCTTTGTTCTGCATGGGCAGCATTCAGATCTCTGATGGCAATAGAAGCAAAAGCTGGCTCTGTGCAATCCCTGCCTTTCCTCCTTCCCCCAGTACAGACCACACGGAGCAAACCTGGCTGTGTGTGCACAGGGAACAGGGCAGGGCATCTCAGCAAAGGGATCTCTCCCTGGACAGAGGCTGAGCCTCACCGATGGAGTCCCTGCCTTGGGCAGTGACAGTGCAAGGCCAGTTGTGCATTTTGGGTGTGGGAGTTTCCTCAGCAGAAAGACAGAGTAATAGTCGTCCTATATTCATAATGATTAATTGTGTCAAGTTAACTGCCGTAGCAAATTAATCTGTGAACTAATCATTAATAACTCAGTTCATAAATGGGTAAATAAGCCAATAGACTCATTAAGTTCTCTAGGTCTTGTAATTCAGCTCTGATGCAAATCCAAAACTGATGCACAGAGTGAGCCCTTTCTGTTTTGTTTCACCAAATTGTCTGTAGAGAACAACAAGGTAATGTCTTTTGGTTTATCTAACAAATTGTCTACTTTGAGTTATCAAAATCTATATGCTTTTACACCACCTGGGGCTAAAATCAGGGCAGCTGAAATCAAGAAGAGCTTTCTCATTATTTTTGAAACCTTAAACTTCATGAGGACGTAGAGAGGAACCCCATTCTGTCTAGTCTAGTCTAGCCCCAGTTATCCTAATCCACTCTGCTTTGCAGTCAGACTGTGGCTCCTTGTCCTCAAGGCACTTCCAAACTTTCCATCATGTGAAGAGACATTCAGAGTTGCAGCTGGGCAGTTAAATTACAGGAAGTGCACAGTGACCATTTTGACTGTTGTTTCCTGATTATTTTTTATGTGCACAGTACATTTTTATGAATGCCTTTGCTGCCTGAGCACCATGCTGAACTGGCCACCTGACTTATTTTCCTCAGTCATGACCACTGGCTTGAAGACATGTTAGTGTGCTTGTGTAGCTCATGTTGTTCAGCCTGGACTTTGTTGCAAAGGTGATCATGAAAATTAGGAAAGAGGCAATCTGTGAAAAAACATGTTAATAATAGTAACACCACCACTACTCTGAACTCGTGTTTGTGTTTGTTATGCTTCTCAAATCTTGCTTCTCTCACAATGCCTACAAAATGCTTGAAGTCGAAGCAGCTGATGAGCTCCGACTCCTGCTCATCTTTCATTTTCTGGTCTGATTGTTTCTTGCTGCCACCACTACTTCCCCTGTATAAGTGCACTGAAAGTCTGCTGAGGTACAGAGCTTTTTCTAGCACATTTGGTGCTCACCCCGGGGGAGTCACGCTAAAAGCAATATTAAGAAGCAGTGATCTTGGGATTACAGTGTTTTAAGAAGCATTGGGCAGTACCTTCCACTCTCCTCTGCAAAGAACTTTCAAACAAAGTGTTCAGTGAGACATTAGGAGATACCAGTCTTTGTCCCTTGCCCAGGTGGGCTTGGAGGCAGGAACCTGCAAGTACCTACACATCAGGAGACTTCTAACCCAGGGCTCTCTGTTCCACCTACAAAGTCCAGTAGCTGGAAATTAAAGTGAAGTGAGAGAAAGTACTTGCACAATGAGAGAAATTAGTGGTTTATTTAAAGATGAAATAAGTACTCCAGTCGCTTCGAATCAGGATGAGGTGTTCAGCTGAACAACACATTGTCGTTTGATCACAAATGGATAGGTCTGATACAGAGATGACATGGTGAAATTCTTTGTCTTGTCAAATTCTTTGTCTGTCAGCACCCCTTCTAACCTAAAAAAATATTCCTTCTTTACCCTGTGGATCAGTGAAGCATTCAACCAGACAAGGAGAGACAAAAAGCCTGGGAACAAGGTCTGTGATAAGTGAGATATCCTTTCCCTACCTTTCACCTGCAGGTAACTTTGTTGATTAGTGACTCTGACATGTGGCCTGGGGTTTTTTCTTATTAATGAAGAAAAAAATTGGGCATCAGTTCCTGAATATGACTGTAGTGCAGAGTTTTGAAATAAAACCAATGGTATGTGGCTGAACCTGCCTGATAAGAAGTTATTAAAAAAAGTAATAATGTCTTAGTCACAGCAATGAGGAGATAAATTATATGTTAAATGGCAAAGCACAGCACTGCATATTTCATGCTCTGTAATGACTTAAGAGTTCATCATGATAAATGTTATTAAAATAAGGACGAAAGGAATTAAATGTGATGCTCTGCTACCTGTGCTGAGATCTCTTCAACTCACTTAATTCTTGCTGCCTTGCCTTTTGCATAGTCACTATTCATATCACTTTTAAAGAAAGTGAAAAGGCAAAAGAAGCAAATCCTTTATGATGAAAGGCTTCACGATTAACAAAGGGAGAAGAGGAGTTGCCTTGAAGCTTTCCAACTGCCTGTAAAAAATGAGGTTTAGGTTATACACAGGTGGCATTATATTTAAATGTCAGATCTGGGCTTTGTTCCCCTCTTTAATATAAATGTCAGTGGCATTTTTCTGGGAAATCTTTTTGTTTCAACTTCCCCTTTAATAAATTCAGACTGGCTTTCAGTCTTGCCATCTATTTTTGTTTATTCAAAACTCTGTTGACTGAAATTCTGCATCAGTTTTTTTTTCTAGAAGCCATGAATAAAACACAAGTGGTGGACCAGGCATATTCCAGAAGATCAGCAGCAGTGGACAAGTGTTGTAGTGACAGTGAGGAGGAAATAAAATACCATGAACCTCCCCCAGCCACAGCCAAGGCAGGGGAGCTGCATTAGTACTTGGGCCACTGGTTGATTATATGAAGAAATAGTGGTTCCCTTGCTGGGAGGGAAAGTAGAACCAACAGCACTTCCATCTGCAGTGGGTAAAGTAGGTGTGGGTAATGGGATGGCACAGGGAGAAGAAATAACTGAAACTCCTAAATACTACCTTAGCCTGCTCTAAAGTGAGACAGTTCTTAAAAAGCTGTATAAGCTTTTGAGAAAAATATGATGGTGTCAAAAGACTGCTGTTTAGTACCTGAATTACCTCTACTTCCAGATCAGTTGGCAGGTGCTGCTGAAGTACCACTGCGGGGAGGAATCACCTCATCCATCATCAGTGCATTACTCCTGTCCTTGCTTTCTGAGACAGTTCAGTGCCTTTGTACCTCCAGATGCTCTTACAGCTGCCATTCACACAGAGTAACACCAGTGGGAAGGCAGGAGTGGGCATTGGCAATGTTTTCCTCACTCGAACTGGAAGGCTGAAGGAAATGCCACGGAAAGTGTCCCCATCTGCTGCCACCTGCCTTATCACCTGCCCAGGGTACTGGGATAGGGGCACCTTTAGTCTCATTCAGTAATGCCAGCTTTACTCTGTGGGCCCTTCAGAGCTGCAATTACCCCTTTCATTTGTATGTATTTGATACTCTTAAAAAAACCCCAGTATCCCCATTTTCTATGTGGGTTTTTCCCACCCAAAAATCTAGTTTGTTGCATTTAATGCAGAAAGTTTTGTCTGCTCTGAAATAGCAACAACTGCCTTTCTGTATGAAATAAAGTAAATGTTGGTAAAGCCTGTGCTTACCATAGAGATTATTTCTGCCCTGCCTTGCTAATGCCAACTATTTAACTTCCAAAACCCTCTAAGGTTCAGTGTCGTTTGTCATCTCTAAATGATACTAAAGCAGCTGAGAGTTCTCCTATCTCATCATTCTTTGAATAGTTGACTACTAGCACTTCAAGATTGAAATATATTTCTGTAAAACCTTTTTAAGCTGCCTGTAATGATGCATAAACTGAGAAGTAACATTTCAAGGATTTGCATGAAAACCCACTGTGTTCATGGTACATTGTCTCTGAGTTAAAAGGCTTTTATAGCAGATTTTTATTGTATTCAGATACTTAAAGATGTTCAACTGTATTCTGTCAGAACTTTTTGGACATGTTAAATCTCTCCTTTTTCACATCTTGGATCTGTCACTCCTGAGAAGCCAGGTGGAAAGCAGCTCTTTTAAGGGGCTGCAGAGCCTGTTCAGCCTCTGGTGCTGCTTTGCATGGTGAGCAGAATAGCCCTGACACACACCCTCATTCTGTTACACAGGTGTGAGTGCATGTGGTATTCTCAGTACTCTGGTATAAAATACCTCTCTGGTACAGAAACCACTGCTCATGAGGGCTGGGTCAGCAAGCCAAAGACCTTTTTTTTCCCCTACTGGCTCCATTAACATTCCTTTTTAAACTTCTAATGTACCTAATTGTTCAGTATCCAGCTTCAGCCCAGAAGGCTCTGTTGGCATGTCCCTTGTCCTCATGTTGTGTTTATTGCAATTTCACCTCCTTGAAGGAAAAATAAAGACTTTATGCTCCTTTTGGGAAATGGGAGATGAAGGCAGGCAGCCAATGCTTGCTGAACAAAGTGTGCCTCAGGTGGCAGCCTTGGCTCTGAGGCTACAGCTGCTCTGCCTTCCAGGCAGGCCTGAGTGCCTGAGCAAACTGAAATTCATCTCAAGTCCTCACTGGGTAGAAATATTCACGTGCTAATGTAAATGAAAGGAGACTTGGGTTGTGGCACACAGGAGAGCAGAATGAGGAGACTCGCAGCTCGCTCTGCTGTCCTGTCTCACCTGTGCACATCCCTTCTGTCTTAGTGGCAGCATCATGTTACACCAACAAGTCAACCATGCCTTTTTTTCAGGAAAGTTTCATAGCTATCAAAACAACGAGGATTTGTAGGTAACAAAGCTTCACCTTTTTTTATGCACCTTGAATTCGCAGAACTGAGTCAAGACATGCACCAGGTTTGGTTTCCACCCTGCCCTCTGGCTTAGTCTGCTAAAGAAAGGATGGATGGATGGATGGATGGATGGATGGATGGATGGATGGATGGATGGATGGTGAGTAGCACTGCCACTGTGATTTGAGTCAGGGCAAGATTAGCAACAAAAAACATGCTGTCACCTCAGGTGTGCTCTTTAATCCAGCTCCTGCAGACCTTTAAACAAACCATGTTGGACCAGAAGACCTCACTGTGTTTGAAGTGGACATCAGGTGCCACAGAGTTTAATGAGCTATACTGAGCTTTACAAACCAACATAATGATTAGGGAGGTGACAAGAAGAGAAATATTCCACAAGGCAGACTGACATGTCATTTTGAAGTTGTGCAGATAAGGCTAAAAATGGAGCTGATGCTCGAATATGAAACCTCAATTTTCAATGAAGCAATGAAAACATGAGGATAACTCGTGGCATCTAGGTTTGAAAGCACAATTTATGAAAATAAATAAAGGCAGCTGAAAGAGTAGAGGCAGTTGGAATTTGTAGGCTATGGTGTGCTGTTGTTTGATTTAGGACCAGATGCTGATATTTACATTAAGTAAAAGAACTTGGGGATATATCCAATGTGGGATTCAGGAGGATATTTTTGTTTTAAGGTACCAAGAAATGAGAGTGACAAAATGTGTTGGTTAAGGTACAGTTCTTGGTCTCAAAGACTGGTGTTTGCTGATAAAGGGTAGTTAAACTCAAAAGCTTCTGTAGTGGTGATAAAAGCTAAAATATAACAGGACACAATGAGTGATTTTGTTCTCAGTTTCCTGTAATATGGCTGACTGCCAAACTCCCTGCAAAGTGGTGCTGGCAAGGTGTTCTCTCTTTCACACAGCAAAGCCCAGATCTGCACTGAGAAATGTCTGATTCACATACAGTCTTTGAATTTTTTGAACTAAAAGCAGCTATAAGAAGTTGCTTGCTATAATCTGAACTCAGCTAAAAGGCTGCTCTGATTCCAGTTTGACTGCTTCTCATAGCCATTTTTTAAAAATGTCTTTTACTGTTAATTTGTTGTCTTTAAACATTTCTTTAATAACTTTCTTCATTGCCTTTGAAAAAATCTTTGATCTCATGAGTTGAAAATGTAACTGCCAAAATAAATATAGAAAGGCTTATGATGTTTTTATTAATGTGATTGCTCAATAAATGTGAAGGTTGCACTTCCAGTGTGGGAAGGAAATATGATGCCAGTGCAGCTGCGTCTCCTTTTTCTCTACTGATGTTTTTAGTTCCTCTGTAGCAGTTGCTGAAAGTTATAGTTCCTGCTTGTCCCAGTTCCCTTTCCTCTCCTTGTATCTTCCAGCAGATACCAAACCCATCATATCATCCCACCACCTCCTTTCCATGGATTTCTCTCATCCTTTTTAATTGCATCAAACCTAAATTTCCCATCTACATTTTTTATGTTCTCCTTTTGTTGTCTCACTCTGTTGCATTGCCTCCATTCTGATGATGGTGGCAGCCTGTTTTTGCTGATTTCGTTTCTTGCTCATTTTCATTTTTTTTATACCATGTGCTACCCAGAAGCACCCCTTTTTCTCAGGTTCTATGTGCTATAAAGAAACTTTGCCAGCAAATGGTGATTCCTCCTTAAAAACTAGATGGGAGGGGAAATGGCACTTTTTGGCTGGTCTTTAAAGCATTGTGAGCTTCACTTGGGTTTTGGACTAAGCAAGTCACTTTGCTCTCCCAGGCACCTCTGTTGTTGCCAGTATTCCCAGTATTCCAGGCTGGCTTGCTTTGTGAAAACAAGAGCAGGGGAGAGTGGTGAATGGAGGCAGCCCTGCAGCCATGCTCTGTGAGTTGCCATTGTTCCCTGTCTGTCTGCCTGGACCATGCTCAGTTCATTAGCTGAGCTGTGTGAAGCTTTCCTGTCGCATGAAGGTTGGCGAGGCAGCTTCTGGTAAAGGTTACAAGAGACAGAGAGAGATCCAGAGGCAAGAGGAAGGTGTTGAACAGGTTATTAGTGGGCTTGAGCCGAGGATATATATAGGGAAGTCCAAACAGAGAGCTGGAAATGACTGACATTGCCAAAACCTTGCCCCATCCAGCACAGCAGTGGCAGGGATATGAGAATGTCCAGCAGAAGTGGCCGTGCCTCTGCTGTGGACCCATCTGAACAGGCACCTGCTGTTGAGAGCAAGCCAGACCTCTGGTAGCCTAAAAGTTCCTTTACCTTGGTGGGGAGTTGACCTGTTTGTTGGCTCTGAAATTTGAAGTAGAGGAAAAAACTGATGGGAAACACCTACTCCCTCTCCTACCACCATTTCCCAAACACAGGTCCTTTCCCCTCAGGGACTGGGACCTGTTTGTTGCAAGATGAGAAGGGAGGTGTGTGACATGATGGCCAGGAGCAGGGAGGGGGCACAAAAAAATCCAGGAAAGGTGATTGCAACCCGGGCAGGAAATTATTCTAATGAAGCAAATCTTGAGCTGGAAAATGCTCACACCTTCTGGTCTTGTAGGTCCCCTGGCATATGCAGAATAAAACATCAGCTCCTACTCATAGGATTTGGGCTGAGAAATCACTGGGGCTAGAAACATTAGAAATGTGTTATAAAGATATAAATTAAAATGCAAAGTCCAGAAAAAATAAACTTTTCCCATTCACCACGCTTCCTGACATTGGAGCCACACAGCCACTGTCCTGGGGTGGGGACTGAGGAGGGTGTGCAGGACACAGACAAGGCGTTGCCTGACAGGCTGTGAATCCCTGTTTAGGCCTTTGGTGGCTTTGTGTCACTGCCAAGTGCACTCCAGAGCCAATTTATCCATACTTAGATCCGGGTGTCCTGAAGGACACTTTGCCTTCTGTTTCTCCATGGCTGTCATTTTGAAAGGGGGGAGGAGAGGGACAGCGAAGGAGGCACTTCACCTCAAAGGATCTTCCCTGCTAAGGCTGAATATTTTAACCAAAGTTAACTTTCCGCCTGCTTTCTAGGAGCCAGTGAGTGAATCACAATGAGCTGTGCCACGGGCTGAGGGGGCTCAGCGGCTGAGTCACCACTGAAGGGAGTGATACATCAGGAGCAGAATCAGTGCTGGTCAGCCTTGAGTGCTGCAGCTGAGGAGCACCATTAACCAGCTGCCAAGGACCATTCTCTCCCTGTGACGCTCTCCCATTTTGCTGCATTAGTTATGGTTTCTGACAACGACCTCTCTTGGCTCAAGGGAATTTTTTTTTTAAGAGAAATTTCTCTATTTAAATTTCATGCATTGTGAATCTACTCAGAATCTGTCAGAGGTTAGTTCTACATTTGACTAACTTGCTTTAAACAAAAGTAGTTCTGGAAAGTTAACCCTTTCTTTGCTCAGCCTCCATCTTGTGAGTAAATGGTGCCTAATGCCAGGAAAGGAAGGAAGTTTTTCACGGGAGCCATAATGCCAGGAGAAAGAAGTCCTCACTTTTCAGGGCTTACACTGGTGGCCCAAAAACTAGTAATGGCTATAAACAAAAAGGTTAATCAGTTGTTGGGAAAACTGAGGATGCCTTAACCCACACCATGTTTAATTTGCTTAAAGAAACAATGTTCCTACCCAGCAGTCAAGACTGGTGGAGGATCTGGAGGGAGAGGCGTTTACCAAACCAAAGACTGGAATGATTCAGAAATGTGTTACAAATCAGTGTAGATGCACATGAATGTGCTTCCAAGCTTATTTCTGGTATGTGCTTCCCTGCTCCTGGGGCTAGAGATGTCTGTACGTGTGCTGGCTTTGTGCAGCCCACTTAATGTGCTCACCAACTTCAACAAACTGCACTTTTAGTCTTCCCAAGAATCTTGCACAGGTTTTTGCTATGCCACTGATATGAGAACAAGAGCTCTGATTTCCTCATGTTTTGCTTCAATAGCTTGGCAATAAGTGATCTTATATTAATGCCTGGCAGTTTTGGATCACTTGAGAACACAATGAAGAGGCCAAAAATCCGTGATGTTCATAGTCCATTTCCTATTGGTTCAACAATCAGTTTGGTTTTGTCTGCTCCTACGTTTGACAGATTGTGAAATTACTGTGCCTCACTGTTTATAGGGAAAATAAAGAGCTCAGTACTATTTGGGTGTGTTGAAATACCTGTGCTATGGAAGATTTTCAAGAGCTTACCATGGAGATCTCTCGAGTAGTTTATACATCTCATAATTGCATTTTTCCTTTCCTTTGGTTTCACATGAGAACAGGAAACAGAAGCTTGTTTCTTGTGTCTCTGCTTCATGTAAATACCAGAGACACTCTGTCATCCTGACTGAAAAAAGATGCTGTAAAATTAACTTACTTGTGGTTTTAAGAGTAATTTCTTTTTTAAAAAGAAACTAAGCCACTTTAATCTTTTTCAGTTGTTTTGTTGGGTTTTTTTCCAGGATGCCCAAGCCTTTCTGCTTCAGTTCAGATAATTTCTGCCATGGATGCCACCAGAAGGCTGGAATAAGGAAAGCAGTAACATACCATCTTGAGAGAAAGCATCTGAAGGCCTTCACTGCCCTGCCATCACATTGCAAACACACACGGGGTGTGCCACCAGGCTCTACATTCTCTTCCTCTGTCCTGGATTTGGCTACTTGTCTGCAAGGCCAGCCCTGATGTGCTGCAGGTGACCTTGGACCTTCCTCATCACTATGGACTTGTCTGACTCTGATGGGACCTCTGGCTGACCCTGTTACCAGCACCCAGCCCACTCTGCCCTCCTTGCTTGGGCACACCAGGACTGCACCAGGCTGGGGAGGGCACTGCCTGCTGCCCTGTTGGTGCCTGCAGCTCCCAGGTCATCACTGACACATGGTGAGATGGTCTAATTGTACTCAAATAGACTAATATTTTCTGTAGTATTTTAAAAATCTTGCTCTGTGCATTAACTCCACCTCTGAAAGAAGTGCTAAATCAAGCATTTAACTTTTTGGTTTTTACTGTGCACGAGTCAGTGCCTGCAAGGGTAGCCAGCTTCAGACTGCACTGCTTCTTCCTGTGTTCTGCCTGTGAAGTTTCTTATAGGGCCACAATGCCAAATGTGCAGGCTGCTGTTTTTAGGGAGCCCAGTGAATCCTACCTGACTCCTGGGTGGGGATTGTGTGTGAGCAGCCCTACAGACCACGTTGTGCTCTTGGCCCAAGGCAGTCCTGCTCCAGGGAGTCTTTGGTTGACTTCTGCTCCTCAAACCCTTACCAGGCAGGTTAGGGTAGATGTATTAGGGAGACTTTTAACCAAATGTGGCAAGAAATGTATTGTGGTTATTTTCTGTGTTTGCTTATTGCTTGTACTTGTGTGGAGCATCCATGGTACCCAAGCTTTGCTTTAGTCCTTCACTGAACAGCAAGAAATTTCCACACCAAGGAAAGTCACATTCAGAGTTAGGCTCCTTCTGGGTTGCTTTTCAAAGCTGATGGACTAATCTTGTAATCCAAACAAAAATCAAAGTAAAAATCCTCCTTCTGTAATTGCTTATCTGAAATGCTCAGCCAAAACATTCTTCTATCAACTTCAGCAAGGGTTTAAATAGTCTTCAAAGGTGTTTTAACTTCTGAGATCAAGGTGAGTTTGGTTTTGTGAATGAGATAAACTCCTCGCAGCTACAGGAAAGTCAAAGACTTCGTTAAAGCAGGAAATAGTCCTTTTAGTTCCACATGCAAAGGCACCCTTCAGTGTGGCTGCTGATTTGGGTTCATCAGAAGTAAAGGCTAATCTTCCCCTTGACATTTACGGAGTTGGTTGATTACTTCTGTTCTGAACCATCCATGTGAAGCATTGCTGGGGTTTATAAATTCTTTCCTGGAAATGCTTAATATTAAGAGGGTTTTTCCTATTTCTAATTTAAGCTCTGCACATTTATAAATGAGATCTTACAAAGGTAAAGCAAGTAAAAAAAAAAAAAAAGGCAAATCAAACCCAGCAGAGCACACTGGGAGGAAAAAAATAAATATCACTGAGACAAAGCATTTTCCCTGACATTAGCTGAGGGCTAATGTGGCAGGAGGGCAAGCTGCAGGCCTGTGCAGCAGCTGGTATTTATGGAGGGCTGTGTGTTGGCATTACTGCAATCCTTCCACTGCACATGAGATGGACCCAAACTAAGGGCTCACCGTGTATTCTCCACTTAAGAAAAACCTTTTCATTTCCTCTATGGCAATTTATTTGAATTTTCTTTTTAATTGTTTTGGAAGTATTCTGTCCCTATGAAAAGGGTGCCTATGAAAGGTAAACAGTTGTTATTATTATATATAGTTAAATGCATATGCATATCTGTGTTTTATGTGGAAATAACAGTAGGAGCTAATAGACCCATGAGAGGTCAGAGTTGCACTATATGTAGACTCCGAGTAGGAAGTAGTCACTGTCCCAGAGAGTTGACAACTCTGTGAAGACAGATGAATGAAGGATTTTTTAGGGAAAGGGATGCAAAGCAAACACAAGGATTCAGATTTCTGCATGGCATCAATCTCTGTAGGCCTTGAAAAGGGATCAAAATTTCAAATTAGTTCTTTCCTTTTAAAAATCTGGGCATAGGTATTTAAATCCGGGCCTATATCTAATGTTATCCAGGCTCTCTAGGGAAGCAAACAAGCAAACTCCCATCCCAGAGCTTACACCTCTCAAGTCTCTCCAGTGGTGCTGCAGCGACCCAGAAATGGGCATCTCCAGTGCACCTTCTGGCTCATTGTGTCTGCCCTCTGCTGCTGCCACCAATCCCCTCTAATCCCACCTAGAAGCTTATCAGGCCTCATCTTAAAACTGAGTATGTCCCTAGTGGCAAAGCTGTCACTGTTTTCTCTTCCCTCTGTCGTGTCAGAGGAGGTGGTCAAAGAAAAATCTAGTTTCAAGCTTGAATTTATCTATGGTTTGTTCATACTTTTTTATTCTTTGTTAGTGTTTCCTTAAGCATAGATTCTTCTCCTTCCCTTATGTTTGCCCTCCTTCTTTCCCAGCCCCTGTGTTGAATTTACTTGCAGCAAGTTCAGCCATGTCTTTGCAAGGTTACATGAGCCTTATTCACACAGTCTCCCATCAGCCCACATAATGCTAAGATCCCTTCTCCATGTCTGTTGCAAATGGAATAGGTCTTTCCCCAGATGGGGTGATCAGGCCCAGAAATGGTGTTTTGTGTGGCTTCTTATCCAGGCACTCCCTTCAGCAGCAAGAGATCCAACATCCCTTCTGAATGTGAACAGTTATTTCACATAAACTAGAGACCAAGCCCCAAGGTATTCTGACCCAGTTATATTTTCAGCCCCTTGTAGGTACTATTTCATTCACTAGAAGAAATTAAATATTTAAATGGAGCAGCACTAACCCATAGCCCTGCCGGGGGTCTTGAGCATTAGCCTTGAAAGCCATTCCCTCTCCTTCCCTGTGTCAGTACTGCCATAACTGAGGAGGGCTTCACCTCCCCTCCTTGCAAGATGCAAATCATGCACCGTCTGGGGGCTTTCCTGGTGGATGTATCCTCCTTTTCCCTGAAGGAGAAGCAGGAACTGAACTTGGTTCTCCCTATTCCAAGGAAAAGACAGATGCTGCATCGAAGTAAACAGCTTTCTCTGGGTTTAATGACACCCAGAATAACTGCAGCTGAATGGCTGCCCTGAACAGCTTCCAATCAGCCTGGACTGGTTTTGTTTACTGTCAGTTGGGGCTGATGCACTAGGGACAAAAAAAGGTGAGAAGAGTGACCAGTGCTGCTTCCCTCGAAGTTGTCCCACAACAGCCAGGGGGGAAGACTGACTTTTGCTTATTTGTAGTTAACGACCCCATTAAGTACAGAAAAATGTGTGTGAACAGACAGAACACACCTGCAGCACCCACAGAGCAGGGCAGGGACAGAGCAGCCTTTGCTGGGGCCTTGCAGCTGGTCAAGCACGAAGGGCTGGAGTCAGTTCCTGTGGCTCGTGGGTTCTGATTCCACAGCCCTAGGGCAGCAGGCACAACCAACTGCTCCCACACAAATTGATCCTGTGGTGGCCAGCCAGAGATCTCCAGTTTGATCAGTGAGCAGGCCAGAAGGTTTTGAAGCACTATTCCTTTTTTTAGGTTTTGTAAGTAATACGTTCCCCACAAAGTTAGCACCAGAGAAGTAATAGCACAAGGTCAGTTAAACTTGTTATATGAATATTACGCTTGGTAATGATCTGAACTTTAAAAAATATCTGCTTCCCATTTCAGAAATGAGACAGCTCAATTCCTTCCTACGTTTCATTTGTTTTAAGGCAGAGAATGGAAATGGTATCAATTTTTCTGCCAGCATATTAAACCATGTTTTTATTAACAAGTAATTGCACTGAGTCTTGGAAAGCATTAGCAGAAGCGGCAGCAGAAAATACTTCTGGAAAGCTGAAAAATGTATTTCAGAGTCCTTTGAATAAAATTGTAAAACTGCTCCAGCAGGATATTTCCCTTCCTTGAGCATAAGATGGGAGAATTTTATATATGTTATACAGCTGAGAGCTATTTTAAAGCTCATTTTGAACTCAAGTAATCTGTGAAGTGAATGCTCATCTGGGTGAAAAGATACCCTGTACTTTTTTTTTTTTAGACAAAACAAGTACAAAATACCTGAATGCTTAACAAATTCAAGTGAAAGTCAAAATGAAACTCACACTTGAGCCATATGTGGAATCATTTTATTTTCAATTCTGGACTAGTATGGATCAGCAGGGAAGGACAGAGGTTGATCTTCCCTATGGTAATTTTTCCAGGCCTGTCTCCTATGTGGATGTAGTTATAACCATGTAACAGTGCCAGTGGATTTAGGAAAAGAGTCAGTGGTACATGAGACTGAAATGTGATGTGATTAAATGAAGAGATCACCCAGCTTGTCTAAGAGAACATTGAGAAGAGACTTTATTACACCCCCTAAGAGTGGTGAAATGAGTGAGAATACCATGAGCTGATGATATCTCTGGTCTTGCAAAGGAGGGCAAAGCAAAACTAATGGCTGGAAACTGAAGTCGGATAAAATCCATTAGAAATGGGGTTTTTGAGTCAGTGACTGGGACAATGTACTGAGGGATGAAGTGGATTCTGCAGCTCTGATGGAGGCTGCACCTCTGAACCATGGTGCCTTTCTGAAAGACAGAATGTCCTGAGCTCAGAACAGGGTGAGTGCAAGTGTTATAGTCTGAAAATAAACAGGATACTGACTGGACATGAGGCAGTCCCTCGTGCCCTTAAAACACTCAAAGAGCTACATCTTGAATTTAACCCAGCACAGAGCTGCCATTCCTGCAGCCATGAGCTCAGTGAGCTGTGGTGGCAAATGTGTTATAAAGATGCAGTGACAGCATTCTGGCTGTGAGCAGCTGAAGGTCAGGTCTTTGGAGAAGGTGCTAAAATAATTGACCCTGCTTGAGCATGGAGCTTGGACCAGAGGATCCACTGCAGTCCCTTCCAGCCTTACCCATTCTGGGATTCTGTAATGGTTGGGATTTCCAAGAGGCCCCTTTGGATCACGTGGGGACTTACCTGGGAGAAGGGGGCCAAAAAAATAAAGGATGTTGACTTACAGTGGTGGTGTTGGTGAACAGTGCTGGAAGTTCTGTGCAGCGAAAACTGAGAGGTGGGGATAGGAATGGAGACACAGCTGATGGTGTGCAAGGGTTGCCAGGGAGGCCCATGCCCTCCAGCTGCATTTACCAAATCAAGAAACTGGGGAAAGCCCAGGTCATTTGGGGGCATCTTCTCAAGCCAGGAGCCAGTGCAGGGTACCTGTGAAGGGAATCTGAATGGAACAGAGCTCTGACCCCTGTCCTCTTTGTGGAGGTCAATAAAGCTAAGTGATCCTGGGTGCAGGCAAGAAACTGGAATGCTTTATTGGACTTACAAGGTCATATTTAAAGGGTTTAGGGTCTACATATTCAACAGGGGGTTGTAACTATTACAATTTATTACAAACAGGGGGTTTCAGAGGATGACATAAGGGAAAAACCTGACTTGCACAATTCGGGGTTTTCACAGGGATTACATCAGGAGAAAATGCAAGTTACACTTCTTGGGGTCTTAGGAATTACCTCATGGGGAAAAACCTATTTATCTTTGGGGATTTCCATGGGGGAAAGACATTCAAATTTACAGAACACACAGGGTACAGAGAGCAACAATAGGACATGTGATAATATCATGCAAAGAGTCTCTTCATATTCTATTGGAGAAGGCAGGAAGAATCCACAGGGATGAGGTCAATGCAGAGGGGTTTTCCCCAGCTTCTGTAGCCCATGGTTTTTGTTTAAACCTAGCAGTTTTCTTTTTCTCATATCCAAATTTTGGAATCCAACACCTTTTATTGTTGTTGAGACTGTAGGCACTGGGCAGACTCCTTCCCACTGCTCAGGAAAGCATCAGCCTGGGGACAGACAACCAAACTACCTTCCTTTTGTTTTTCTTTTCACAATCAAACTTCATGTAGTAATTTCTCTTAAAAGATTAAGGGATTGACAGAGTCCAAATCCCTCTGAATCCTAATGGCAAACCACTCGCTGGCCCTGCCAAAACCAGGATTTCAGCCTTGTTTTTTGTAAGAAAATAACAATGTCCCAGCCTAACCAAAACATTCAGTAAGTTTTTAAGGCAAAGCTATCCCATGGAAATAGTTTTCTCCTTTATCTCCTCCTTCACCATCCAAAGGTAAAAATTTTCTTTTAAAAGCCTCTACAGGCTGCTGCAGCAGTTTTGTAATTTGAGGCTGAAGGTGAGATTTTCTAAAGGAATAAAGTAGCAGTTTGATTAAAAAATGGTAAACTTCCCAATAGCTCTTAAAATATGTCTTTTGGGGAATGTTTATCTCACCTTTTTGCACAGCTGGGACCTTGTGGGTCTGGCTGCCCACCCATTCATCCTTAGGTTTCCTTAAATCATTCTGATAACACTAAAAAAAGTTGGTAACATTGAAAACCAGGGCTCAAACTCCAAGTCTTTTTTTCACCTTTTCTTGAATGAAGCACATTCACATTAAGGCTAATGTAGGAAAGTATGCAGGTGATGAAAATATGCCTTAATCCTGGATTTTGTGGCGGTGGAATTCAATTACCTTTTGTCCACAGTCCAGCTGAATGTGTGGGGATCAGTGTTGGGGCACCTCAGCCTGATCACTCAGGCTGGACTTGGCACGTGGGCATGTCAGCAGAACCAGTTCTGCCCAGACTGTGTCATTTAAGGAATAAACTGGACTTTATGTCCTTCCCATTCCTGATGCAACACGTGTTCCTCGGCCACCAAAGGCTGTCAGGAAATGTGTAAGGGATGCAGAGTAAGGAAGGTGAAAGGGAAAAAGATGCCACTTAAAGTGGACAGATGGAATTTCCATATATTGAAAAGAGATGTCTGTTTTATAGAAAACAGGCTGTGAAGTATGTTCATTATTTTTAGCCAACTTGATGAAAGTGTGTTCTTGATAAGGAACAGCCTCTGATGGGAGGGAGACAGGCCCACGGCAGGTAGTTATTAAGGCCAGTTTGGTTGGCAGCTGTAAAAGTAAATAGTACTGCTGCTCTCAGTTAACAAGCAGCAAGTGGGGGGATTGAACAAACTTTCAGATCATTAAATAAATGGAAAGTTCACTCAACATCAAAGTGTGGTTTGGTGTTTAATTTGTACTTTATAAAAAGTGGAAGAACACAAAAAAAAGCAGGGACTAAATATTTCTGCAGGTCTCGTTCAGCCTCCGTCAGACCTGCCTGGGAGCACTGGGGCCACAGAGAGCAAGGCTGTGCTTGACTCCTCATTTGTGTGGGCAGGTCTGCAGTGACATCTGTTTTCTCAGGCATCATTGCTTTACCCAGGTTCCACCTTTTCTGTTAAATCCTGTCATTCAGGAAGCTGGGGACACGTATCTGTGGCTTAGGAAAAGGGCTGCAGCCACTGGATTGTCCCAAACGTGCTTCTCAGGCCCCCTTACCCAGCCTGTTTCCCTCAGAAGGCAGTGCAAGGACTGCTGTCAGTCACACTGCCTAATTATAGTAATAATATAATTATAGTATGTTATTGGAAATGTTATTGTACATCTAAAAGTCAAAGGTTGAACAAAATTGCAGCTCACATAGGGCTGTTTGTGGGTTCTGTGTGATTTGAATGTCATCCTTCCTAAACCTGGGCTCACGTGGGCATGGGCTGTGTCTGTGTCTCTGCTGCCCAGGGGTGGATGGGAGTCCACAGTGCTCACATTCACCAATTTAATGGGAACAGAAATTCTGTTCTGCAGTCTACAAGAGAAGAAAGCTCATTATTTACGTACAGCATCAGACTTCCCCTTGATGTTACACTGGTGTCTTCCTGCTCTTTCATTCACACTAAAATCTGTCTGAGCTCCTGGCCTCTAGTTCAACCCAGAGACTAACAAGGGGAGAAAATAGTAAAGATGATGGGTAACTTACAGAAAGACTGCTGAAAAAAGTTTGTTATAGATGCTCTGGTACTTGAGAGAAAACTAAATATTTATTTTTTTTATAGATTTTTCTAATGCAAATATTCTGTACCAAAGCCTGTGGAACCTTGTGTTATTAATTACTCTGAGTATCCAAATTTTTATTTTAAGGCTAAGTCTTTTATGTATTTGGAAAAAAACATAAATATGAGATTTAATGCAAGGGGGACAGAGCACCTGTATAAAACAAAGGAAGAAAAGTCCTACAATTTAAAAAGAAAAAGAGAAGTAAAAGACATTTGATTTCCTCTCACTAATCACACCTGTACAGAAAGATGGCCATCTGATTACTTTGTGCTTTGAGATGACTAGACCAGCCTGAGCTGGCTTTTTTTATTATTACTATCTTTCTTTTTCTTCTCTCTCCTGCCTCTTGCCCATAACAGAACTGTGGGAAATGACTCGAATAGAGATCCTAGCACTGGTACTGATCAAAGAACTATTCTTTTCTTATTTTGGAATCAAGTAAAAGAAGTCATTGTTCTTTCTGTCCCTGTTCTCTGCTCTTAATGTGGTTCATTATGGCCACCTCTTACATTCTGGTTCACTTTGGGGTAGATGATAATGTAGGTGCTTGATTGCAGGGGGGGCAGGAGTTTCCCCTTCTGCACTCAGGAGATGCACACCAGGACAGGAGTCTCACAGGGAGTTTAAGCCAGCAGCAGTGTTTTATCTTCCTCTCCCAGCAGCAGAATCACTGTGGGAACATCTCAGGATTGCTCTGCTGGGCTCGGCAGGGTTGTTGCCCTCAGCCTCCCAAGGCCACTCTGTTTTCTCATGACTCATGTTCCTCAGAGGACTCTTTTTTGCCTGACTTCTGTCCACTCCTCACACCCAAAATCACACTGCTTAGTGATTTTAATTGGAATGTCACATCTCATTTAGGTTTTCCTTGCAAGATAATCTGAAGTATTTGTGGCTTTCTATGGCAAACAAAAGCCAAATAGGAGGATGGACTCTGGGTCTCTGCTCATGTCAGTGGCAACAGGTCCCGAAGATTCTGCTGAAATAATCCTGCCCCATCATTTCCTACAGGATAGATTTGAGGAAGGCAGTGGCAGCTGCTATGGTTTGCAAGGAGGTTGAAAAGCTATTTGTGCAAATTCTTGGAGCTAAATTTAGTCTGTTAGGGCTGGGTTTGAGGCCACTCCTTCCCAATCCCATTCCCATTTCTAGTTCAGGACCGTGTTTATTATCTATCAGCACCTGCACAGCAGTCAGCCCTGGGGACTGAAGAGAATAATCATTGTGTTTTGATCCTCAGCTCCTTTTCAGAGCTAATAAATAAGCTAGCTGCTGGTTTATGTCCCGGTTTGGAAGCCCACACCATTCAAAGGTGCATTTCATTGGTGTGGGTAATTAGCAAACATTACCCAGCATTATAATTTGCTGTTTGTTTTCTCTCTGAAGCAAACGGATATAAATTGTTTAAAAGGGCAAACCTGTTCAAGAGAAAAGCATCCAGGCACCAAACACCAGCTTCTAGCAATTAAGGAGGTATTATTGACATCACCAGGATTATTGTCATTTTTCAGCCCCGCAGCTGCCCGTGGTTACAGTGGTGTCCTGGGAAGGCAGCCCATGGCTGGCATTCCCAGCCAGCAGGCTCTGGGAAGGGCTGGGAATTGTCCACTGCCATGCTGAGATTGCTCATTTTGGAGGTCTTGTTATCAGTGCTGCTGGTATTTTCAAGTGAACCTTCTGCTCCCTGGTGCAGAGGGACAGAGCTACCCGTGTGAGAGACTGTCGTGAATGTTTACACAGTTTTATCTGAACTGAGGAAAGGACAATAAACCAGCCTCTAGTCTCACTTATAATTACCCAGTGGGAAGGAAATTAAAATGACAGCATTTAAGTTTTCACTCTCTCCTGGTGACATTTAGACATGGGGTCACACTTGATAAAGGCAAAGTAATCAGCCAAGGACAAAGCCTCATCAGCCCCATTTCGTGCTGCAGTGCACTGCCACTGGGCCAGCCAGTTCCTCTGCTCCCTCACACAGGTATGTCATGCATTTTATTAGTCCCCTGTCATTTTCCTCCAGACAGTGACATAATTGAATTTAAACAAACTAGACTAGAGTCTCCTATGGTCTAGTGAATATTTATGTCACTCAAGCATCAGGAGACCTCTGGAGGGGTTTGGAGTTTAGTACTTATTTTTTTTCCTTTCCTTAAATACTTTAAAGAAAAAAATCAAGTGTCAATAACATTTTCTGCGGTAAATGGTTCTAATAGAGCTGCACAGAGATTTGGTGGTCATATGGTTTTTGTGGGACACAAAGAAATAGGATTAGTTTTACCTGGAAGGCAGAGTCATGAAGCTCCCCACAGGCATCTCAGGAAATGCTGATTCTTCCTGACTTGGGTGGATAAAAGATTATGACACAAAAGGTTACTTCTAAAGGAAATATCTCCTCCTCAGAGGATAATTTTTTTTTAGCTATAATGTAATACTAACAGATTAGCAACCTGTTTCTTAGATTGGGAGATCTGTATGTGTATCATGTTATATGCTGCTCAGGGAATTGGGAAGGGAGAGAAGGGGATGGATGCTGTGGCTTTGACCTGTGGTGTGGAAAATTGCCTAAGCTGCCAGTGAAGTAGTGCTGGATCCTTGGCTGCATTAATGTGCATGGTTACAGTTTGCAGCAGGAGAAATGTGCCTGCATTTAATTCACTTTGAGTTAGACTTTGATTTGAGCAACCATTTTATGGAAAATAATGGAAATGGTGGGGGGCTCGTTCTGATGGAGCTTCCCTCCATAGGCAGTTCTCGTTGCCATCTGCAGAACCTAAAGGGGCTCCTCTCCAAGGAGATGTTACAGTTCATCTTACGTCCAGTTTGTTAGAAGAACTAGCATTTGCCAAGTTCTTGTGCTTTTTTCTCTTTCCTTTCATTCTTTTTAATTTGACTGCAATACCCATTGTTAGCTGGCTAAGATCAGGCACTGAGAACCACCTCCCTGTGGCCTTCTCCCTCTGCATTAAACTTCCATGGTATTTAGAATAAATGTTGCCTGAATTCTTCTGTTGAAATAAAAAGCAAAGTTCCTTAGTGAAGTAATAAGGATGTGTGTCACAGGTTGTTATATAGCAAGTCAGACATTATTTAACTTTGTAGAAATCCTGTGCTAGGCCTTTTATCAAGAAAGTCCATTTGTTTTTAAAAACCCTTAATCAATAAATCCTAATTAAAATCATATGTCAGATAACTAGTAGTCCTTAAGATTTTGGTTTTCTACCCAGGAGGGTTCTAGCTTACTGATGACATAAGTGTATTTATTTACTGACTAGATCAATAACCTGCTCAATAATTGCTTTTTGCCAAGGTTACAGGCATTTGGCTGGAAATAATTAGAACTGTTTCTGATGATGGATTTTTTCAAACTTGCTGTAATACCTGAATGAGCTCCTGCCTGAGTGCTTTGAGTCTCAGACAGCTGTATTTAGTTCCACGTGCAGCACAGTCCTCCCAGCCCTCTGATTTTGTTTAATTTTCTGTGACCTGGCTTCCAAAACTTGCTACCCATGGGGCCATGGTAGCATGCCCTAAAGCTGATGTAAGAAGTATATCATATTTACAGCATTTCCAGTTTTAAATGGGGTGATATTTGTCTGCAGTGCCAGTGGGAAACGTTGAGGTTTGGTGGTGGGAACTTTGATGCCGGAAACTTTGAAGCTTCTGGGTGAGCTCTGGATGGGGTTATGTGACACTGCAGGATATTAGTGGGGATAAAGATCTCCTTCTTTCGTTTGCAATATTTCTTAAGTGCCCTGCATGGGTCTTAGTAAGGGGTGGTTCTGTTCCCTGGAGCCAACAGACAGAAGATGGCAAAAGTGATTAAACAGTACTGCTTAGAAGCACCATATTCTTTCACCAGCAAGTCTCAGTGAGGGTGGCTGGTAAATCCCTGCAGTGGTGTCAGGATAAAGCCAGCAGCAGCAGAGGTCTCAGGTCTCCAAGGAGTGACAGAATGGCTATGAGATGCAAAGAATCCGGGGAAAATGGAAAATCAAAATAGCAGCTAGTCTTTATTTTATGACAAAGAGGCTCTGAGAAAGATTAGATGCTTCTCTGAATTGTAGTTCCAGAAACCTCTTCAAACCACCACAGTGACTAAGAACATATTTGGTTTAACCTCAAACATGAGTACTTCCATTTATTTTTGGGGGGCTGACTAATGTGCACTAAGTTTCTTTTCATGGGAAAGTTTCCTTTGTTGTTAATTCCAGAGGCCTTTGTCACTGGGTGAGGCTCACCCTTGAGACCTCCTCTGGTCCTTGGAACACTGTGGGTCAGCGAGGTGCCCCCTGTGCTCAGCCATGGCTGTGCAGTGTACCTGCAGCAGGCAGAGGTGGTTACGCTGCCACGCGCCTTCGTCGTGTCGCACGGCTCAGAAAGAAATACAACTGACTTCTGCATCCCAGCCTTTTCCCAGGGCATCTGTTTGTCTTCGTGCACAGAAGCCAGCCATGCAGATTTATTGCTCAGATGGAACAATAATTAGGAAATGTTTCGTTTGAATTATGCTTCTTGCGCTGTTGCTTGGTGTTGTTCGCAAATATATCGGGGAGTAAACACAACTCAATTGTGATGACAAAGAGAAGAAATATCTCTTTTTAGTAGGAATAGAGCCTCAAAACTGACCATAGTGATAGCTTTTAGCATGCTCTTTCTTCATCCCTTTTCCTGTAGGTTAAGACTCAAGTCACTGATGCAATATCCCAGAAATAAGATTTCAGTTTATTCCCACACGACATCTCCAGCTGTGTATTTGGAGCCACTTGCGCATAAATTACAGGGAAAGCTTATAGGAGTGTAAAGTATTTTCAGTAAAACCTAAACCCTTTGACTTTTAAGCTTGCTCATGACAAACATCCCAACTATCTGAAAACTAGAGCACATCCTCAGAGAACAGAATCTTTCAGTCTTCATAATCATTTAAAAAGAGAAAGGTATCACAGATGGGATGGTTAGAAATGAGCAGCCTCCTGAATGCGAGTGTATCATGGCATCCAAATGACTTTCTCAGATTTAATCCTGCCTCTTCACAAGTCCCTAATTAAAACCAGAGAGTAAAACATAGATTTTATGCTTAAAATGTATCAATATCTGTATGCACACATACATTTATTCATGCATTTATATAAAGGAATTAGCGTGAAAATGTGTTTTTCACTGGAACTCTAATACCTCCAACAGGAAAAGCCATCAGGTTCTTGAGTCATCTTTCCCTGACAATATCATAAACCTAAAGAACTACTTAGACTAAGTGCTTGCTTTTACGGGGCTAAATTTAGGTAGAATGATTCACTCTTAAGAGCCAGATTTGCATAACAAGACAATGGCAGTTAAGCACCTAAATGCCTGGAGCAGATTTCCCAGCTTCCTTACATCCCAAAGCTGTCACTGATCTCTGTGCAACACGAGTTCTGGGAAATCAAACTCCATTTGTGGATACAAAAAGCATGTTGCAAAGACATGGCCCTAAACTTTAGTTTAAATCATAAGAACAAGCATGTGGCATCCGATTGTATTCCAGGCCTGAAGACGGACAGTAGCATTATCTTAGAGAAGGGGTGTAAGAAGCAAGGGGAAAGGGTAGGATGGTTCCCATGGCATGGCTTCCTGGCTCACCAAGGTCGGCTGCTTGGGGATTCTTTGTCCTCAGGGCTGCTCTCAAACCCCTGTGTGCTCAGTAGCTGCTGCTGAGTTTGCCTTCCACGAGCTTTGGAGCCCGTTTGTGAATCTTTCTCATTTTGAACCCGTTTGCACTGCGGGTCTCTAGCACCCTGTGGTGATGATTCCCACAGTACAGTTAATAATTGCCCTCCTGAACGTCAGAGCTTCATAAAAGGTCTGCTCAAGGAAGAGAAGTGATGGGAACATAATACAATTGCTGGAATTAGAGTGCCACAAAAGCATACTAGGGGATCTTAGGATCAGTCTACAACATATAGACCAAAAGCAACGCAAATAATGTTTCGTGAAGAAAATGAAAGTAGAAATTGAACTTTGTGTTTTGAATGTGTGGCTGGGTTAGGGAGAGACATTCTTTCTTCCACTGATTTAATCGAGTTAAAAATAAATATTTTCTTTGAAGTGTTGCTTAGCATGTCTCAAGTTACAAGATTATTTCATAAAAGCTAATGCAGTCAAGCTATGCATCCAGAGCCTGATCCTCCTTGTTTTCAAAGACTCTCAGGCATCCTCGTGGGAGCATGCCTAGTAAAAGTAACATTTTCTCCAGTTAACCAGAAAACAGAAAACCAAGGACAACCCTTCTAAAACCAGCATCAATTTCACAGGATGACAACTTATGTGTTTGGAAGGCATTGCTTTTTATGTGTCTGTAGGACTGACAAAGTCAAACTAATAAATAACCATAAATCAGCTTACAAATGGTTTTTCATCTTTGCATTCTCTGTAACTGTGGTTGGCTTGGTGGCAAACAACTGAGCTTTGATGCAGCCGTGAGACCCTGGGCTTTTCAGCTCTCCAGGGACTGGCCAGTGTGCAGGCACTCTTGTTCTTGAATTCTTCAGGTTTAATTCTTGGGTTCAAACAGTCTCTCTGGCAAAACTCGTCAGAAGCTGGCTCCTTTCCCTCCTGAGACTTTACCCTACCTTCCGATCACGTGTTCAAAAGTTCATTATTCTGGAGAAAAGAAAAGAGGTCATGAGCTGAGCAGAAAATACTGAAAGCTGTTCCCTCTGTATTTTAAACAATGTAGGTGCTATAAGTGAATCCTTGGCTCTGTTTCCTCCTTATTCAAATGCGTTACGAGCTGATCCTTGTCCTCTAAGCACCCTGGGATGTGTCCTCTCTGCTCCCATCCCTTTCTGTGCAGGATTGGGTTTTGGTTTGGGGTCAGGTTTCCTCAAGAGGAGTAGACCCTTCTGTGAAGACAATGGGTCTGCTCGGTCAAAATTTGCCCTCGGTTTTCCCTCTCAGACTGGCAATTACATTTTCTGTCAGGAGATTAGCTGCTCTCTTGCCCACCTGAGATTTGCTCTGGGCACTAGCCAGCTCTTTGAACAAAAATGTTTCCTTCTGACTACAAGCTTATCAAGGCTGTACAGCCCTCCACTGTGAGCCTTGTGTAAAGGAGGGCTGTCTCTTCTGGCACTGCCAGGAATCTCTGGCCAGACGGGTTTCCAGAGGTTCTGATGGAGATGTGAAGTAGGTTTGGCTCTCAAGGATGGCCCGGCACAGGGCAAAGGGCAGCACAGAGCAGCGTGGTAGATGGAGAACAATGCATACACAAGGATAAATGTGCAGTCACTGTTCACATTTCCATTGGCAATCATATCTTAAAAAACAGCATCTGTGTCATAGCAGCAATGTTCTGTGATAACATTGCCAAGCATTTTTGTGCCAATTCATTCTTCAACACTTAACCCTGTACCATCCCTTTGGATGGACTGGAACAGCTCCTGTGAGCTCACAGCACGACCAGGCTGGGCTGGAGTGGTGGTGTGGGGAGGGAACAGCAAAAGGGAGTACACAACATATACAATAAATGAATTCCCTTGCTACCAAAAAGCAAAATGTAAAGAACTTTTGTTGAGCAGGTATTAGAAAGCATATGGTACTTGTTGCTTTGGAAGTTAGGTAAAGGATATTATAAATATCCAACTTCATGTAATTCTGGTCCAAGATCTGTTTCTTTGACAGAGAAGTTGGATTTTCCCCTGCAATCTGTTCTTGTTACCCGATGAGGTCCTTTCCCAAGAAACATGTAAATAAGAGGACTAAAACTGTATGGATTTGTACCTGTCACAGCATGGGTGTTGTCCCAGTGAATTATCATTTATGGACACTGGAAAGATCTGAATAAACCTGCAGTCATCTCAGAAATAATAAGAGATATGCAGCCTGTGTCCTTAGTAACCTACTGTAGTGAGCTCAGCTACTGCTTCTTAATGCTGAATATTCATGAAGTCATTAAATGAATAATTGGGATACATTTACACTTTATTACTGTTATGGGACAGCCTGGGCACCTTAATAAGATGCTGATGATTCATTTTGGCATGACAGGAAGAGGGTGCAGAGGGAATTTGTCAGTATGACTTGCTAATGCAAAAATAATTGTTCCATTTTCCAACTTTAATGTCAAGAAAGACACTGATGTTTAAGAGTGAATCTGCCTAACAGTCCCTTTTGCTGGGTATTAGAGATTTGTACAGAGCCAGTGCTCTGCAGTTTGCTCGTTCTATTTCTGCAGTAAATGAAGAACTGGGGAAGAAGAGGCAGAAATACTCCCCCCTAAAAAACTCAGACATTACTAAGAGCTCCTGTACATTGCAGATCAATTCTGATGCACTTGATAAATGAGGAGGATTAGATAAGTAATCTGATTAGAATGTAATAGCATAGAAGGAACTTTCCATTACACTGAGACCTGGACTCTCAAAATATAATGAAGCTTTTATGGGTCAATTTAGTTATATTTGAGCTATACAAATATTTACCATGGCTAGATATTGAAAAGTTACAATCCTCTACTATAAGTCAGCTCCATGAATATAACTTCTTTAAAGATATAAAAAGATTTATAAAGGCAGTAGAAATGAAAATTTAAATGAAAACTAGGTTTGAAAGCTGCAGTGACTCAAACCAGTGTGCTTCTTTTTGTGATTTGCAGTCATGGTGGTGACTTTCTGCTCACTGCCATTGATGTCTCTGTTGCCCTGAGGTGTGCAGGGAGTGAACCTGGGGCTGACTGGCCCTCAGGGGGCCTCATGTCTCTCATGCCATGGGGGGACACTGTCTCTTGATCATGGAGGTGAAGATGCCACTGGAAGAAGATGGCCTTGGCAGGGTGTGTGTGTGTGAGAGGAGCTTCCCCAGGGTCTGATGGCTGTCAGGGAGAGGTGAACGTGGCAGACGTGACACACAGACGAAGGCAGGTTCAAGCCTTCAGGCAGCTCATATACAGGAGTTTCCAGACCATGTACTCTACATCTGGCAGGCAGCTCCAACTGTATGTCTTTGATAAATAGTGCTTATTAAGGAGTTAGAAATTTCTCCTTCCCCAGAGAAGCTGTTTCATACGTTTTTCAATCTTTAAGCGAAATGAAAAAGTTTAATGAAAAAGCCCCCATTCAGCTTCCCACAATGAGCTTCCAGTTAAGGTTTTCCTGAGGTATAAATTCTTAATTTGCTGTAGATAATGTCTACCAAATGATAGTACCAGGAGCACAAGTGGAAATTGAAGAACACCAGGCTTGGAGCAGGTGTTATTGGCTACTTTTTCATGAAGAGAAACATTAGTGTGTTGACTTAAGGCAAGACAAGCCAGCTGAGGTCAGACAGAAAGGCTTTGGACCTGCCTTCTGGAGCAGGTCAGCCATACAGGGGTGTGTGGGGTTGGGTGTGAGACTCCCTTTCACTGAGGTGCAGTAAAACAGCCCCATGAGAATGGAAGCACATTTGTGCTCTATCACATCTGCAGAGCGATGCTGCCCCGCAGCGAGGGGCAGGCCTTGGTCCCCGTGGGTGACAGGGACACCTAGTCACCCAAAGCAGTGTGTGAATCTCCTGTGTGAACATTTTGAGGGGTACAGAATGTGATTCCTACATTGAATTTGTCCAGTTAGAGATGGTATGGGTTGTTTTCATCTTCCCTTCTGCACTGTTGTTCATGAGCAAAACAGCGTTGTTGGTGTATCACGTCAATCCAGGATTTCTAAAAGAGTTTTTAATCTCTGTGGTTTTGGAGAGAGGATCTTTACAGCTTTTCTAGAATGTGGAAAAATGGCCTAGAATGTGATGTGGTTTAGGGAATGACTGAAAAAGCAGAGAAGACTATAGGAAAATAATAATATTAAAAGCCTTCTTGTCATATAGTGAAGCTCATCAGCAGCACTTAGGTGGCTTTGCACCAAGATTTGTCACATCAGCTCTCTTTCTTAGATGATGAAACAGTGGCTTACAAAAAATCAATTTTCCAAGTTCAAATAATGAATCTGTGGATGAACAGGGGATGGAGTGTGGGTCTTTATTGTGGGAGGCCTCTGGCCAGAACCAGAGTTGGAAATTAGTAGTTCAGCAATTAGAACACCTGAGGTTTTTTTCTTATTTGTTTAGGGAAAGGGCTAATTATTTTCGGATTAATTTTTCATTATTCATTTTTCCTTATGACATTGACATTTCTAAAGGGGACCAAGCAAAATATTCATTATTAAATATTTAACCTGAAACAAAACATCATGTTTACTTTGTGTGGGCACTTACTGAAACAGCATATTGAAATGAAAACTGGAACTTCTAGTTTGCTTTGGAAAGATGTTCCAGCTTTTTGAAAAGTCATAGGATTTTGAGTCTGGCTTCCTGAGGAAGAGCAACATCTTGGAAAATGGCTAATTATGTGTGTGCCCCCTGTACATGAGCCTGTCCTCAATCACTTTTGAACTGTGCATCTCTCAGTTGAGAAAATTTTGACTGATCTACCTGCAGTATATCAGTAGAGGGGGGAAATATGTTCCTTCTTTTTACATTTGGTAAGATAATGGCCAGCACTGAATCCTGTGCCTGCTCTTTCCAACATCCTCCTTCTGCTGCAGCTGAAATTAATCTTAAGGCAATCTCTCCTATTTCAAAATGAAAAGAAAATCTTCATATTCTGCAAAATGCAGCTATTGATCTGGATCTAACCAGAGAAATCCTTTTGAAATGAATTTCCAATAAAGCAATAAAACTTACTCCTTTAATAAGTTTACAGTGCAAAACTCATTTGATAATGCAATAAAATATTATCTCAATCACGGGGCAGATTTGAAGGTACTTGTTAAATGAGGCAGTTTCCTCTTTGCAGAGACTCCAGTGCCAAGTTCAGATGCAAGCTTGTTCAAAAAACACAATTTTGGTGCAAGGTTATCCTTGTGACAAGTTTCCAGCAGGGACTGTAGGAGTAATTATTCTTTCTGAGCTATCAGTAATTTCTGCTGTAATTCCTCACAATGGCAGAAAGCTTCAGTACTGGGAAAATTAGTGGATGGGCTGAGGCTGAATGTGGTTTCAAAATGTATATTAGTAACTTTGAAGTGATTTTCCTGAAAAAATTAGGTTTGTCAACAATATACTTAATGTTAAAAAGAAATGTCTTAGCATTATAAAAGTTATTACCATCATCTAGATTTTTAAAATAAAATATTCATAAAGCTAGATCTGAATTTCAAAAAGAAAAATAGCCTTTAAATTCTGAAGTAATATATTCTCCCATCTCATTAAAAAGCAGAAATCTATCTTGGATCTTATATGTTCTTCCTCATTACAAGACTATTTATATAACAGTCTGATAGACATCAGCTCTTCCTGGGCTTACAGCCCTTGAAAATCTTACAAAATACTTTCCTCACTGTTTTAGCCTATATATCTAATTTTTCATTATTTGTAACACACAAGAGCTCGTATCTCAAGGTCACACTCCAAAGAAGGTTTTGCTATATCTCAGAATTCCAATCAGCTGAAAGAAAAAAACACCACAGAAAATACAGGGGAGGCAATCAAGAACATAATATGGGTTTGGTAAATGCTTTTCAAGGGTGGAGAGTTACTGAGGAGCTTTTTAGCTAACACTTTACTTTAATGGTACATTTAACTAATGCCAAATTGCAATGGGCTTGAGTGAAAGTCCGTGTGATGTGCATGTAACTACCCAAGAAATTCATTCTGACAGTTCTTTTTTTGCAAAAATACCCTAAGACAAAAGGAGACCTTGGAGCTCTCCCTGCTTTGTATTCTGAATCCTGCTTTCCCGAGGTGCGTGCCCAGGCATTAATCCCAGGAAAGGTTTCATAGCAGAGCATTGTTCCAGGAGAGCAGAGCCAAGCTTGTGGTGAGTGAGGCAGGCAGAACTTACCCTGCAGTCACACACTTACCACAGTGCAGCAGATTTAACCCTCCCGTTGGCACTTTGAATCTGCAGGCAATGGCACAGGGTGGAGGGGACAGAGGCCATGAAGTCCAGTGTGTGGGAGGGGCTGGCTTTTTAGAACAGCTCTACTCTTTCCACACACACTCTATATTCTCTTAAAGGCAGAATTAAATAGAAAAAAGGACTATGTAACGTTCTGTGGAGTTTAGGAAATTTGTATGAGGTGTAAACTGGCTTAGACATGAATTAGGTTTGCCCTTGCTACATGCCAAGGGTTTGTTTAGCCAGGATGGAACTGTGGCATCTCAGAACATAATCCCATCTGCAGCTGTTGCTAGGCCTGTTCAGTGCAGAGGGTGCTACAGTTTCCCTGGAACATCCTCCAGACTCCACACATTTCCTTGTAACCCAGACCACAGCACACCAGGAACAGGCACTGGTGTCTCAGAGCAGGATGGTGGCACCTCTGCTCCCCAGGCTGCTGCCCCTGGCACTGCTGGACACCGGTACAGGTTTCCACACAGAGCAGCTCTAGCAGTGTGTTCACACAGAGAAGTCAAACAGAGACTGATGGTCCAAGTGTTGCCCCAACACAAAGCACAGAGAAAACAACAGTATAGGAAAGGCCAAGATCCCACGTGCACTCAGCTCTCTCCAAAGAGCAGGGACTAGTTAGACATGGGACATTTTTCCAAGGTCCCAAAGTGGCTGAAGCTGTGTGTCAATGTATATCCAGTGATGAGGATACTGGTAGCAATATGCCAGAGGAAAAATCATCCTAATTCCTAGTCATTAAAGATTGGTTTAAACCTTTAGCATGGCCCATGGTATAATTTCTGAAACAAATAATTAGGTAACTAACTAACTAACTAACTAACTAAACACAATTGGATGTTGGTCTCATCCTTGTAAATATCCAATTCCTCTCTTTCCTTAAAGATTTTATGCTATCATAAGAATGTGTTGTGGACTGCTGGCAAAAATTCTAAATATTCAAAATTCCCTGATTGTATATTTATGGCTTAGAACACTGCATGATTTATTTCACCTATTATCCACTGAAAGGCTTCATCATTTATTTGTCTCTTTACTTTCTAGTCTGAGAAGGACATGGGAGTGGTACCATGTAAAGAAGGATGTCCTTCCTTCCTCTTAGAGGATTTACTGGCCTGAGCTGTGTCTGCAGAGCTGAGCCAGAACCTTCCCTTGCTAAATGTAGGCCTGCAGCATTTCTCATGACTCGTATCATGGGTGCTCAGTGAAAATTCTATGAGAATTTGATCACTGCATCCAAGCACTTCCTATCTATCTTTCCTGTAATTACCAGCTGGTAAATACCTGCCAGCAGCAGTTAAAGCACAGGCTGGGTGGGTGCTTTTTGCAGGATCATTGTTAGCTTTCCTTACCACAGGTATCAGAGGTACTGCCTTCTGGCAAATCAGAAAGTGGGATTCTATAGGTGTCCAGCTGTGATTTTAACTGGCAACATCTGCAAACAAGGGAGCAATGAGACAGCCCATCATCATGTGTGTGCAGTGTCTCTGGTGATGCACTTATGTGAGACCAGCCTTCTCCCCTTTACAGGTAGAGTTCTTCTCGACCAGACATCGAGCTGATAGTGGTTGAGGCCAAATGCAACTTGGAAGGGGAAATAAATGGAAAGATGAGACCTCTAGTTAAAATAACATTTTTAAAAGGAAGAGAGAGTCTCAGTGATTTGTAATGAGAATTGTGACAGGGAAGAAGAGAGGTCACCCTGAAAAATTTAAGGAGTCTTAAGCAGGATTTAATTTGTACAAAAGGATCTGCAGTGCACCTTGAGGCATCAGAGCTATAAATCATGCCTTTCCAGGGCTCATTTATCACCACAGTTCGCCCCAGGATGTGGAAAAGGAGGTAGAAGTGTTCCAGCTGTTTCATGCAGCAAAGTGTCATTGATAAACGCAAGTCTCCAAAGTAAACAATAAAATATCAATTATAAGTAAGACGTTTGCAAGGAGGCTGCATAGAATTAGGTTTCCTGTGCCTTGCAGAGCTGTCTAGATAGTGTCTCCTTCCTCACTGGTGACATTGATTCCTCCATACTTGGAGCAGTTTTTGCAGCTGAAAACAGGTGACCCAGACTTCACACCCACTTTTCTTATGAGTACCAGGTGGGCAGGGAGTCAGCAAGGCTGGAGGAAGGAATGGTCACGCTGTCCTTCTGTCCTTGCCACGCTCCTGGCAGCACAGCTGGAGCCAGGACTGACACTCGCAGTCATTTGCCATTGCAGAGGGCTCTCTCTTTTGAAGTCCAACATTTTCTCAGCAACTCTGCAGCCCCTTCCCAGGGAGGGAATGATAATGAAATTAATTCAAGATACGTACACCCAAATAAAGCCGTGGATAAACAAAGTCCCTCCTGGCCAGCCTGGTAAGGCAGTGCTGGTTTTGCTGCCCTTGCAGGTGCCAACAGAGGCAGAACAGTTCCAGCTGCATGGTGAACTGGGGTGAGCTGGGGCTTGCCCCACTCAAGGTGGGCTCGGGGGGCTCCCCAGGGCTGGAGGAGCTTGGGGTGACGGTGTGGCCAGATGTGCCACGAACCTCCTGCTCCCTGCTGACTGTGGTGTGTGATGGGCATTAATCATGTGCAGAGCTGCTGCTGACTGTAATCATGGAGAGAGCAAAGGGGCATTTTGAATTCACTTCATGGCATGCAGCAGTTGTCCCCCTCCCCTGTGTTACCTCGCTGTATTGATTTTGTACAGGAATGTAGCTGCATAATGAATATCAAACATTTCAATAATGTCTCGTGTGACTAAAGCACAGCATAACGCCTACAAGTTCCACGTGTCCATACACTTGTACAGCACCCGGAACATCAACTCCCACTTCTTATGTCTCAGTAACACAAATAATCTGAGAGTGTATTTTCAGTCAGGATAGTTTGTGATGTTTTCTTCAGCAAAGGCTTTTTGTTTTTATCCATTCCATGGTAGAAGTGTTGTAAACCCTCTGCAACTCCTTTAACTTGTAACAGTGTGTCAACATGCTGGATAAGAGAACAAGGATGGTGAGGTGGAAAGGTTTAATGGGTGTAAGACTGCTGGTAGGTGGAGAAGTGAAGGTATTCCCAGTGTGTGGTGCCTGGAGGGCTGTGCCAAGCAGCGTCCTGCAGCAGAGCAACTCCCAAAACCATGGTGCTGTGGGGGGAAAGGGCTCATCCTGAAAGGCTGGTGCCAGCTTTGGGAACACTGCATGGCACTGCATGGGGCTTCCCTGGTGTCTGTGGGGCCTGTGCCTCAGCCTTCCCACACAAACCAGGAGCAGGCTCTCCCCTGGCTGCTGGCGTTCCAGAGGCTTGGCTGCACGCTCACTGACCACTGAGATGGGTTAAGGATTCCTGTGATTCTTGCTGCAGGGTGGTGTGGGGTATCCTGAGCTCATTCCCTCCCCAGATCCATGCTTGCATGGAGAAACCCTATTCTGGACCCATGCACTGAAAGAGGAAGGGGGGCTCGGGCAGGTCCACCTTCCCTCCCTGGAGCTTCTCCTAAAGCTGATCTGTTTGACACCACCCTGTGTCAAACACATGGACACAACCTGTCCCTGATGACTTGAAGAAATCTATAAATAAGATTCAGCCCAGCAAATCATCAGTGACCCACTCCCAGAGGGCTCACACTGCCTGTTTAAGAGGCAATAATGTCTCTAGCCAAGAGAACAAATTTTCAGGCACCCCCTCTGAAGGGGTTCTGCTGCTGCTCTTCTGCTACAAGTGATGTAAACCCAGTGCAGTACCACAGCATCAGTTCTCTAAATTGATGCTGCTGCAACGGACTAGACTGTAAACTCCAGGAAAATATCCAGAGCCAAAGTCAGTTTAGTAGAAAAAGAACAAGTTATTTATCATGAATAGATAATAAGAATCTTATAGACTTGCCTTAGTGTCTATTTGCTCTGGGGGGATTTGGGCCACAAATTATGGATGATTCCTTAATTGCAAAGACTTATGATAAAAAAATTGTAATACTTTTTCTTTAATTGCTTGCAAAAATTCATGAATATTTTTAAGGAGTATAATTTTTCAGACTTCTTTTGGACATTACTTTTATTAGATATTATTGTATTGTAGGACTATTTATGTTTTGCCAGCAGTCTAGTTACTGCATTATTAGTTAAGCTCATTAGCCTAAGTGACTGAAGGCAGACTTGCTGCAGAAAGCTTCTCTGTCTTTGCATGCTGCAGTCCAGCTTGTCTTGGATGCCTTCTGCTGGCCAAAGGAATCCAGCCCATTTTCAAGACACCAATTGTTTTTTGGTGGTACTGAAGACCACAGGAAAATAGCAGGAATTAATGGTAGTTTTCCATTTTAAATTTTCACTGTGAGGTCGGTAGTGAGGTAGTGTTTGAGTCTGTGTTTTTCTGTGCTGTTCAGATAAATGTCTTGGAGAAGGGCTGAATTCCCTCTCTATATAGGAAAGGGGAAGCTGCAAGGTAAATCCTTTGGGCAGGAGGTGGATAATGCTGTGCTCCCTGGTGGCTGTTCAGCCTTCAAACAGCTGCTGGTTCCCCCTCTGTGGAACAAGAGGTGGTCTGAGTGCCCCTTCAGGCTGGGCCGTGTGGGACACAACGGGGGTGACCCCACATGCTCACTGTGGTCTTGGAGCAATGTTCAGGTTCACATGCAGGGCTTCGTGTCTGGGCCACTCTGTGGCACCTCACTGCAGAATCTTTGATGTTCCTGAATTTCTGGCACTGAGTTTGTCTGCCAAGGAGCCTTAGTCTTGATAGATCAGCTTTTCACCTGGCACAGAGGGGCTGGAGCTCAGTAAAACTCTGGCCCTCTGGTTGTATCACTTCATTGAAAACAACTGCTGCAGTTTAAACTGATCAAGAAGGAAACATTTTTCAAGCCTTCTAAACCTGAGGGCAAGTGCAGTTGCTGGTGTTTTATTAATTTATCAATTATCTTGTGAACATTCCTTGTTTTCCCTATCAGCCATTAGTCCTTCCAGAAAGCATGAGATGCATCACCAAACGGTGTAGGTAGTCTGAGTAAATAATAAGAATTCTCTAACTTAAAACATTGTAATCTGTCAGGATTCTGTAATTTCAGGGAAATCAGCCTGGTTAAATGTGGCTTATGCACAAGAGCTGAGTCCTGGAATGACTTGGATGTGTTTCAGCAAAGGCAGAAAGGTCTCCAGGCTCAGAGCTCCCATGGGAGGCACAGATGGACCAGGGACAGGCAGAGGCTGAGGCTCCATTGGCTCCTCACAACTGCACAGCTTCACCCTTCTCTCTTTACATCAGGGTTGCTGATCACAGTGTTATCTTACAGACTCTACATAGGTATTATTTTAACTTACTACCTGGTGAAATTAGGGGTGGTTTCCTTTCTGTTTTGCTCCAAGTTTAATTTTTTTTCCTTTAAGGAGAATTGATTCCAACAGTTATTTCTAGGGAATCCATTTTCTAGTATATCAACTAATTGGCTTTTTCCTTATTGTTCCTCAGGCTCTCATTCAGTTTACAGTTGGACAGTCCCAGTTAGTAGACCAGGTTCAGCCCTGCTGTGAACCTTAAGGCAAGATCATAAATACCAATTCTTCTATGTCTATGCCCCCAAATCACTTCTGCTTGAGTTGTAGGGTCTCAGCAGCTCAGAGAATTTGGCTGGGAGGTTATATGTGCTATTAGTCAGTCTGGAATTGTAGATAAGATATTAAAAGTAATTGCTTTCCAACTTACTCTGAATTATGGTTTAGGGGACAAAATGAAAAACAAACCACCCCAACTTTCCCCTGCTCTCCTCACTGACAGTGTCTTCAGTATTGCCCTCAAACCCAACCTGAGCCTGTCCTCCCAAACTCAGTCTCCAGCAGACGTGAACATCTAACAGGCAGGAGTTAGAGACAGGGCTATGGCAACCTTCTGCACTTGCTTGTTAAACAGAGCTGTTCTAATTCATCCAGCAAGGTGGAAATCCATGGGAAATTAGGACAGTTGCAGCTGATGAGAAGCCACAACTGAATTTCCCTTTTTTTTCCAGCTGGCTTCCCCTGTGCTGGGGCTGCCCAGCCTGTGGTTCTCCTCTGGGATGTAATTTGTCCTTTATGAAGGCTCACACTGTCTGCACTCCTGCACAGGATAGGATTTGAGCCTGGGTGAACCATAATCACTACTTAATGCTCCAGATCTGGGGTTTTTTTCTGGCCATACTGAAAGCTGTGCTGAGCTGTGCACTGGTGATTTTCTGTGTCTCAGCAAACTCCCCCCAGATGTTTCCTACCTTGCCAATGAGCCCTAATTTTCCAACAGCAAAAGGCCAGAACATCCTTATCCCAGCCAGTTAGCTGACCTCCTGCAGGTCCTGATGCCCTGCTACAGTCTGTTATCTTCATTGTTTCCCTCTTCCCATCACTCTCAGAGTGTAAGTTATTGATTATTCTGCCAGGGGTTGCTAAACCAGAAAATTTTGATCCCTCAAATGAAAGTGTGTAATACAACTTATTTACTGAACTGCAGCCAGATTACCCAGCACATTTTTCTGTTAAATGTGAATGAGAATGACTGCTTTCAGGCTTGGCAAGCTGGGAAAAATAATCACAGTATCTTTCTTTATCTCACCTCCAGTAGAGGATAAAGCCAAATTAAAGCTGACCCTGGTTACTAACGAGGGCTTGGAGCAGGCTGTCCCTTACTGCCCTCTGTGCTTGCACACCTTCCCAGTTCTGGGTAATGGCCACAGCACAACGAGGCAGTTGTCACACTGAGGAGGAGCAGCCACTGGCACAGAGATGCCCAGCTGTGTTCCCTGTGCTGCCTTTCCAGCCTTGTGCAGTGCAAAAGGCACAAACAGTCCCTGCTCCAGAGCCCAGGGTGTGCTTGCAGGATCCTAGGGAATGGTGTGTGGAGCATCTTCTGAATGCTAGGCTCCAGGTGTGGCAAGTCAAATTTTGGTTCTTGTGATACAACCCCAAGTTGCATTTTAAAAGCTTCTCTCAATAGGGTTCAAGTGGGAAGTGGCTTTAGTGCTGGCCTCCCTGGCACCTCCTGACTTCCTTGACTGGACAGCAGGAGCTGTCAGTGCTAACCTGGCCTTGGCTCCTGGTTTGAAACAGTGACTGTGCTTTATGGACTTGTCTGAGTGTATTAACTCCCACTTTCTAGCTTCCCAGCTGCATTCTCCACAATCAGCAACACATTAAGTGCATTTCTAAGCAAAAATAGTGCTGTGTTAAAAATAGCTGTGCTTGGTTTGGGGGCAAGGAAGCAGTTTGTGCATTTACCTTAAAAGCATAAAAATAATTTAAAAAATCTCGACTCATTTGAAGTGTTGACTTTCAGAATATATTCCACAAATCAGAGCAGAGATCTTGGATGTTTGACAAATAATTCCAAGATTAATACAGATATATATCCCTGAGTGCAAGGACTTTAATCAATCCCTAATCTCCCGGATAAGCAGTTTGACTTTACCTGACAGCACTGTGAGAAATGATCTGCTTCTGTGTGACTGGTATAGTAACAGCAAAAGCCATTTCCTTTTTTTTTATTATTATTCAGTTTTTAGTATAGATAGCCCACAGTTGCTCAAAGCCGTGTTCAGAGCGTTCCACTGAATACAGGAGGAATCAAGCCTGTGGATACTTTCCTACTAATAAATTACACCTACTAATAAATTACACCTACTAATAAATTACACCTACTAATAAATTCCTACACCTAATGGAGTTGGCAACAGCCCTCCCAGTCTGCAGGCCTTTGGAACTCCAGAAGCTGCAGCAGTTTAGCCTTGGACTGAAAACACTCCTCTGCACACGTGAGAGCAGGCAGGGAGCAGGGAGGTGGGAACTGGGAGCTGTCTAAGGCCTCCATCCCCAAGTACTTTGCTCTTCCCTCTCTCCACAGCTGCTCAGTTCTTCCATTCTCCCCAGGTCATTTACAGCCCATTTAGCTCCTCACTGGGCACAGCAGAGGGTGATGGATTGCCTTGGAGTATTTTCCATAGCATTGGTTTACCACTGGGCTAACCCAAGGCACACTGCTTACTTTTATTAGCTATTTAATTAAAATGAGGGACCCCAACATATCATTCTGTACAAAAATAATAACAGAAATGAAACAGGCAGTTCTGTGAGCAGAGGTTGTTAAAACTCCAGCATATTCTGCCTGATGAGCTTCAGTAATAACTCACCAAGAGACCTAATATATTCTCTGATGAGAGACACCGTGATGACTAAAAATTGAACAAAATATTAATGAAGTGTCATCTATTGGCTCACTGATATATATTCTTATATAATGGTATATGTTATTTATTATCTATCTTAGTAAATATTAATAAAAGCTTTTTACAATAGCACTATAGAGGATCAGAGAAAATAATAAAAAATTGCTAATAAACATTTTTGCTTTAGTTTGGCTCTCTTTAGCTTAGATTGTGAAACTTAAGATATGCCCAGAGCAAAACAGACTGAATAAATGGACCCACATGCTTGTGTTCTGATCATGCAACATCCAAAGTATGTGTATAACTGTACCTGCTTCCCTTGAAACCAATGGGATGATTCAGTGTCCATGAATTAAGCCTACAGGGATGTAACAGCATTGTGAATCCTCTCTGTTCCCATTTCTTAGGATCATGGTTACATGCTGGCTGAGACCATGGACCCATTGTGCTTAGCATTTTATTTGATTGAGATATTCCTAAAGTAATTTATCATTTAAATAGAGAAGATATGGGTAACCAGGCTTAAAAGTAGGGGGGAAAAAAAAAACAACAAAGCAAAACTGGGAGAATGGGAAAGCATTCTCTGTGTGAGTCGTATTGTAGAAACCATTCCTTTGCACAGTGGTGCTGGTGTTTAATTGCATCTCCAGGTGCTGCTGCAAGAAATACAGAAGCAGCAAAAGCTCCATGCCCTGAGAAGGAGCCTGGTCTTCTAATTGAACAGTCCTTGTAAAGTCTGAATTTCAACATCACATTTTGCTGAAGTGGACTTCTGAATTGAAAAACTAGCATAAGACAGTTAAAAGAACATTCTTTTAACAGTTAATAGATCCATTCTAACATCCCAACTTGTGTGGAAACAGATATATAATATTGTATAACAGTTAAATTAGCAGATATATTTCCTTAAATCTAAATGTTCAGATTCTGGTTTGAAAGCAAGCAGGGGAGTTGCTCTCTTGAGAAACCTGTAGGTGACTGAACACAGGGTTTTCAAGGCAGGTGCCAGACCTGCAGTGTAATTACAGCCGTGCCACTGTGCCAGGGCAGTGCTTTGCAGCAAACCCGAGGTCATGCCGTGCATATTCCAGCAGATTGGGAATTTGCATAACCCATCCATAAACCACCACAAATCTAATAAGGAATCGAGCCCTGCGGCAGCTATGGCCACTATAGCACTGTATCTGAAAATACAGCTCCGCTGTGCCTTGACCTCTTCTGTTTGGAATTTGGATTTTCCAGCCCTTCTTCCATCTGTTTACAGAACCAGCCCCTCTGGGAAACATGAATAAATAAATCTTTTCCCCTGTTCATGCTTATGGCATCAAATGATGGAATAAAATGAAATCTCTCTCCTTCTTTCTCTCCTTTCAATATTTATTCTGGGGATTTATTGTTTTCCTTCCTTTTTAGGCTTCAAGGTTTGCCTCTGATAGATCACCTCACTGTGGAACATTTCTCACACTCTCCATGCAGTACATCTCGAGCTATTATTTTAAAATGTAGTTGGAGCTGCTTTAAGCTGAAGACAGTGCAGAGTTTTTTGTTTTTCTTTCTAGCTATGCTGGACCTGCTCCATGAAAATTTCAACTCCATTTCAATTGAAATATTGTTATCATAGAATAGTGCTTTCAGTAAATACATGAAGACCAAAAACTTCTGTATGTGTACTTGGTTCTGCCCCCACAAGGTTCTGTTGGTGTCATAAAAATTTATGCCATCCTGAACAGAATTCTCAGCTGGTATGAATGGGAATTCAATTTGGGATGGAGAAGGGCTGACTTAGACTCCATGACTGTCCAGTATTGTGATGAAAAAGTTGAGTGCACAAGCATTCAAGAGGAAGAGCTGTGGAGAATTCCACACAGTCAGCCAGAGCTGTCACACAGCTTTGTTCAGGACAGGCTTGTTTCAATACAGGGTGATACTAAGGCCAAAAGTCAATGGACACACTAAAAATCCAAAGTCCTCCAGCAGAAAAGGGCTCAGATTATTTCACATGTCTTTTCTCCTTATATACTTGTCCTAGATTTTTATGGAATTAAAATATGGTATTTTCCCAGTCAGAGTATTTTCCCAGCACTCTCCCTGAGCTGTGGCACTGGCTGGCAGAGGTGGTGGGTGGCACAGGCTGGCAGGATGGCTGCACAGGAGCAAGGGGATGGAGGCTTATAGCAGAGCAAGCTGCTGCAGGGAAGATGGCACCTGCAAGGGCACATCACTGATGGGTGGTTTAATGACACCTCTGTTCACCTTTGAACTGGCTCCGTTGAGGAATTAAGTCTCAGACTGAGGAAGGAAGCACCGGTGCTGCAGACTGGCTCCTCCTTTCCATCTCCTTGATTTCCTACTTTTTAATACACAAGGCTGGCTCTCCCTGGATGGGATAATGATTTTTTTAGAAGCTGGGGCAAGCCCCAGGCAATGAGATTTCTCATCTACATCATAAATAGAGCAGCAGCTCAGGTTATTCAGGCTTTATTCAGCACCCCACCCCCCAGGGTGGAGGAATGCCAGGGAACCCACACTGGTGCTGGAGTGACCCGGAGGCTGGGGGGACAATTTGTGCAAGAGAAGGAGCCATAGGTGGCCAGCCTCCAGTGCCCATGTGCTTTGCAGGAATGCTACAGTGGGATTAATGCTGGGCTAATACCAAAACCTACGTGTGTGTGGTCACTTTGAAATGTTGCCTAATCTCAAGAGAGAATAACCAGGAAGAATATAAAGTATCTTAGATCTAAATTAGATCTGCACAGGGGCTTAAGTGTTGTAATGCTGCATATTCATGTAGAAACATGATTCTGAGAATCTGTTTAGCCAGCTAAGATCAAAACAACTACTGGGACCTCTCTGTTCACTCAGAGCTACTCATATACTGGGATATGAGAAAGCAGCAAATGAAAAACCTGTTTGCTCACTAAGTTCTGACGACAAGTTAAAGACAGTCAGAGGCCTTTTGCAGTTAGGTCATTAGAAATTAAATAGGAGATGTTTTCCAGGTATGCAGGATTGTTAGCCTGATGTCATCTCCCCATTCAAAGCTGACCTGTATATGATTGAAGGAGAGATGTTTGTTGCAAGATGCCTGACTGAAGATTACATCTGTTCTTCTAAAATTAATATATTCTTGTACATTATCAGCTCTTCAACTATCCAGTATTGAAATCACTGAGTAAGAACCTTGGAAACCTCTTCTTTCTGATAGTGACTTGCAGACTGAGCTGGTCATCAACATGTGGCCAAAGCTTCTATTTCTGGCTTGCCAAGAAAGCACAAACCCACATACTGCCTGCTCAGGTGGGCAGATCTCCCTCTAGCCCGTATTTCAGCAAAAATCACTGGTGCGTGGCCATCTGGATAGCACCTGACACTGCACAGGGTTTCTGATCTATAATACTTGCCCAGAGAGCCTGTCTAACAAATAGGATTGTAAGCTCTGAGCCCACTGTCACAGTGGTTGCTCAGTCTATAATATCACCTTCTCCTGAGAGCACACAGCTCTACCAGCTTAATTCACACATGCACTTAGATAACACCGTGACATGGGAGACAAAATACAGAGACAGGAATAATTTGTTTCAACTGTGTTTCTGGGTCTAGTGCTTTTCACTGATGTTAAGCAATCTTCTGTCATCCAAGATTTTTCCCTGGACTCTCAGTGCTGTCAGGAAAGCTCACTCAGGCTCTTACAGTCTGGCTCATGGATATAATCAAGGACTGGGTCCATGCCTGAAACAAATTGGGGTGAAATCTGTCTGGAATCAATAGAGCTGTATTGATACTCTCCAGCCACAGACTGCCCCACTGCTGCAAGGCTCAGGGCAAACCAAGGAGCTTTAAACTAAGCAGAGGAGTTTAAAAAACTGTACCCATATCTCTGCCCTGAACCCTAATCTTTCAAAAGAAACATTACCCACCAGGGCCAGAATTAGAAACATTTATTAGGAAAATGTGGCAAGAGCAGGGAAGCATTTGTGTAATAAGTAAGATCCATTTCTGTGTCAGGACAGTTCTATTTTAACTGAAAACCTGCAAAATATCCAGGTCCTGGCTCAGTGTTCTCTGCCAAGGCATTCATGCTATGTTGGACCTGGGTAATTTTGTTGTTTCATCACAAATTTCACACCTGTTTTCTCTGACTGTGTTTCAATTTGTTCAGTATATTTTGAATAGTTCTACTGAATGTGAGGGCGGTAAGTGACCCACTGAACAGTTGTGTTTTGTTAAAGATAATCCAAATTAATAAAAGTTAACAGTTATTTGTAATATCAGATAGATTTATCTCTGACCTTGATTTATGTGCTTTTGCCACTGGTGCTGAACACAATTTCTGTGGTGGGATACACAGCAATTCCATCCTTGTTACGTGCCAGGAAAACTCATGGATTGCACCAAGGCTCAAGTGTAGTAGATAAACACACAGCTTTTTATCATTTAGAAAAATGTGGAAAGATGAGGGAAAGGTTAAGGAGAAGTGCAGGGAGCCACAGGGGTTGACTCCAAAGTCACTGAAGGTTAGTAGAAGTTTTTCAAATGGTTTCAGACAACCTTGTGGAGAAATGCAAAATTCCTATGTCCAGACACTGTTTTGCAGGGTGGCACTGATACAACTTGATGAGACACCACCAACATGCACGAGATCACAGTGCAGTAAAACACCAGTGTGCCCCCAGTTTATTCGTTTAAACCATTTTGTCATCTGTGTGAAGACTGAGTTCAGTGTGAGTCTTGTCTTTGTATCCCAAAGATAATTCCTCACCTCGCTGAAAAGGATGGAACTTAACATATGGAGGACAGGCACCTGTAGTCATGGTCTCCAACCTTGCAGGTTATTCCAGAGGGGAACAGATGAGAGGGATAAAAAATGAGAGCTGCAGCTCTAAAAGAAAGAGTGAGTTTTAGAAATGCACTGAGCATGACTTAGCTCTTGCTTGTGTTGTAAGTACAGTGGGAACAGACTCAGGCCATGGCTGAAAGTTCCTGAAAATCTCATTAGGTGTGTCCTTTTTATTATTTATCTTTTACATATATCACATAGTGCCAGTCTAATAGCAGTAGATAAGAATTACTTCTTTTTTTTTTTACATAGATCCTTTAATTTAGAGACACCCAGGAGTATTCTAGTGTTCAGGTTCTTTGCTCCACTATTTGTAAATCAAAGTCTTAAGCTGTAGTGCTTTATTGAATACAGTGACAAATAGGGATGAACTGCATTCTCCCCTATAGTCATAAAATTGATTTAATATTTCAATTAATCTTTGCTACCCCTTCTCAAAAATTTATGTGAATACATTCTAAATAAGTCATCTTCAGGACTTAAGTAAATACTAACATAAATATAATTTAATTTATTCACTCTCTTTAAAATTCCTTTATATCACTCCTGCAGTCAAATGCAAGTATTGCTTCCACCAACCAGAATGCAGGAGTATCAGCTGAGATTGCCTTAACAAAAGGATTGTCACATTTTCATTAAATACTTTTACATTTGTAATCTGGTTTCCATATACAGTGAAATGGTTCTTCACAGCTTTGCAGAGGATGGAAATGATATTGTAACCTATCCTTTAATAACAAATTAAAAGCAAATATTATTTTAAAATAAGTGAAATTTTTCTTTCCAGAAAACAGAATTGGACAGGCTATCATAGTTAGGGCTTCTCTTATTTCCCCTCTGATACAGATTGCAGAGGGGCTGACATAGTTTCATGCAGCATTTTTGAATATGTGCATTTTTTGATGGGAAGTGCTGTGGTTCGAATTTTTCTGTAATGTTCATAATTCGACGAAAGGGAGACACACAGCTCCTACTAGACTGTGCTAAGGTAGTCCAGAAGTGGTGAGATAAATGGCAATGTGGATGGATGTGTTGTCAACTTAAGATTTCTGGAGGCTTTTTGCATAGGTACTTTTCTTCTAATCCAGAATCTTAAATTCACTAAATGTAGCAAGCAATTAACTGTGCATTAGCAAGCTATTTGTGGAAGCATGGAATATGAATCCCCTCCCCAGTTCACCAAAGGCCTCACCCTGCAGGCACTGCAGTCCTTGGCAAGGACTGAGTAGATTTGAGATCATTCCCCAATGAGTCTCCTACTCTGATGGCAAAGAGTTGGATTAAAAATTAGGTTTTGGGTGTTTTGGGAAACATAGCATACTGCCCTGAAAAGCAGTCTCTGACAAAAATAAACAAAATAGTATATGGGGAAAAGGGCATCTTTTTCTTCTTCTGGGTCTGCCCTTCAGGATATTCTGTCACTGCCAGTGTGTGACCTGGTGATGGCTTTGAACTCTAATGCTATTAGAAACCCTACGTCAGGCCTCCTTTGGGTAGCAATGCCCAAAAGCAGCAAAACTCTTTCTTGGGACCCCCTCCCCCCCCGAGTTCCCAGCACAGCACAGGGTTATTTCTTCACATTTTTCAGAGGGAGTCAATTAGAAAGCTTTTTTTTCCCCTTTTTTTTTTCCTTTTCTTATTCTAAAAATACAACTGATTCTATTTGTAAGCGTCCTAGAGAAATACTTCAGTTCTACAAAAATTACATTAAAAAAAAAGAGAGTGAGCTCTCCCATTGCAGGCCATCCACTGAGAAGTGGTCAAACTGCCCAGATAAAGAGGATGGCACTTATTGTGCTCACTCTGAGCAGCAGCTTTCCCTCACTACATTGCTTACTGCCCGTGAATGACACCCCCTGTGCACGTGACTGCAGCAGATAGTAAAACATATTTAAAACACTGGAATGTAAAAGTACTCAGCAGACAGGGTTGAAAAAATAGTTGAAATAGAGACTTTCCCCCTTCTCTATTCCCTCACAATCTCCCCATTTTGCTAACTTTACAGTCTAAGAAATTGAGTCAAGGGCCTTAGACTACCTTCCAGCACAGCTTTAGTTGGAAAAGCTGGGCTGATGGAGGAAGGAGGAGATTCTCTTTGAAGTGGACCTGGAGAGGAGGGAGACCAGTAAGGGAGAACCTGCTGGGAGCAGTGGTGGAAGTTACATCTATCTGTTGGTAGGAGCAACACACTCAGTGCTTATTATTCCACTTCACCGTGTAGAGACATAGTAGGCTCTAAAATATTTGTGAAAACAGTGGGTACAGCTAAGGCAGTTCTTTCATCTCTCATTAATTAAAAATGTATAGAAACGTTGAGGGGCAGCACTATGTCTGTGCATTTGACACTTTTAGAGTAATTAGACAACTACATGGCTCCTACCAAGAAGTCTAACTTGGGACCACCATCTGTGACCTTCAGCTAAAGCACAGTGTATCCATCCATTTATTAAGTGGTACTTTTACTCTCAGGCTCACTGGTCTCTTCTCCCCCACTGTTGGTTGGCAGATGGAGTTTAGGTCTGCTTCATTAAGCCCTAAATGGTTGGGCCATGTTTGACTTTCCTGCCTTGTAGTGCCATCACCCATCCATCAGAGGCACAGGAGACCTCAGTGCCATGTTCCAGAACCTACTGAGCCCTTTGTGGTCAATCTGCTACGAGGAGTAAGAGATTCTCCCCCCCACTCAAACCAAAACTTGAGAGTCTTGACTCTCCCAGCATAGGAAAACACTCTTCCCTTATTGCACATGTCTAAAGAAGGAATGGGGTGAGCTCGGTCAAGGCTGCATGGAGGAGAACCTCAGCTTAGGGGATAGACCAAAGCTGCTGGGGTCACCAGGCTGGGGAAGAGCTGTGGTGTGGGCAGAGAGAACCTGTAGTACTTTCAGTTGTGTGTGGTGTGTCTGAAGTGGAAGGAAATGTGAAAGGAACAGAAAAATTAAGCTCCCAAGAAAGGTAAATGTCGATATTCTGATATTCAGTAAATGTGTGACTGTGTTGAAAACATGGGTCAAATATGATTTTGGCATAACATTAGCCCCATGAAGCTGATGATAATTCTATCCAAATGCTGTGAACAATTATAGAGGTCCAGTACAATTAGTGTCAGCTAAATTAGGTTAAAAATAATCAATAGGAGACTGTCATTTTGTGTGTCAGTTTAGATCACACAAGGGCTTTTTATAAATTTCAGCGGGAAGAAAAATAGTCGGTTCTTTTCCATTTTGGTTCACACAGTGAGGGCACAGATGTCTGGCATTTTTTCAGCTGCTTTTTGCAAGTGGCACCATGTTGCCACAGGGTACAGTGCCAAGATCCCCCAGCTCAGGGCTCCAGCAGTAGATGAAGTCCTCACTTGCTTCTCCTCTCACCTGCCAGCATGGACTGGCAGTGGGCAAACATGGGACAGAGCTATTTAAAAACAGAACATTGCTCATTTCATGCCTTCTTCTCTGAAGCAATCTGCAATATGTGCTGGGACTATTCTCCTTTTTAAATACAGCAGGCAGCCATTCTGAGTGACATCCTGGAGAGCCCCAGAACGTCAGGAGGCTGCAAGGCTGAGATGAATCTGGTCTCCTGCACTTACATACCCCAGGCAGAATGTCTGATGCCTCAGTGGAGGCTCTGGCAGCCTCCCCCAGCACACAGAACAGGAGCTGTCCCAGAGCTGGGCAAGCAATGAAAGGTCTCAGCAAGCCCTGCCTGAAGTGAAGAGGACAAATTGCACAGTGCAGGCATGGGTCTGACATGTGCAGGATGGTCAGTGTGCAAGAGATGGGTCTGATCTCTGTTTCTCACTTGAAGCTGCTCTTTCTCGTTTGGGGCTGAGGAAAGGGGTGAGCTGTACCTGCTCTGGCCAGCAGAGACCACTCAGCCTCTCCCTGTACCCTCTGCAATCTGGATCTGCCATCTCCTCCCTGCTTGGCTCCCTGGGTGACAACACTGCTTTAAATTTTGGAAACACGGGAAGGAAATCCCAGGAGGAGGAAAGCCAGGGAGAGAAACCAAGTACTGAACATGAGGGGAGTGTTACCCTGCAGTTCTTGTCCCACTCTCAAGCTTTGCCCCATTTACTGGGTGCTTTGTGTCCTCTCCCACTCACTCCACTCTCCATCAACATTGGACTGAGCCAGTTGGGTCCCTTGCTGCCAATGCCAGCAGCCTTTCTTGTTCTGTATTACTTTTGTTTTCCAGCAGTTTTTTCCCATGTTATGTCACATTAGCAAAGACCTCCTTGGACACCTGCTGCCTGCCTTCTGCCACATAAATATGTGTGTGGATGGGCAGGCACTTTTCAGCTGCCAGACTGGGGCAGGGGACCCAGTTTCCAAGCAGCTCTCCAGCGCTGCACTCCCTGCAGAAAACCCAGTTAGTCACTGGCCACATGCACTGCTGGTGACACCATGAGAGGCCTGGCCCCTGGGAACCAGCTGTGACCACCAGCTCACCTCCAAGCAAAACCTGAGGATCTGCCACAAGGTAAAACCGTTGCAGATAATGAGCAGCATCGCATGTGCCCTCCTTCCTAAACCCACTCTGAATTCATGGTGGTCTGATCAGACTGCAGAAGGCCACAAGAGTACATTAATGGATTAGCTTTGCAGTCATTTACATGTTAAGGGTTAAATTGGCATGAAAAGCTGGTTTAAATGTCCTTGAAGCATCCCTAAAGCTTCCTGCTTTCCCCTCTTCTCCTTGAAGCATAGCCAGGGCTTTGCCCCCTGTGAGGCCAGGAGCCTGTGTGCAGCTGCCAGCCCTGCCCACGGCACGGGGCCGAGCGGGAGGGATGGAGAGTGTGGCTGCTGCTGGATCCTGCAGCTGCCAGGGCCTGGCACGGGCACACTGGCCACAGCAGCCAGGGCCTGGCACGGGCACACTGCCCTGACCTGCCCTTGCAGTTCTCACCAGTTCAGCAAGAGCTGTGAGGATCCTGTAAAGGACACTTTTCTGTCTGACCATTCAGATGCCACTGTGGGCATCAGGTGTATTCGTCTACGGTCCCCTGTACCCCAAGTGGATCTTGGCAGGAGTGGAGGTGTTGTATGTACTACATCACAGGGTGTCAGGGTGGCCAGTGCCCCAGGGCTCCTGGAGAGCAGCTGTGGTGACTTCTCAGGCTTCACATGTAGCAGCAAAGCAAGCAGGTTCTGTACAGACACGGACGTGGGTGAGCAGTGCCAGGGGTCAGTGTCCTTCCATGGATAGCTAAAGAGTGTACCACAGCCTGGGATTTTCTTCCAAGTTTTCTCTGCATCTGGGAGGGCCTCCTGGCACTGGAAGTCCTCATCTGGCCATGATGGTGCTTTGCCTGGTCTTCGTGCTGATCCAGTCCTTGGAAAGAGGATCCGTGGGAGGAGAACAGCAGCTGTAGCTAGGCTAAGCTAAAGAGATGCCTAAGCTCAATGCCAGTCTGCAAACTGCTGTGGGCACCTGCTGGGCTGTGGTCTGGTTTTTAACTAGCTAAACATCTGGGATTCCCTTTGAATTAGGAATGCTTCAGATGGAGCCAGCCCTGGCCAGCACCCTGGGGGAATAAATCCATTGTTTTGGTCATGTGTTACCTGTACAGCAGCAAAGAGACAGACACATCTTTCCAAAAGAAGAACAGCTTTGAATTTCCCGTGCTGGAGTATTCAAGCTTCCACATTGATTCTTACAGCTTTCCCTAGCACCTGGAGCAGTGGAAGTAAATAGTTCCTTGTTTTACTGATATAGGAGAAAAATCAGTACTGCCATGCAGATCGGATCTATTTTCCTTTTGATTAAACGATATTGCCTCCACAAAAGTCATCTGAGTCCCAAATACTTTGCAATTAATCATGAAGAGAGTAAATGAATCATTGATTTAACATTAAGAGAGCTTTTTTTTTTTTTGGGCAATGTATTCTCCTGACAACTTGCATTACCAGTAACTATTCAATAAAGAATAAAATCATACATTTGGTCTGGTTTAGAATGTGCCTCAAACTTCATAAATATCAATACAGATACAGCTAAGCAAATCATCTTGTGATTGTGAGCTCTGGCTGGGAATACATCTGACAATAAAGGTTGTCAGTGGAAAGCAGTGATGTATATAAGGGGAGGGGTTTGTCCAGTGATAGAGTTTGGGCAGTTGCATGTATATTTGCATGGTTTAGGGGTAGCTCTTTGGTGAGGCAGGGCATGCAGGGAGCTGGCAGGGAGATACGTGGCCTACATCAAAAGACATATACTAGCTTTTCATAATGGGGATGTGGGGGTGTGGGAAAAAATCTGTATGAGCATATACCCAAAAATACACAGTTGGATGATTATATGTTTGAGTCCATATGTAAACTACCTGCATTGGAAAGGAAATCCAGAGAATTTTACAAATGTACATGTGAAGGTTGTGAACTTAAGCACTCAAAAAATTAGGAAATGTGCTCAGTGCTCTGTCTCTGACCTATGGGTCTGACTTTCATGTGTCGGACAGTGTAACTTCTGGACAAAGATCTCCCAGCTTTGGGGCATTTGGCATTTGTTGTGTTGAACCAAATATAAGTGAAGAAGGCTGCAGGAGGTGAGGGGGAAGAGAGGTCTGAGCCTCCCCCTCCGTGCTCTGCATCTGCCACGCCCAGCAGCTGTGGGACCACGCGCAGTCGGATCTGGGAGAAAATGTCATTTTTATTTTGGTGAGTTACTTTTCTATGAGCTCAGTGAGCTGCATCCATACCCTGCACAGTAGCACAACCTGAGGCAAGGGAAGTTGCCAAAGCATGTGGCAGGAGCAGGAGAGAAGGGAGCACAGGACCACTTTTGTCAACAAGCACCCGCAGCTGGACTGGATGCAATGAAATCCAAAGCCTTAGAAGAGAATATCACTCCTGTGTCTAATGGAGCAGGAAGTCATGTGGCAGCCTTTTCTACAGTAACGTGGGCTCTCTACATGAGCCAATTCCCAATCCTCAAATTACAGACAACATTGCACAGAGATTTTTACTCTTCTGTGAAATACCATCTTTGGCCACTGGTGCCCGGTGGGTTGTGCCTGTACAGGTGCATGTGCCAACCCAGAGGGCTGTGCATGGCAAACCAGGCTGTTGATCCAGGGTTGATGTATTTCCTTCCTTCCTTTGCCTTGCAAACCAGATATTACATGTATTCCCTGGATAAGATAAAGAAGCAGATAAGAGAAAATACTAGGAATATCAAAAAGGTGCCTACAGTTTAGGACACAAAGCTGAATATTTGGTCATCTGATGTGTGTTTATATCAGAGAAAACTGTTAAAAAGCTAGGGATTTATCCAGCGTAAGAAAAAAGTGCATTAGTCTATAATGTAGTCTACCAAGATCCTGTAACTTTTATGCTCATGAATATTCACCACTGAAGTGAATGATTCTGCTTTTAAAGTTAGGTACTTGATTTTTAGATACCTTGCTCAATCGGAGCCCTTTGTATCAACTTCTCTTAATGATTATTGCTTGGATTTGGCCATAGAAAGTTTTTATGGGGCTCCAAGGTTAATTTACCAGTATCTTTCTCTTCTCCCATCCTCAAAGTATCATAATAACTTCAAGTTTCCTTTGTACCTTTTGTTATGTTTTTGTCAGCTCTATTGGTCCTTAAGCTTAAAAATGTTTTCTAATCCTGTAATACATGAGGGGTGGAGGGAAGCTTTTGGTACATTTCATGTCCCAGTGTCATCTATAGGTGAACTAAAATGTCAGGCTTATAAAAATATAACAAATGGTAAAATATGTATATAACCATAAATCAGTTTAAGCAGAATCAGTGATGGATGAGTGCGTTTACATTTTAGAATCATATTTCTTCTAACTTACTGGAAGAGGACTCCCATAATTCACTGGAGAGTCTCATTCTCGTGAATTATTGTCTTCATCATTTAAGGAATATTTCACCTCCTAGCAATGATCTCCAGCCACTGTAACCTGTATTTGGCTTTCAGCTATATTTCTTTATCTTCCTTAATGCCTGTGATCTTGTGCACTTCAGTGCGGAAAATTGGAGTCCCTGCTTTCTGGTTCCTGGAATTTGTTTATTCAAGATGCTGTAAGTAAACACACTGCAGCACCACGGTCAGCTTCTATTTTCTCCCTCCTCCTTGTGATCACCACTTGTTTACTTCATCAGCCTTACATGCAGCTCCTCAGCAGCAGCGTGTGCTCCTTGCACAGGCGGTGCCCTGGCAGTGCCTTAGGCACACACAGTGTGCTGCAGAGGAAGCCTGAGTGTCCAGTCATTAAACCAGTGACACATGTTTGGTCTTATGAGTAAAACATGGGGCCTGGTGGCAGGGTGAAGCTGAATTCCTGACCTGGGGCACGTTGCTGACCTCACTGGCAAAGGGGAGGGTGATGTCTCCTCCCCCCCTTTGCCTCTGCACTGGGAGCTGCAGGCCCTGGGATGGCATGGGCTCGTCAGCCATGGGGACACGGCTTAGCTGGGCTGCTCAGGGCTGGGTAAAGGTCCTGCTGGGGGGACCACATGAGAGAGGATCCACAGGCTTTGTGCTGCTGATATTTAATATTTTGTTCGTTATTTAAAAAGGCAGTTGGGCTGGTAAATGTCCAATGGGAAGAGCTTTAAGGAGCAGTGCTGTGGAGGTGAGGAGGGAGCACAGGGCCAGGCATGGGGCTAGGCTCTAACCACAGCATCCTGTCCTCAAGCTGGCCTGGAGCATGTGATTCCCAATATAAATCCCCCCGGGAAGAAATCCCATGCTCTAAAGTAATTTCTTCCCATCCTTGCTCTGGAAAATGAGGATAATAATACTTGAGCTATCTTCTCTGAGTGTTGCTTAATATTTGAATACTGCTTTGATCCCATTGAATGCTGAGGATTATTGCTCTGTATAATCCTTATAATTCTATTATTCCATGAGTGAAGTGATTCAAATAAAATTGGAAACATCTTTTATGCTGACCCGGAGCCAAAGTAAAACTGAAATTTTGTATCTCTAGGTAGTGGAAGAAATTAAGCCCAACCACAGAAAACTTTGTTTTTTCTGAGTCGTACAAAGTCTGTGAGAGTCCTTCTTTATGCCAGTGGGCTTTGAGTGGGAGCAGAAGAGACAAGTAAGCTAGACAAAATGGATAAAAAGTCACCAGGATACTCTTTCCAGTTCTCCTACATGGTGTTCACTATGCCCAGACCTCTTTAAAGCTTCTTGCTATTTTTTCTGTTTGACAATCTCCATGGACATAGGAAAGGAATAAGGTAACTTCCACAAAATTACTGATGCTGTTCTCTGAGCTAGATGTTACATCTCAGGTCTGAGTCAGCTCAAATTTCACCTCAGTCGTATGGTCCCGAGTATGGGCCAGAGGCTATGAAGCTCTGGCTAGGAAGTTTTCATTTTGGTTCTTTCCTTGCACTCCTTTTTTTCCCCAAATGTGCCTCTGAAACTTCTCAGCAATGTTTGCTTCTGATGAGCAGTGGAGTCGTTGGAGATGGGTTAGTGGGCCGAGAAGGGATATTTAAAACAGATGATAGATGAGCACCATTACAAAGCTATTACCATCACACAGTGTGTAGCTTAAATACCTTGAGGATATGCCTGGGTTTGCTAGTGGAGAAATGACTATGTGAGCTGAAGACATTAGTACAGGAGTGATTATGCAAAAGGCACAGTGCCAGGCTGTGTGAAGGGGAAGCAGGGGAGTGATGTCCCAGGAAACCTCAGCACCCTGTGACTCAGCCTCGCTGTTTGTGGGGAATGTCAGCGTTCCCAGGCCTGTGTCTGCTTTCAGGCCTGGTTTCTAATTGCTAATCACATACTGTGGCTGAGATTTTATTATTGCTTAAGAGAGTGCTGGGGGGTCATGTGAAAACCTGCTCATGAGTTTGTGCCCCGTGTGACAGGGTGTGTGGGGGCTGTCCTGGGTGCTCAGGCTGGTGCACCGCTGGGCCTGGCGGTGACTGGTACGAGGTTGGTGCGGGCAGCAAACCAGGTGTGGTCCTTCTTCCCTCATGCCTGAGTGAAATCTGTGAGATGCTTTTTAGGAAGGATGAGCATCTTGTGGAGCCATGGGCAGCTTCAAGGGCCAACAAGCACTGGCTGCCTCTGAACGGAAAATAAGAGGTTTCCAGGTTAGGGGGCTTCTTGCTCTGCCATCCGCACGCTGCCTGCTGTCCCACAGCTCTCAGTGCCTCTGAGTAATAACACAGTGTTTTGCTTCTTAGTAAATATCTTTTAAACTGATGAATTCAAAAAGCACTTTAGATGACATTTAAAATTTAGAACCAGATGACTGAGCCGTGAATAATGAATCTTGCCCAGTAGATGGATGGCGTGTTACTGTGCAATTCTCTCCCTCTCAGTCATTGTCAGCTGAAGCATTTTTCTCTTCCACCTGGTTTCCCTCCTCTCTTCCCTCCCTCACCCCCAGAATACACAAGGCCTATTCAGAAATGCTTAATTTTGAAGAACATGTGCACAGGGAAACTTTCAAACCAATCAGACCTAATCACAGATCCATTTTTCTCCTTCTCTTCAGTCCTTACCTGAGGGTTGGTTATTTAAGCTGCCAATCTTTAAACTGGGGCTTTCTCAGCCTACCAGCCCATCCTCACCCCATAGCTCTGCCAGCAGGGTCTCCCAGGTGCACAGTGGGACAACAGGAGAGCCCTGCCCCTGCCACCCCCTTGGATACACTGCCTCAGTCACACGGTGGGAGACAGGGAACAGGCACCCCCCTGATCCTACAGCCTGTAAGGTCAAATTAAAGTGCCACTTTCAGTGCCCAGCAGTAGCCAATGTTTTGGGCAGCACAGGGTTGCTGTGGCCTGGGGACAGCTCAGCTGTACAAGTGATGGCTGCAGTACACCTTCCCAGCTTTCCTTTTCAGGGATGGCACTCCTTGGCCATGGCAGCTCATTTCACATTGTCCCCTGGCCTCTGATGTGTCTCCTGCTGTTCATCACTGCCAGATCCACAGCTTCTGGCTGACACTGCAATGAGGTGTTTCTCCCCTGCTCAGCTCCCTCAGTCCTTTACCTGTCCCAGGTCCCTCACACCTTCAACCCCCTGCAGGCAGGGCAGACACTACTCACAGTGTCCCCTTCAGCTCCTTGCTGTGCCCAGGCCTTCACACCACTGCAGGCAACATTCTGCTGTACCCCCAAGATGGGCACCTGCATCCCCCCCCAGCAGCCCCTTCATCACCCACAGTCAGGGAGGTGTCTGGGGCAAGGGGTGCTCAGGATATAGCAAGAGGTGAGTAAGCATCTCCCGTGCAAGCTCTGGAGCTGAGTTCTGCCATCTCAAACGGAGCTGGGTCTTTCCCCAGCGCTGAGGAACCTGTGACCCAGCTCCATTTGAGATGGCAGAACTCAGCTCCAGAGCCTGCACGAGAGATGCTGCCAGCTCCACAAATTAGGCAAAGGTGGATAATGAACTAAGCAGGAACCTCTGTCAGCTGGGAGCTTGGTTTTTCTGACTGCCTTCACCTAAGAGTCAGTGGTATAAGGGCTCCATTTCTACTCTGGAAAAGCTAAGGGTTTTCTGCTTGCTTTGGTTGCTGTATGTTTGACCCCACTGTCTGGGTAGGGTGGTAGAAAATCCTTGCAGCATATAAGAGGTGATGCTAAAGAGGGTAACAATCTCTCTGTATTATAGTTAATATTGGTTACCTTTTACCTTTTCCATTATTATTGATGGAATGTTTCTGTTCAGTGGACTTTTCAACATCAGATTTCATATTATCCCCCAGTGCTATTATCTTGTTCCAGAAAGAAGCTGTGGGAAGTGCTCACTTTGGTAATTGTGCTCAGATCTTTGAGACAGAGATTATTCCTAGAGGAGAATGGTCAGGCTAGGTTGGCTTCTGTGAACATCAGCCACAGGAAAGATCAGTCAGGCTGGAACAAACCAGCAAGGCTAGATGGGCCCTGCTCCTGTACTGCTTTCAGGTGCAAGCCTGTCCTTGCTTCCTCTGCCCCTTTTAATCCTGCTATGGTAGGTTTTGAATATTAACACCAGGGAATTCCACCCGAGGACAGAAGCAGCGGCAGGGTCAAGCTGGTTCACGCACAACTCAAAGCAGGAGAGGTCGTGGGTGTTCCTATTCTGCCACCTGTTCTGCTAAAGTTTCGCCAAGGTTGAAAGTCCTCTTCATCTGCACCTCCTGAAGTTTACTGTTTTGTTTGTGCTTCTTCTCTTTTATTTCTAGAAACTTTTTATATGATTCAATTAGAAACATTGGTGAGGAAATAACATGTTTTAAGACTGACTTTCAGACTGTAACCCTTGGTTGTTGTATGGGTTCTTAAAACTTTTTTTTCTTTTTTAAGGTTTCCCAGTGTTTTAACACACAGATTAGAGCCTCCTTCATGTGGGAAATGCTTTTCTGCTGTGGAGACTTGCAGAGTATTTGCCCAGAGTGGATGTGAAGAAAATGCCCTTTGTGGTAAGTGCCCTCTGGGAAGATACTGCTCTGTAGTAGGATGAACTTCTGGCTCTGTGTGGCATCAAGTAGCAGTCAATGGCTGTGTTGCTTTGTATTTACAAGGAAGGTAAATGAATGTTGCAAACTATTGTTTACAAACCCTGCTCTCATATCAAGGAGCCAAGGTAAAAAGGGGACTTAAGTGTTATTTTCTGTTAGTATGTATTAACAAAGTGTCAAAACTGCCTCTCCATAAGTTCTTTCTCTGCAAAATAATAATGTAAAGCCAGACTAGAAGACGGAAAACTGTCTTTTGAGACAGTTCTTTGAAACAGTGGCAAAATAGCACTAACCACACCGGAACCTCAACCCATTCACACCCTGTAAACCTGAGCAAAAAATTAGTCTCTGCAGAGTTACAGGAAGAGCAATAAAGCTTATTTTTGTGACAGGGAGAAAAAGAATTTGGTAAACTAGACTCTGCTTTCAGTTAGTAGGTATTCCAGTGTGATTACACCTCCCAGCTGGAATTGAGATGGTCAGGGAGAGAGATTTCCTCTGGAGTATGATATAGCTGATCTGACATAGGAAAGGGTGACTGGAACAGGGCCCATGACTGATTGGAAATGTCTCATTAAAGATGAGTGTTGCAAAGCCTGAGATTGTTCCACATTAAAATAAGATTTTTTTTTTTAAATGAAAATTGGGGAAACTTAGCTGACAATTTTAAGTTGGGCAATGGCTTAGTGGTAGGTATTGGATTGCTAGTGAGCTGTGAATGTGACTGAACACAAGGTATTGATTAGGGCAGTATTTTCCTAATTTTGTTCTTAACATTTATTTACCCTTCCTTAAACTTAAGAAAAAGTATTGCTGAAGATGTGTTTAGGTCTCAGAGTAGCCACAGCTTTCTACTGGTCAACTCACTTTGTACTCAAACTCAGTAAAAATACATTCCATGGTGCAGTCTGGTGGGTAAAGCAAGATGGTATCATGTAGTGGGAAGAGCCTCAGGTTGGGAACTATACACTGGGGTTACATTCAGATAGATCAGTGTTCTGTGCACATATCCCAGAGCAGCACAGACCTGAAATGAAGTTTATTGCTGAGGCACTGCCATAGAATGGGCAGAGCTTGTATATCCCAAACCTGGAAGGCAGGTGTAAATGGGGTGACTGGGGTTACCAGTGCCTCTGCTGGGGTCAGCACCATGTGGAACTGCATTGCATTCAAGCATTAATTGCTAAGGTCTCAAGTATAAATAAGTAACTGGTTCCCAGTGGATAAATAGGCTGTTCTGCTGAATTGGTCTGAACCAACAATGTCAACAGAGCACACAGGTCTTTGGATTGGTGCTGCTCTGTGAAATCAGGCATCTTTTGTGCTGGAAGTGCTCAGAGTAACAGTCTTCTAGTGTTAACGTAGTATTTTTACTTTTAAACCTGTCCAAAATACAGAAAAAGCAAAGGGGAAAAGACAGACATTAACCAAAGATCATTTCTAGAGTACTAATTTAGCTCTTAGGCTGTAGTTCTTTTAGACAAATTGCCTCTTCTTTGAAGGTCCCTTGGGTTTTGAGGGTGGGGTTTTTTTATTTCTTTCAGGGTTTATTTTTTTCCTTCCTTCCCTCCCCTCAAAGATGCTTCTCTCCTGTCTGTAAAGCCTTCCCTAACTCCTTACCTCACAGCTCAAAGGAGGAAGAGGGGGCAGAGGGAATAATCAATGTCTGTATCTGCTTGGAATGTGTGATCTCTTGTAAAAGACACTGTACGTGCTGGAGTAGGTGCTGAGAATGTGACTCTTGTGTTTGAGAGAGTGATTAGAGAGCGTGAGCCTTGGTTCAGCACAGCACTGAAAGGTTTACTTAATTTAAGCAATTGCCTAACAGCTTTGTTAGCTTACTTGTGCTATGTCAGGCTGTACCTAACCCTCACACCTAAGTGTGATAAGGTGTTTTGAAGTATTAGTTGTTTTATTTAACAGTTGTTTTTTTGTTTCTTTTCACTTGGAAAGGGTTCACAACAAAATGCTTTATTGCAACATCAAATGTTCTGGAAACTTGATTAAACAAGAGCTTGCAGGAATTGAATGATCAAGGAAGAAATTGCTTGTAAGGGTTTATTCTATGTATATGCAAAAACTTTTACTGTGACATGGCTTTTCCTCTCCCCACAATTCCTGGCAACAAGTAGAAAGCAAATTTCTACCAGATGGTATGGAGACAGTTCAGTTCTGTGTTATGGAGGTCGTGGCACAGGTGTGGGGCTGCAAGAAGACAGAAGGGCTCACTGACAAAAGCCAGTGTATTGCAAATTACAGCTAGGAACCAGGAACCAACTCTTCCTTGGGCTGTTACTGACACTGGAGTTACTAAAAACAGTTTTGAAGCATTTTCTCTTGCTGACAGATGTGCAATAACAGTACAGCTTCTAATCCATGTGAATAATGGACATTGAGATCTTTCCTGAAACCCTTTAAAAGTAAAACTGTGATCATAAAGAAAGTTTTCTCCTATTAACTTCCCTTCCCTGGGAGTGATGTGGGATTCTGTTAGGCTGTGAACAGCATGGTGTGAACTGCTGGAAAGCTGCTGAGCAGCACAGGTCTGTAGCTTGCCAAACCCGGGTTGGATCAGCTCAAACTTCCCCTTCTCTCAGGGAATGTGAGGCTGATCTTGGCCTCACAGTGAGAGCTGCTGCAAGCAGAGAATGCTTGCTGTGCAGTTTTGCAGAACTGATCCTGTGAATAATTTTCTACTTCACTTATTTCATAGGGGAGCTTGCAGTGTTTGAGCTTGGGCTAAATATACATGGCTGTTTTGGACATGAATTTTCACTGACTGTTTGTCTGCACGCAGTCCTGGCTGCTGATTTAAACTTCATGTGGCAAATGTAGTGGAGGGTGTAAATCTTCATCTTGCTTCTCATCTAAACCATAAAAACTAGATAATCTGGTGCATCCTATAGCTCATGCTAAAATGAGTCATATGTATGTATGTGTGTATGTACTTATGCAGGGGTCATTACTGAAATTCCTGCTGTAATAGGTTCAACAAAATCCCTTCCAAGGGAAGTAAGCCAAACAGCTTTGCTCTCTCATCATTCCTACAGAGGTAGCCACTGGGTCCCAGCAGGGTTGTCAGCATCAACCAATCTGTGTTTTGAGTGAGGCACCAGGAAGCACAGTTTTCTGGGCCTGTACTTCAGCAAAACATATGGCAGCGTCTGCTGCTCATGAAAGGCAATGGCACAGTCAAACACTGGATCAGGACTTTCCCACTGCACAGACTGAGAGGAAGCTGGTTTTCCCCACACCACTGGATTCTAGTGCAAAGCTGATTTGCATTTCCTACAGCAGCCCAAGCAGAGACTTGCTTGCAGCTCACTCGTGCAGGATCTGCATTCCCAAGAGCCAGTGTGGAAGTTTTCAGGCTAACATTGCCCACCAGCCAGGCTCAGGATGGGATTAGTGAATATCTTACATAAGGAAACAACTAAACACTGCCTTCCATTGTAAGCTGTATTTTAACCTCAGTGTTTTAACACATATCATGTTTGATGGAGGTAGTACAGGGTGAGCACTGTTGTTCCTGATACCTGTTAGGATTAGGAATGGGCTAGTACTGGGGGAAAGGGCATTTATCACTGTTCTGCCTTTATTGTTTGAAATGGCATTGAAATCTATTTTATCCTGCCACCCTGAACACTGGACACCACTGCCTCACTGCTGTTGTGCTGTCCACACTGGGATTGTTCACAGCTGTCAAAATAGAGTAGTTGCAAGTGGGCCTCTAGGTTTGTGGAATAACTTTAAAAGTATATTAGTTACCTTATTCTGTGATACTGTCATATTCTGACAGCTCTGCTTAACAGGATAAATAGCTTTGTTTTATGAGAGTCTCTTCATTGTGTCCTCTTGCTAAAGAGCATGTTCAAATTGGCATTAATGACTTGACTTCTAGTGACAAAGCATTCTGGAATCTTTGAGAGCCTCAGCAATTTTGGCATCAGGTAACTGCAGGACGGCAGGAACTTTACCTTTAAGCACCTACCACAGTGCTATCTGGTTTAGCAACTTTTCTGTCATTTGGGACCCAGGAGTAGAGTAGATTTCCCTTCAGTGTAGAACGACTTTGTTATGCAAACAAGTGTTCATTTCTTCCTTTAATTTCAAATGATGTTTGTGTTTTTCCAGTCTATAACCAAAGTATCAGCCCAGTGTCAGCTGTAGGTGGGATTATAAGCAAGAATTGCCAAAGCATATAAAGCACACAGTCAGATGGTTCATGGGGGTTCTTTTCATTAAAGTACTGTATTAGTAGCTTCCATTATGTTGCTCTCCTGTGGTGAAGCATTCTGGATCAGAAGAGACCTGCTATTTCACATGTACTCCAGCTGTTCACTTCACCCACCACAGTCAAACCTAGTATTTTCTTATTTTTAATGAGTTATGTCTGTGGAAAGTCAAAAAAAAAAAAAATTCCCAAGCAGAGGGAGATGGTTAGATTGTTTCCAGCATGAAGCTGGGTGAGATCACACAAGGGCCAAAGAAAGTTCTTCCCAGCCGTGTGAAATGCAGAGCTATGAGGCTGACTCATTTCCCTGACCACTTTTCCTGACAGAACAACACCAGGGGGTTTGCCTTTGTCCCTGGTGCTTTTGTTTCTGAGAGCACTGATGATTTCTGCCCCGTTTTCTGGTCTCCTTTTGTTCTTGCTCTTCTGTGTTCTGGGCTCTCTATTATTCTGCTTTGATTTTGGTTTTACTGTCCTTCAGGGATGTTTCCCATCTCCTTATGTCTCATCTTAAACTACATGTGGTTCAGAGCTCTGAGTGATGGCCCCAGAATGCCATCATGTCATGGCTTTGCATGTCAGAGTCCAAAAAACTGAAATCCCAACACAAATCTGTGTGCAACCTGGTACAACTCCTACATTTGTCATGCAGTGAAGAAAAGCTGTGCCAGTGAAGTCAAAGCAACAATGGAAATAGTGTCCCTTCATATGGACTGGCCCGAGCCCCCATCAGGACAGCGGATGTACTGTGTGTCCCCTGCCTGCTGTGTTTGAGACTGTGGCTGCAGAGCAGGACTCCTGGTTGTTTTGAAAGCCTGCTCCACCTTCAGACTGCAGGCCTGAACAAAGCTGTGCCTTGAGTTTCACATGCCTTGTGACTTTGAGTAGTTGCACAGCAATTTGCAGAAAGCTTGCTGACAATAACACAAATACTGGCTGGTCTCTGCACAGGAATATCCCAACTCTGGGCAGTCAAACAACACAGCACGTAAGCTTCTGTTTCTCTCTTTCTTTGAACCATCTTCCTGCTTCAAATAATCTTCAGAAAAAAAGGATTCAAAACCTGCATATCCAAGTCATATACCCAGTGGTCATGAAGAACTCGAAACAAACAAGATTTGCCTCGTAGCAAGGGAAGGGCTGAGGGAAGGGAGTGGGTGCTGTTGCCTATGGTACTCCTGCAATGGAGCAGGGCCTGGGAAAGTGGCCCTGAGCTGGTATAGGTTAAGCAGAGTGGCATTTTAAGGTTCCTACCCTCTAGCTATACCTAATCAGCTTTTACAATATCAGTTGCTTCTGTACTGCTTCAATCCCTGCTGTGAGGGAGTAATCCAGCCCCTGCAGGATCTTTTGGAAAGAAGGATGGGTTGAAGCTCTGGAGGTTTGATAGTGGACCACCAGTACTTAAAATCTGAGAACTCTGTGTAGTCTGGAGGCCTTTACAGCTGTGCTGAATTACCACTGGTCTAAAATATTGCCAGAATGCATTACTTATCTCTGAAAGCCATTTGTTTTCATGTACTGCACAAAGTAAAACAGGCTCAGGGTTACAAACAGCTCGGTCTGTGCTGGGGCTGTAATTCTGCTGCACTGATAAATGCCATTGTCACTTACAAGTGCCATTGTCACTGATGTAACACAGCAGCTCAGGGAGCTTCTCCAGCATGGTGGCACAGCACAGGTGCTTGTTTTGCCGATTTTAGGAGCTCTCTAAACACATCCTCTCTTACTGTGAGTATGGCCTATTCCTGAAACAGGTTACCCAGTGAGGTTGTAGACTGCCCATCCTCAGATATTCAAAACCTGACTGGCCACAGTCCTAAGGAACCTGCTCTATTTGACCCTGCTTTGAGCAGGGCATTGGACCAGATGATCTCTAGAAGTGCCTTCCAACCTCAGCCCTTCTGTGATACCTGAAAAGGGGTTCAGTGCACAGGGGCACAGTAGTTGGAGCACTGTCTTTGACATAATAACAGAACTCAATGCTCTGCTCTTATTCCAAGAGGTCTATCAAGAATCTAACTTCGAAATCTGCATTTCCTGGCTTATGAAATCACACGTGGAGGTAGAGTCTCATTTCCTGAAATGAAAAGAGCCCAACAGATAAGCAAAGGGCAAGAGCTCGCTCAATCTGTTAGTTATATAAGCACATAAATATAACAGTCACTCTTCTTAGCATCAGGTACTTACTCTGTAATTGGTATCACTTAATGTAAAGCGTTGTTCTCCATTTCCCTTCTCGGTTTTAATGGCTGATGTAATTGCAGTTTTGCAAACTGTGGTAGCATACCAATGCAGTCACTTCTGTGCAAAGTTAAGTGCTTAGTACTGTTCATATGTTAGTGTAGCACTTGGATATCACAGAATGGGACCAAATTGTGAATGCAGATGACTGGTTTAGTATCATGAAGGGAACAAATGCTAAGACAGTCCTAGAGAAAGAAATTCACAGTGCTTAAAAATACATATATATTATTATTAATAATAATAATATTTTTCTACACGAACCACAGTTTTTATCAGATACAGAAATTGCTGCCATGTTAACCCAACTACCTGAATTTTCATATGGGATAGGTAGAAAATTCTATTGTAAAGAAGCTCTGCAGAGAGATGCAGAAAAGCTTCAAACTATTTGATAAATTTGGTAAATTCACAACTGCTGTAAGGTGCACGTCAGGTGCTTGAGCCAGCACTTGAGCTATGGTTGTAGAGCTTGTGGGCAGTATCTGTTTCATTGAATAGGTTCACCTGTGTCATAACCGACTCGGATATGTGCTCCCCCAAGCTTTGGGGCTGCTGCTGTCTCTGCTTTATTCAGGATGGAAAATGTGCTGCTTTGCACAAATAGCAATCTGATTAATACTGACCCTGCTAGAGGATTAAAATTGCTCCCTCTTCTAAGGTGCTGGCTGTAGTCCCTGGCAGGCTGCAGTGCTCTGCTGTTTCACACAGGTGCCCACCATGTCACATGCAGTCAGCCTTGGCGGGTCACCTGCTTGGTGATTGTCAGTATAAAAGAGATGAGCATAAACTTGCTCTGAAGCTGAGTTCAGGCCTGCACTGAGGACACTGCTTAATCAGAGGAATGTGATAGAAAAGGGGATGTAGAATGGAAAGGAAGGTTTTCATTCAAGCTTACCTTAGGAATTGATCAAACTCCAATGCTACTTACTTCTTTGTTTTATCATGTCCTATGAGAACCCCTGCCTTCCACCTGGTCTCCTACTGCACAGAGAAGAGCAGAGCTAAAGGTGTGGTGGAGGCACCAGACCTGACAGTGGGGGAGAGAACTGAAGCCTGTGGATTTTCCACTCGGTGTTACAGATACCCCCTTAAGCTGTGAGGCAAAAGCATGCTGGATAGTGGGAATGCAACCTTAGCTGGGGAGTGAGGATCATCTCTGAACACCTGCATGTCTTAGTAATGCTTTCAGAAGAGCTGGCCAGAAGAACAGGAGTTTTCCAGCCAGAAAGACTTGTTAAAATCTCATCTCTGCCTACTTTGCACTGGAGAGTGGCATTTCCAGTTTTGGACTGTGGGGAGAGCAAAGAAATTGCTGTATTCATTGTAAACACTCAGCAGAAGAGCAAAAGCTCCTGCTTGGAAATGCAGGTGAGGTCCTCATGAGAATTGTCCTTTGAAAGCTTTCCACAGAAAAGAATAGGGATTAGCTCTGGTTTGAATATTAACTCAGTCAATTTTGGTAAAAGAAAAGTATGCTTTCATCTGCAGTGAGATTCCAACTAAAATGCTCTCACAACTGCTTATACCAGTGGTATTGTAAGACCTCACAGTCAGTTCAGTGCAGGGACAGGACACTTCCCTTCCCTGGAATTGCTTCACCATGTCTCATTAACTCAGCCTCCCTGGGATTTGATCAAAACCATGATCTCCCCTCCCTACCCATGGTGCCTTCCTGTCTTTAACAGAAACAGTCCACCAGAGCTCTGAGCTTCTCATCTTCCCCATGTGCCACTAAAATACGGTGCAGTGTGCTCCAACATCTGTGGATGATTCTATGCATGAAGGAATATATTGATGTCTCTGCAAAACACTGAATTGGGGTCACTTCTGCAGCATTTCATAATACTTCTGATGAAGGGAGAAGCAGACTGGTTTGTTTACAACACAGGCATTTCCTTTACTTAAAATGGATCTTTGGGAGCCTTCATTAGCTGTAAAACCAGAGTACACACTGGCATGTGGATTCCTTAGTGTTCTGCTCACACTGGTGCAGATCTTGGCCTCTTTTGCACCATGTATTGGCAAATCCAGCATTTTGGAGGGTTCCCCCACAAGTGACTAATATATTCTTGGGAGCTTTATGTTTTTACAAAACTGTTGGCCCGTCCAACAACAGAAGCACTTGCAGATGCACAATACACACCATTCAAGTCAATGAAGTTATTTCCATGCCTACAATTTAGCACACTGACAGAGCTGGAATAATGGAAATATTTCTGGATTTCTTTTTTGTGGTGAGGACAAAGAAAGCACCAAAAAATGTTCTGCTGAATTGACATATGCCCATCCCTAAAGTAGTTGTGCTATGCATGGGTTGAATTCATGTGAGGTTTTCTGTTGCAATTACATAAGGAAAGCACATCCTAGACTGGCTGAGCATAGGTGTGTAACTTTAATAGCAATTAGTTCCACTGGTAGGTTATCTGAACAGCTGCCAGGGATATTGATCAGGACAAAAGCTGTTTTGGAATAGTGACATCTGAAACAATTGGTTTTTAAAACAGTCAGAAATATAGCTATTGATTGACTGAAGGGGATTCTTCTGGCCTGTAAGTGTACAATTTTGCTTTCTTAACTCAGCAGGATGCTGTGGTGTGAACTTTGAGAATAATCTTTAAAGAAAGTTTTAAGGGGAAAAAAAAATGCAGCAGACTGAACATCTTTCCAAGAAAATTATGGAGGCATATAGGAAGCCAGTGTTCTTTTCCTGATTATTTCTTAGCCTTCCAAATCTGAGATTGAAAACATTACCTAAATGTAATGAGGAAGATGTAAAAAGGGCCATTGTTCAGAATCTCTCTGGAAAGTCCATATGCACATCACTCTTCTGGGAATAGGAACTTTCCTGGGACTGGGAGACAGCCAAGTCACATTTGAAAACTAAGGAACACAGAAACTGAAAATGGTTTGTGGTGCTGAGCAGCTGCTTGAGAAATCATTACTAGGATTCTTTCTAGATCTAGGCAAACAGTCCCATGCTAGTGGGAGGGATTTTTCCTGGAAGTGTTTTTTTCAGGCCTCTGATTATACGCCTGCATGTGCAGATTCAGTATGATTCCACATGCCATCCCATGACAGTACAGTGAACTTGCATGTCAGGAGAAATTTCAGATAGTAAAATGGTGACTTTAGTATTTTTCAGGGAAGTTAAAGAACAATTGTCTCTCTTTTCCCCTTCTTTTTCAGCCAGCCATTGCATAAGCAAATAAATTTAAAGTACTGAAGCCTATAAAGACTCACATTCCAGACATTCAGTTCATGGACTCAGAGTCTGTTATCATGCGTGGTCTGATGTGCATGGCACAGTTGCATCTCCATCTGCTGAGCCAGGCAGCAGTTTGAAAGATGACAACATAAATGAAATGTAGATGATGCTTATGGTGCTGTGAATTGAAGGTAGGCAGTTTCTAAATTGATCCTTCCTGTCTATATAGATCAAATGAGCTTGAAACAGGGAAATTGAAATCTAACATTTCCTTTTAAAAATCTCTGTCTTAAGAGAATTGTGTTTCTTTCCTTTTCCCTCCCCCCAGCCTTGGAATAATGCTCAGTCTGTTGGCCCTGTCTGCCTGCATCAGGTGGAGGTTGTGTACCATGGGCCCTCCTGGGGCTCAGGCTTCTGGTTTTGCTGTGTGAATTGTAAGGTGGTGGAGCTCAGTCTGTTTTGGATAAGGAAGGGTTAAAATCTCTTCCAGCCCTCATGTCCTGTATTCTGTGTGTAAAGAACACGATGCTGTTCTTGAATTGCCGGCCTTGCCCTCTGTATTCTAGGCTGTTTCTCATTTGAACACTGTTAATTGTTGTTTATGATCATATCGAAGGTCTCTGAAAATGTCAGCTCAGACTGATATCCCTGTGTCCTCAGTGCACACACAGAGCAGAACAGCTCACAGCTTTTCATGAACTTTTCTGTTCCTTTCACGTCACCATCTCTTTCGGGAATGGGAGAAGTGAGATGTGACAATGTAAAGTGGCTCTTCCCGACATCATGCAAACTGCCTGCGACAGAGCTGGGAAAACTGACCCGGAACATCCCAGTCCCAGGCTAGGGCTTCAGCCCGTCCTTCTGCCTTAGAGCGCAGGCTGGGGAGAGCCAGGTCCCAGAGCCCCGCCGAGTGTCAGCGGCTCTCCTTCACCTCCCGTGCCAGGCTCTTCCCAGCGCTGCAGGAACACTCCTGGCTGGGGCCGGTCCGGGGGATCCGAGCGTGGGGGCTGCCCCGGGCTCGGACATGGGGGGTACAAGGCCAGTTCAGCTGCTGGCCTGGCAGAGCAGTCAGGAGAACAGAAACACCCCTTCACCTCCAGCAATAGAAAAATCCCGTGACTTTATCATAAACAGGTCTTCCGCTGAAGCAGGTAGGGATTCGAGCGTGGAAATTTGGCATGGAAATGGCCTTTCATTACACTCATGTCTCAGCATTCCCATGAAAAACTGCTGTTGATCGGCGGCAGGCTTGAGAAGCGTCGCCTTGCGGAGGTTGCAGCGCTGCCTGCACAGCGAGGCGCTGGGGGTTTGCTGCCCGTGGACGCGGTTCGTTCCCGTTGTCCAGGCTGCGATGGGCAGGGCAGGAGCGTTCGGCGCTGCCCTGGGGCTGAGGCACTCGGGCAGAGGCACTCGGGGCTCCGGCGGCGGGCCCCGGGCCGCGCTCGCCTCACGCCGCCATCGCCGGGGCCGGGGCGCCATCTACGGGCGGCGGCGGCGCTGGGCCGGGCGTGAGGGGAGCCGGGCACGGGGTTTGCAGAAACACTTAATCAATAGGGTGGGAAGAGACCTTGGAGATCGAGTGCAACCTGTGACCGAACACCGCCTTGGCGCTACACCATGGCACTGAGTGCCGCGTCCAGCCTTTCCTGAAACACTCCAGGGCCGGTGACTCCACCGCCTCGCTGGGCAGCCCAGTCCAATGTCTAATCACCCTTTACGTGAAGAATTTCTTCCTAAGGTCCACCCTAAACTGTGCCTGGCACAGCTTGAGCCTATGTCCTCTTTTCCTGTTGCCTGGGAGCACAACCCGACCCCCACCTCACTGAAACCTCTTTTCAGGGAGTTACAGGAAATCCTGCTGGCCTGGAGAGCCCGGGGCGGCTGTGCCCTGCCAGGCTGGGAGCGCCCGCAGGCCGATGGGGTGGCAGGAGGTGTTGGGGCACAATGTGACTGCTGCTCAGGGTCAGCTCATCTCAGTCCCCCGTACTCCTGGCCCCAGAAAGCTCTGGGGGCTTATTGGGGATCACGGGGGTCACTCTTTTTGACTTTACCCGTCATACTTTGCAAAATGCATAGCTAACTGTGATACCTAAAGGGTGTGGAAGATTGGGCGGTATCACTTTGAATCCCATGGTCAACCAGGTTAAGTGGAGCATTGTCAGTCTGAAACTTTGCTAACCTGCATCTCAAAAAGTATCATCAAATGGCTCTTAAACTTGAAATTATTAATGCAGATACACTGGAGTTTTTGTTTGCTCTGTGAGTCCTGGAGATGCCTCAAAGACTCTGAAACCCATGGTGGTGTTCGGTCATAGGTTGAATTCAATCATTTCAGAGGTCTTTTCCAACCTAATTGTTTGTGGGATTCTGAGATGCCCTGTGGCACTCGAGAGGCTCCAAGCCAGTGTCAGCTGGCTGGGCCCAGCTCAGGTTTGTGGTTAGTGACTGTCACAGCATAGGAGTGGGGGACACTTTCAGCTCTGCTGAGATGGAGGGAACAGTGAGTGCTCCACGCTCACTGCTATGTGTTGTAGTAGAACTGCAACAGGACAGAGGGCCAAATAAAGGTACTCTTAGGAGTACAACCCAAGTTAATTACTGTGGTTGCATTTAGTGACCACAAACAGGACAGGGAATGCAGCAGAAGGGAAAGCAGGAACAGAGTCAAAGCCCATTCTCTCTTCCTATTGGCAGTTCAGGAAGCTGTGGAGCTGCTAAGCCTTGCAGAGCAAATCGAGTTGTCTAACTTGTTCTGGTGCAGAATTTCAGTAAAGGTGGGCTCTGGTGAGCAGGGTTAAGTGTACATGCTGCACTGCTGAGCCTCCTAAATCCGTCATACGGAACTGATAACTGACAAAATAAGCACAGTCAACATAGCATGCTGGGGAGAAAAGCAGTGCACACTCCTACATTAGCTGATGGCTTGAAATAGCAGTTTTGTTTTCATTCCTCCCCCCGTTTAGTTGCTAAAACCCCACCACCCCTCAACAGTAAAAACAAAATGTGCATAAAGCAGGGATAGTGGTTTACAAAATGTACTTTGGTCCTTCTGACTAATAGTTTAATTCCTTGCAAACAGGCAAGATTTTTTGCCTTTAGGAGGTGGAACTAGTTGTGGTCATTTACTGTCTTTGTCAAAGCAAAGTTATTGATTGTACCCAATTGCTCTGAAGCAATTCATAAACAGGAAATACTAACACAGCAACCAGTAGCTTTTTGCCCAGAGCAACATCTGTGCTCCAAACAGCTTAGAGTAATACAAAACAGTACAAATCTGCTGATAACACAGTGTCAAATGGTAAATCTGGATCAATGTTGCATATATCCAAGATTAAGCATTTCTGAGTTAAAGCCTTCAACTGCATTAAAAAAGAAATAGGCCTTAATACTAATCTTGGTATAGTGGTGTTAGTGCAGAGTTACTTTGCTGATTTCAGACATTACATCATGTTTATTAAATGGTAACTGAGATGACTGAGGTACATCAGCCTGAGCTCTAACTCCAACAGACATAGTTGTCTTAGTTCATTTTTCTACCAAGTCAAGTCACCCTTGTAATTGCTTAGGAAAGACTGGAGGGGCACAGAATTTATCCTTGGCAAGGTTTCCTTGCCAAGGAAACCTCCTGTAAGCTGACTACATGTTTGAAAAACATACCTGTCTAGTATAACCACATAAGAAATGTCAGATAAAGGCTAGTAAACATATCAAGACAAAACAATTACACTTAAATATGAATTTTATTTCTAAGGTTATTTTGCTATAAATTAATAATGAGAATGAGGACATATAGTAAAAGCAGCAGTAGATAGAGAGTGCACAAGAACGTAAAGAATCTGGGGAAAACATCTGCATGCTGCCCTCCGTGACTAACACGTATCTTAGTCTCATGTTGAGGAGAAAAAGCCACAAACACATCTGAGGAACACGGGTGTGAATTTTCTCCTCTTCTCAACTCGCTTAGTTGGTTCTATCACCTACTGAATCTTCACTGAAGAACAAACAAAACAAAGCCAGTGTTGGATGACATTCAGGGTAGTTCCATCTAGACACAGTTTGGAATGTGCTTCGGCCTGGGAAAGATGTGTCTTTGCTGGAAGTCAGTGCAGTTGCTCTCCACAGAAATGCTTCCCACTCCCTCCTCTCTAGTTCATAAGCCTTTACCCACTCACTAGAAGAGGCTAGCTCTCTAGCCCCCCAGGTTCATGCAAAAGAAGCCAATAGCTATGTTTTCACATGTAACTCAGAATTTGGGAGGGGGCTCTGGTTCACTTCTTTAGTGTGGTCAGACTTATCAGAAGACTGAGCCTTCCTACGCCCCTCCTGGGAAGCCTGGCTTTGTCCAGCTGTCCATAACTGAAAGCCCAAAAGTAACTAGTTACAGATGACTTGTGACCTCTGTAAGCACTGACACAGAACCCTGAACGGACTGTCACTGCTATACAAGAGATTTATCCTTACCCCATAGTGCACACTGCACAAAAGCAGTGGTACTGTAGTACCTGTGGACCTCCCACAGCTTTCGGGGGGTCAAGTACTGGGCACCAGGTAGGAAAGCTTGTGCTTGGATACTATGCAGATATAACTGGAATTACAGAGTCATGAATAGCACCATTCAGAAACAAACAATTTCATTTCAATCTGCTTTGAAAATGATCTTGCCATGCCTGCTGCCTCTTCCCATCACTATGGTACCACCTGTCTGCAGAACCTTGCATGGCAGTGCCTTCAAACCCCGAATCCCCTCTGGCCCTGCTCCTTCAGCTCACACCAGCTGCAGATACATGAAGTACTGGGCTGGGCAGAGACAGGCTACGGAGTCACGACTGTGTATCCAGCCAGACCTTACTCCAGATCTGACCAAACCTCCACTCTGTTCCTGAGCAACAGGAGACACAGCCATGTCTTCAGGAAGCAAGTCTGAGCTTCAACAAGCAGTGCCCAGGTGGCAAGCCCTATGCTGTGGCTGTGTGCATCAGGACATTGCCACTTGTGTTTCTGCAGGGAGATCAGAAAGGCTGCAAGCACCTGCATTTAGATAACTGTGATCTTGAATTTATGCTCTAGCACAGTTTTGTACATTTGCTTTCTGGCTTCTAAATGCCTATGCTACCAAGATGGAAAAGTAGCTCATGACTTTTGTATAAAAGCAGCCTTTTGTTTCCAAGCTGGAACTAGATACTTTGGCTTCAATTTGTAATGTGTTTTTCCATTTAGAAGGGATAAGGTTATTTTTTTAATGGAAAATTACTTCAATTTGAACTTTAAAAAAGATAATTTCTTGCTTTGAATTCAATCCAGGAATGTTTTGCAATCAACAGTCTTTATTTTATATACTTCAGTTGAAGAAACTGGGGACCTGGACAGAGTTATCTCCTGAAAGCACAAGAGACATGTTCCCCTGCTGTGATCATCAGCTCTAGAGGAAAAAAAACACCAAAACCCCCCAGATGATTCACTTTGTGTGACCCCTTCCCAATCATCACAAAATTTAAAAAAATCACATGATGTTCAATTGTTTTATTCTCCCCCACTCCTCACAAGTTAAGAACCACAGAGGGAGAAGAGGTAAAGATATTCTGCAAAACTTGTTATACTGCAAAGCGCAAACGAAACAGCAGCATAGACTTGTAATCAACTTCAAGGTTATCTCAAGGATTAGAAAAGGTAGATGTTTGTTCACGTACATTCCAGTCACCATCCCTTTCTGACCTCAAGGGTACCAGGCCTCTAAGAGACCTTCAGTACTGTACCCCAATTTCTTTTGGTTTAGACTGGCAATAAGAAACTTCCACTTTAGTCCTCTTTTGCACCTCCAACAAGTCCTTTCAGTACACCCCACTGGCAGAACATGTGCAGCTGTGTTAAACTGTGAAAGGACATGCATGCACATTGGTGTACAGCTCCAGCCAAAGTCTCCTGAAAGCAGTTTACATTCCCTGCATTAGGCCCACTCTTAATAATGCAGCCAAGACTACATCTGTCTGTTTACTTCCAATGATTCCAAGTGGTTTAGTTGGTCCTAAGAGTCACGAAACCTTAGTGCTTCCCCTGGCTGCTACCCAAACCCTTGTCCAACCCTCTGTTGCTTCAACAGGTAGGATGGAGCCCAGAGAGCTTTAGGATGAAATGGAAAAGGTTGGGACTTGATCTAAATTTATATGGGTGCAAGTTCTCATCTATTTTCATCTTTCCTGACATACCTGAAACCCCCTTGAATCATAAGGAAATTAACCTATTTCTGAATGAAAGCATAAGAAAGACTTAACATTAAAACAATACAAATACAGAAAGCTAAAAGTGCAAGTATAAAAATAAGTCCTCTTACTCTAAGAACTCAACTTAGGCACCCTGCCTCTTTCACCTGAATAAGAAAGCAAGTGCATTTCTTCAGAACTTTCTTTCCCCTGCCAAGCATAGCTCAGCATGGATTATAACAGGATGGGTAACAGGCCACATAACACACAAACCAGCTGCACTCCAGCTGACAGTCATAGCACAGCAGCCTGCAGGGGCACACTGTGTGAGGGAACCAGGCATACAAACAAAGCCAGCCAGGTTCCTTGGAGTGTTTTCCACAACAAGTCATGAAGGGGAGAGGAGACCTGCTGAATGTGAGGGGGAAGTGTGCACAGAACAAATCCAGGCTCAGCTGTGCTCAAAACTAGTTGCAAACAAGGAAGCCCTTGTTTGCAACTAGTTTTGCAGCACAGCCCCTCCGAGCCCTGGCATCTTGCTTCTGCTGCACACTTCCCCTCACATTCAGCAGGTCTCCTCTCCCTTCCTGACTTGTTGCCTGGAAACCTGCAAGGAACTGGCTGGCTTGTTCCCCTGTACTGCCTGGTTCCCTCACACAGTAGTTGCCCCCTGCAGGACTGTGCAGAGGGACAGCAGTGAGGAGCAGACACTGCACAACGGCCTCTTCCTCAGCAATGCAGCTGGGGCGGTGTCTGCGGCGACCGCTCTACAGACAAGGAAGACCACGTGCAAAGTAAAGATCTGCTGCTTCCATCTGACCAGAGAAGAGTGGTTCAGGATAAAGAGGGAAGTGGAATAACAAACATTGGTCTTCCTTGCCACTGGTCATTCACATTTTTGGGAGAATAAAAGAACTGAGGAGTGCTGCCACCTCTTAGTGGTTTGCTTATGTGTTCTCAAAGACAACCTCACCTAGATGGTGTGAGAGGCAGGTACAGGACTCCACCTAAGAAAACACACTACCATCTGCAGGCAAGTCTGAAAACAAAAATATCCTCAAGCACAGGCAGACTACCTAACGCCAAGGAGTTTCTGCTGAGCTGTATGTTTGTCCAGGGAATGTTTAGAAGCCAGTAGTATGTATATACTAATGCAGGGCTCCTGTAAACCTCTTGTTTGGACCAGATCTCAGACCACCCAAAAAATCCATTTTTTTCTGTGGTGCTTACAATAACAGTCTGTTCATAAAGCAGGTGACTGTTGACTGCTACCATGTGACATTGGTGCTCATATTGATCCTTATAACTCCAAATATCAGAATTCAAGAGCAGCACATGCCATCTCCAATCACTTAACTGAACGGTGCCTTTAAACTCTCATTAAGACAGTTAAGAATCAGTTATTAAGATGTCACTACTGAAAAATAACTATTGCATTTCTTAAAGTTTAACAGTAAACAACATCGCCAATATATTATTGCACACAATAAAGGTTTTTGGAACTACAGAGATAAGGAAGGGGTAAGCTAGAAGACCCAGAACAATGATCCCAGGGCCATTCCAGTTGCTGCTCCAGCAAGCATTCCCAGAGCAAGATCTCCATCGCTGTCACGGTAACGCTCTCGAATGATGACATGGTTTGCAGGAGGTTGGCCATAAGGTCCTAGGAAATAAGAGATTGTTAGGAGGAGGGCAAAAGAAATGTGTATCTACATACCATGCATTGCAATTCACCCTCTTCCTTCAGCTGAACACTACAGTGATGACACCACAGAGGTAGAATCCATTTCTGCTTTGGATTCAGCCTTCGCATTAATTAAATAAGTCCAGGGGCCTAGCAACACTTCTAGCCTTGTAAGGGCTTAATATCTGTGAGGAAAACTCATCACAAATGTAAAACTGAACATTGTTCTGCAAAGAACTTATGAATTGCTTGTATCATCCTATCAAACACTTTGTGGATTTAATGAAAGAAATGGGTCTAAAAACTTATTCTCCCCCCCCCAAAAAAAAGAAATCTTTGGCATCTCTTAAGCCAGCAGTTTATCAGAAACTGTGTATCAGTTATTTACTCTACATTTACTGCCTAGTGCTTCAATTCACCCTTCACATCCTGGACTGATCTGTGGTGTGGTGACAGCTGCTACACTTCTTTTCAAACTGGCCCAGTAGTAAGGAGTTACCTAAGACTCAAGAAACCACCAACTGATCGTTGTTCTGCACCAGACTTGTACAAGCCCCACCTGTCATGTTTTCTGACTTAGCTCCTACCTGCAAATTAAACAGAAGAGTACTGCTCTCCCTTCCAGACATTTCAAGAATATTAAATACTCTTGAAAATCCCACAATGTTTTTTGTAACAAATTGTGAAGAAATCCAACTAATACAACTGGAAAAGGTTTTCACTGACTCAACGACACATGACCTCATGAGAAGGATTATGTCACTTCAGAGAATGAGCAATGGAGCCCAAAGTACAGGGGTTTAAGTTGGTTGCTGGGGTGAACCTGTATCCTAAGTTTTAGTTGCAGTGACCCTGGTGAAGGAAAACATCAAGCCTTGGTTACTATGCCCAACCTGTAACTAGTACCTTAACACAGTGGACTTGCAAACTGTTCAGGAGAGTTACTGCTTGCTGCTGCATCGTTATTACACAGGTTTCTGAGCCGTGAGTTACTTGCTGGAAATTATTAAAAACGGTTCTTGGGACTTTCAACAAGCTGTTGCTTTTCAGCTGCAGAGAACCAACAGAACCCACCTTCCTCTGTGTTTGCATGTATATATTCTGTATCTTCGGACTTCACTAACTTAGATGAAGAAAACTTTAAAAGTTTTAGACTGATGCACCTCCCTTGTAATAAAAAATGGAAAAGGCAAGTGAAATAACCTGACAAATGCCAAATGGAAAACAACATCTCCCTCAAAACTGGAAAAAAGTCTCAATAGATATTCTTGTTTGCGAAGCCAGATCACAAGCAATTAGTAAGTTAAATCTCATTTACATTACCATGCTATTCTAAAGCTCCAATTCTGTAGGAATGGGGCTCCCTATGCAAAACTAACCCTAAATTAGGGCAACTACAATTAAAAGCACACCTTACAATTTTACTCTTTCCTCCTTCTGTTACTGGGCTTGAAAGCTATATAAAAACCTGAACAGAGTAACAGAAGATTTCACAAGGCTGAAATGCTGCCTTATAGCAATTCCAGCACGTGGGGAAGGAACCAGCTACAATCTTGCTTTGGGAGGGGATTTACCTTTGAAACTTGCATTTAAATAATGAAGCTAGGTATAAGAGCAACAAATGAATGAAAAGCTCCATCAATGGAGTACTGAATCACAGAATCACATCTTGCTCTGGCTCTTGTACCTTTCCTTAGAAAACATGCTAGTTAGAGAGTTCTGTGTACTTCAAAGACAGTTTATGAAGTAATTTAACTATGCTTTGATCATAGGGAAGGTTAAATCCCTTAATACCAAATTTCACTGCACTTGGATTGTTGTGAAAGGGTGAAAGAACTTGGTTCCAGTTACAAGTTCAGGTTTCTTTCTTTGTACCCCTCTGTTTTGCAGGAGTGGTGGCTGGTAAAGGATGGTGATTAATAGAGTTAAAGCCAGAAAGACTGACTCAAATGGGTTCTCTGGGAAGGTGAAGGATGTGGCTGACACTGATTACCTTGGTATGGATACTGATAGGGAACAGCATAGGCTTGTCCATTGGAGGTGTAGAAGAGCTGAGGCCCCACGGGGGGATATGCACCGTTGTACTGATCGTAGCCATAGCCATAAACCTGGGAGATTAAACATGGCCATTACACAAGTGTTCTTTGCTGTGTAGTCAGTTAAGCATATTGTTCACTAGAACTAGAGGTTCACTAAATTATCCAGTCTGTATGATATAGCCTGTCTACTCCCTGGAAAGGATTCAGAACAGCTGCTTGAAAAAAAATAAGTGCTCCTAAGCAGCATTCACTCTCCACTCTTCCTGGATACGGAATGGCAGAGGCAGGGCCTGAATCATCAGGCAGAGCCATAGCAGCCTTACCACTTTCTCCTCTCTGCCCTCATGCCAACAATGGCTCTGGAGAGCTTGGAAGTGCCAGGAAGACAGAAGTTGACCCCAAGAAACCCCAACCAACCTTCCTCTAGCACACTGCAAGTTAATGTCAGGTTTAGGACAAATACTCTGTAGCCGTATGTTTTGGAAGCAATTCTGTTCTCCAAAAGGGGAGGCCCACAGAGGAGGCTTCCAGTACCACATCTAGTTCTTAACAACTAACAGCAAGGGGCTGGAGCAGAGCACCTGTAGTGCAAAAAGCAATACTACTCCAGACTATCCCTGCACATATTACTGCACATCAATCAGAACATCCAGAAATCCCCAATTGATTCTGCCCCAGGGCTGCTCCTTCACTGCAAAAGAACTGTGTATCCAGGAACTGGAGTTATTTTGTTGCCATGACATCTTGGATACAACAAAATCCTTCTGTGTTAAAGTGACAGCTCCAGTCATTAAATCCTATTTTTAAAACTCCTGATCTGATATCTTTTCAGTGCTTACACAATGTGAAAGTGTAGTCACACCTTCTTTATGTTAGAGGCTGCATGGCTAATATCTTTCAAGATTAGCCAAATAAATTCTGCCCTGTCTCTAAGAAGGTTTATTTTCCAAGTTCACTGAGCAGCCATCGCTTCATACACCTCCCAAACAAATCTGCCTTGTTCCTTCCAGAGGAATTCCATCTCAAATAAGTGACGATAGACAGTTAGTGCCTTACTCTCTGCTGCTGTACAAGCTTTAAAGCTGGATATGACAATACAACACAACACTTTGTGTGTACAGTCTGAGTGCTTGAAGGAGGCTGCCTCTGCTGCCTCACTCACTTTAACATTCCTGACTGCAACTCTTACCTCAGGTGATGGTGTGGCATAAGCTGTGTAGGGAGGAGGGGCCGAGGAAATGGCTGTCTCATCATACATCACATCAGATCCCACGTAGCCCTAAACACCATGGAAAGACAGCAGTTATCACCTTTTCCTACAGACTGGCAGCTGCAGTAGTGCAAGGATTAAACTTGAAGACCCCAAAGCAGAAGTAACCTTTAGCCGTGCTGCATGTTAAGAAAGCAGTGAGTACCTTAAAAAGGCTGCAAAAAGAAAGTACTTGGAGAGCAGACCTGGGAGAATACAAATGCCTGATCAACCACAGGAAGGAGCCATAAAATTTCTCCCTCTGTGTGTACACACACAAGCATATGTGTACATGTAAGCACACCGGCTCCTTCCATCATTTCATAAGCTCAGATTTAGAAATTGCCCCCTCGTTCATCCTCTATTTTCAGATAAATAAGTCTTCCCAACTAAGCTGGCTGCATCCTGGCACCCTAGAGTGGTATCACCAAGTTCTGCAAGAGCAGATAAAAGCAAAAAATGCAGCAGCCAAAAGTGGCACCTGAGGCAAGAGTGATAACTTACTTGAATCCATCTAGAAGGAGCTCTCAAAGATAATTAAGGTTCTTACAGTACCCTTAGTATTCTTGCCCCTAATATCTGAAACCACAGTGATGCTCTTAGTGCCCTTTCTCAAGACAAAATGCAGCTTCCTTTTTTAATTCACAAGTGAATGCTTCAATAACTCAATAGCCAATGTTCTATTGTCTCCTGGACTAATGAAAGGCATTTGAGAGCATACTATGGTTATATCTCAGGTCAAACTTATGGTGGAGATTCTAAGGATTGCTTGAAACACACGTTAAAATACTCTTTGAAGCAGTGTTTCCATCACCTGAGGAATCAGCTCACATCTTATCAGTAAAGGTGTCCTGCCACAGGAGCTCTGTACAGGCAAATGCACAAGCCTTCAAACATCTGTAAATGACACAGTTCTCAAAGCTACGGTCACCCCGCTATTCAGGAGGCACTGCTGGATGCCTGGAATTTTTGAAAGCTGTGTCAGACACCTACAGATGGACTCAAACCCAGCTACCTGGTTAGTCAAAGTCCTTGTTGGAGACCTTTAATAGCTTTAAAAAAGTGCTAATTTATGACAGTGCTTGTGCAGAGAGCTACCTGCCCTACTTTGAGTAGCAGGGGCCTGCCTTGGCACTGCCAAGTCCTGAGCCATCTGACAGCTGTGTCAGAGGCATGGAAACAGCAGCTGAAACCAGAAGTCACTGTCTCACACACAGGTGAGATGAAGCCCCTAGAACTAGAGCAGACACTCCACGAGTGTTGTGTCCTCTGTGTGAGGACAAATCCTTCACTTCTCATCTAAGGCCACAGGCAGTGTAGCACGGCTGCAGTCAGAGGCAACTGTGTCCAGGGGGGTCTTGCCATGACAAGTGTTTGCTTTGGGTATCCACAAATCTGAGTTATATCATCTGACGGATGCCTCAGTACAGTGGCAATGTTAATGTGACCCATCAAAAACCGAGATAGGTTTCCACAAAACCCAGCATTTCCCCTGAAACAGAAACACCTCGGGTTGGTTCAGTCTAGCCACTGCAGCGTACTCTGGAAGGCAGTCTAGAGGAAAAACAAGTTAGCAATACCCACAAGTGGATGGATGTGGTTGCCCAAAGACACAGTTCTCTATAAGACTCACAGAAAGGATTTTATGATTCCTGATCCTCTCCACAGCTAACATGCCAATGCAGAAATAGTATATCCTCCTCAGCATGGCTGCACTCCCCTCCAAGCATCTCTTGCTCCTCCCCTAGTCTCTGTCAAGAAGCATCCCAGGGTGTGATGGATGCCCATTAACAAGCAGCTGCTGTGCACTAAGCTTCCCTTAGGACTGCACCCACCTGGGAGGCAACAAACACTAGGAGTGGAAAGTGCATTTTTACTGCTTGTGGAAGGCTTACTTGTTGCCTGCAGCCTCATGCCAACTTTTCTTACAGAACAGCTTCACAAACATTCACTTCCAGAGAAATCATTCCTTGAAATCACTCATTTCCACCATGCCTGGACTTAGCTGCAAGGATGACACGTTCTTATGATCCAGAGGATCATTCTGCTCCCCACCTACAAGCTTTACCATCGTGCCCATGACCCTGTTTTTCTCTAGCAGAAAAGGACAGAAACATGATTTCAGAAGTAAACTGCTGGACCACACATTACACTGATACACTGCGTCTCTATCATATAAAGTCTAGGTAGGACACTCACAGTGTTTGTTCTGGCATCCTGGAGAGCAATTTTCCATGCCCTGCAAAAAAAACCCCGTTGGTCAGTGGAACAGTGATAAAAATTAATGCCACCTTTTTCTTTTGGCCTATGAAACAAACAAGGTTAGCAAGCAGAGGGACTGCAGAGTTTAAGACACAGCATGTATCAAAGCCTGATGATACACTAAAATGAATGCACAAGTGTTACACCAAGACTGAAAAATAATTACTTTCTTTGCAGAGCTAAGAATGAGGAGGAACAGGAGAAGGAACGGATGCAGTTTTGAAAGTCCTCACTGCAAGCACAAGAGGGAGGAAATGTGCAGTCGTGCTTAGGATAAGAATAGGAAGAGATGCACCAGGGAAGTTGTATCCCCCGCCTGAACAGTTCCTCTGTGCCGACTAGAGTGTAGGTCTTGATGCTGTTATTGCAGTTGAACAGGAGGTCCATACCCCTTACACAGATCCTCCCATGCCACAGCCCTGGGAGCAGGCTCAGTGCACCTCACAAACTTGGCAAACACTGGTGATAGCCATTATCTAACTCCACACAGTCAAGCTCAGCTGAGAGTTCAAAAAAATGGAGTATTCTTCCTTTTGCTACTGACTGGGATGTCCTCGAGCTATGCAGAGTCATATACTACTTGAAGAATGGCACAAGTCTCGCATATTAATTGTATTAATCAGATTCTTCTGCTCCTCCTCATTCTTTGGTGTTTTCAGTGACTTAACTTGCAGTTAGTCTGCATTAGCTAGGCAACTGCTTAAAGGAGAGCAATGGGGTTTTTTGTCATTGAGAGTCTGCTTTTACTTGCTTGAAAACCTTCTTAAAACATGTCTCAAAGTCTGAAGGAAGGAAAATGATTAGGGAGAGAGAGATAAAGAGAGATAAAGGAGAGAAAGGCAGCAGAAACATTATTCTCTGGCAGACTTACAGGCAGTCATCTGCACTCTCTGCACAGAGGTTGACTGTCTTCCCATCACGGCAAACAATCTGCAGTAAACAGTCTCTCTGCTTCCCCTCTGGAGGCTGGAAATCTGAGTCAGAAAAAAGAGAGGAGTTACGAAGTATCTATAACCAGAATTTCATGATCACATTTACAAGAAGGGAGTCAGTTTAAGCAACAACAAAATAAATTAGGGCCAGTTGTAGCTGCCTTCCATGGCATCAGAACAAGGTACAGAAGGAAACAACCTGTTCTTGTTCTTTACAGTGTCCTGAAAGTAAACAGCTCCGAACGCCTTTCCTAAGAAATGCAAGTGTCTTACAGCAGAACCCATCCATACTTAGCTAAAAGTACTCTCTAGCACTTATGTCCTTCCCTTGTGTCAGCATCAAGTGGAGCACTAACAAATGCTAAAAGTGAACTTAGGAAAAAACTCTGCTGAGGTTTCCCATTTCTAGTCCTGCCTCTCACTCCAGCCAGCGCTATGGTTACGCCAGGAACACTCTATAACGGCACTACATGATCACTGCTGTGAACATGCCATTCTCATCTGCATGCACCCTACACTGTCCTCACTGAGTTCTAAGAGGAAGCACCAAACCCTAACCTAACCTATCACATGGTGAAACCATGCCCCGGGTGTCTGTAAAGGAATTTAGGAGTTGGTGGGGTTGGGGTTATTTAGGGGTGTGGGGGGATTCAAGAACAATGAAGTCCCGCACTGCTTGGACATGTTTACTTCTGCAGTAGTGCTGTAAATGGTGTGCTGAGCAGGCACTGAAGGTGTAAAGAACCTCTGGATACATAAATCCTGAAGGTTTCATTATTACCTCGACATTCATTCCCCACTCTGAGGTTGATGCAGTGGATTCGCATGTGGATCTTATCTTCTAGATCATGGCGATTTTGATCATCGTAGAATATCAAACGGCCGTCAGACCACAGATCAAACCAGTTCTTCTTCCAGCGACGTAAAATGGTACCTTAAAAATCAGACAGTCACTTTTGAGGGCACACATTGGGAAGTATTTGTGTCCTAAAGTTAATAGAAAATAAACCAAGAAATCCTTCACAGTTGTCCCAGACATTCCAAGGTGCCAAGCAAAATCCTCTACTACAACATCCCCACTTGGGAACATTCTAGAATTGGGTTCTATATTTTACTTAGGATTCAAAGGAAAACTGGGTTTATTTTAAGTGCCAAACCTGACCCTTGAGTTCCAACTTGCTGCAGGAACAAGCAGAGAGCATGACTAATTGAAGACATTAAGTCAGGGTGTCAGGGAAAGTTTCCAAGTCTCCACTTATACAGAGCAGCATCTGAAGCTGAATGCCAGTCAGACATCTCAGATATGGTATATCCTGTTTCCCAGTTGTGTACCCAAAGGTCACATGGGAATGCTGTCATGACAGGTCATTTTGTGACGTGTCCCAGAACTAGGAAAAAAAACCCCCAACCCAGGAACAAAAAAGCCCCACAGAGCTGGAGGCTTGTTTTAAGAAAACCTGGGAACTACTAAGCTCTGATGTTATCTGAAGAAGTCACAGTGGGGAGAAAAGGAGGAGAAAGACCCATGACTTACTTTGCCGGAGCAGCCATCCGCTCTTCACAAATGCCATTGTTGCTTAATCTAGTGGACAGAAGAGGAAGGTGAGGGGGAGAAAAGCAGTTTTCAGTACTTCACAATAATACATTAGAAAGAGGCATCTCAGTATCACCTATTTTAGCTGCATGTACCCAGCTCACCCTGCAGAGAGACACGGTGGATCTCAGCTGAAGAGACTCAGCAAGGCACAACCGGTATCCGAGGACTTCAGAAACGCGTGAGTGTAGCGATCCAGTGGACTGCCAGAGACCACTTTAACTGGAAAATGCACTTGGAGCTACTGCTCTTAGAAAATGGGGAAGAGACAGACTGGAGTGACTGCTTCCTGACTCACCACCAGTTCCTTTCAAAGCTGTTCTCTCCGCATACGTGTACTTCCTGCATTCTCAAGTTACTAAGCACCGTCACTTCTACCCTACCTCTCTTTTTCTGTACTTCCTCTTCTGTGCTTTGCATTCACTGACTCAAAGTCCAGCCAAAACAAAAGCTGACACAGTTTTATCTCAAACAGGAAGGAGAAAGCTGTTTTTATGACTTGTATTTCTTTCGAATCATCTCTAGCTCCCTCCAAGAAGAATTAAAATAAGTAAAAGTTAAGCCCATAAAGATTCTCATTTCTCCTCAGCTTTCAAATGAAGCCTGAAATGGGATGGCAAGGATTCTGCGTTAAATTCAGGTTATCACGCGTGACATTAAGCACTCAGCCACCACACTCTGGTTTATGAGCATGCTGAAAAAAAGAGATCAAGCATAGGATATATTGGAAAATGAGTTTTTATTTTATAGCCTAAAGGTGTTCTGATTATTGTTTTAAAATGGATTAATAAAAACTCAACTATCTGGGTGCAATTGAACTAGAAAAGAACAGAAGCATTTTAAGTCTCCCTTGAGAAGGCTGCTTTTTAGAAATTATCTGCGGGGCCTGTAAGCCAGTGTGAGAGACAGATACTGGAACCTACCAGATAACACTCTACTTGTAGCAGCATAAAGTGGGGTGGGGGGTGGAAGGAGGCATAGTAGATTTGATAGACAGGAGAGCTCCTCCCAGACAAAGGAGTGTGTTTAAAGCTGAGGAGGAGGGAGAAAAAGAAGAGAGTTTTGTAATATCCTAGTAAAATGTAAAGTTAGTAAGCATCCAGTTATTTTCCAAGAGATGCATATATGCCATTTACTGGGTATTACTTGGGGCTGTGTCCTCTTCAGAGTACTGGGCAACACTGTAGCACGCAGGACTACAGCCATCAGGATTTCACATTTAAGGAGTGCCATATCCAGCACAGGCTCGGGTGTGATGGAGGGAACCACCTGCAGGTAAACTTTAGACTCCAGGATAAACCTCTTACTCCTGGCTTTTGAACCAGCTCCCTGGGAAAACAAACATTTAGCTGACAGCCCACTGACATCCTGTCCTGCCTTAATCGTGGTCACTCTCTCCTGCTCTGGGGTCTAAGCAGGCTCTTGTCACTTGTACAGGGAGTGAGCTTTAGAAACAGAGGGTAATTTATCTTCCAAAGTAACAATACGGTACAAAGGACCTGAGTTTCCTCTCCCATCACCCCAGTATATGATTACAGAGTCCCACAAAGGCTCACACAGAGAATGTCTCAGAGATATCTCGGGCTACAACAGCAAAGGAGGCTTCAGCAGCTGTACAGCACCTTGCATGTAACCTCAGATGCAACAACTACCTTTTCCCAACACAGAATTTAAGTGCCCAAAACTTCAGCTCTGGATAGTGAGCAAGGAATCACACAAAACAATCTGTCAGCACTTAAAGTAGGAGGTGCAAAACAATTAGGTATTCTTCTCCAGTCCTTTTTAAGCACAAAGGCTCACTTGAAGTCCTATACAGTATTCACAGTCCACCCACATGATGTTTAAAAGTGTATTTGCAGAGCTGGAAGTTACCCTGACAAGATCAGATGCATCTGAGTAGTATATACTTGTTAAACTAGCTCAGTGCCACCAAAATGAAAAATGGGATTTAACCAAAGATAGATCAATTTATCACCAACCTCAATAAAAGTGCCTTGGTGACTGAAATAAAAGTGGTAGCGCTCTAAACTGAACTCAAGTTAAGAGTAAATGCAGCAAAGGGGTGGGACTATTCCTTCCTGCTCCCTGGAACAGCAATTTTCTGCACAGAATATAATGTAGAATATCCAAGTCTTTTCGAGTTTCCTTCTTGTTCTCAAACCCAGTTGGCTGGTAGGAAAAACAAACTTGAAAACAAATTAAGTGTTTCTACCTGCAGCTTGTAATCACTAGAGCAGTTCTGAATAATGCAGTTGAATTAAGAGTGGACTCGATCCTGCAACCCGTGGAGATGGAAAGGGTTTAGCCACAGAGACTGGCCGTGGAGCTCAGTCCCGGAGACAAGCGGTGCCCACAGACACCTCACTGAGACTTTATTCCCAAACTTCAGCTGGAGCTCACGAAGCTCAGAGGAGTGTTCAAACGTAACCCGCGTCCTCCCCCTTTAAACTGAGCAAGTTTTCTATTTTTGGAGCTCCCTGGCTGTGCACCAGCTGCGCGCAGGCCCTTTCCCCGGGAGCCGTCTGTGCTTTCCGAGCCGGTGCTCGGCACTCCCGGGGCGGCGGCTCCGCTCCAGCCCCGCCCGGGACTCGGCGGGCAGTGCCCGGTCCCCCCCTCCTGTCCCAGGGGGCACAGCACCGCGGACAGCCCCTGGGCCCCGGGACCGCCGGGGCGGCGGCCGCTTGTCCGCGGCTCTGCCCGGCCGGGGCACAGCGGCGGCTCCGCTCCGTGCCCGCCGGGCCGGGTCGGGCCGGGCTGGGCTGGGCCGGGCCGGGCCGGGCTGGGCTGGGCCGGGCTGGGCCGGGCTAGGCCGGGCCGCGCTGCCCCCAGAGCCGCGTCTCGCCCTCCCCGCTCCCGACGCCGGGCCCCGGCCGCGCTCCCCTTCCGGCCCGGCCGGCCCCGCTGACCTTGGCGGGGCCCGGGCCGGGCTGAGCCCCCAGAGCCCCCGGGCCGTGCCCGGGCAGCGCCGCCCCCCCCCGCGGCCCCCGGGCGGTGCCGGGTCCCCGCCGCCCCCGTGCCCCCCGTACCTGCCGCCGCCGCCGGCCCCGCTCCGCCCCGGGCAGGCCGGCCCCTCCTGACGTCAGTCGGCCCGCACCGCCCCGGCCGGGCCGCCCCGGCCCCGCGCCCCGCTCCGAGCCCGGGCCGCCGGCGTGGAACGTGCCCGGCCCCGCGCGGGCACAGCGGGAAGGGCCGGGAAAAGCTCGGATCCAGCGGGGAAGGCCAGGAAAAGCTCGGATCCAGCGGGGAAGGCCAGGAAAAGCTCGGATCCAGCGGGGAAGGCCAGGAAAAGCTCGGATCCAGCGGGGAAGGCCAGGAAAAGCTCGGATCCAGCGGGGAAGGCGTGGGGCGGGATGGTGACCCAGTTCCCGCTAATGCCTTTGCCCGCCGCGACACGCGGTTTCCCGGCGCTTTAAATGCGTCTCCTCCTGCCCGGGTCACAGCCGGCTCAGTGTCGGCCCCACCGCGCTAAGTCACTCAGGCCTTTCCTTCTCTTCGACATTCTCCGATCCCACGCCATAGCACCACAACACACAGTGGCAGCCGCTTCGTTGGAGCAGCCACGCAAGTGTTGGAGGTCCGTGACCTCTTACATAAAAAACAGCCACAAACTGCGCCTGGGCGATGCTTGGCAGCTCCACTCTCTTCGGGTCAGTGCTGCCCGCACACTGCTCAGCCTTCGCTGATGGGGAATGCACTGTGCCACTAGTTAACCACCTTCACAATTCAAACTGTGTTTCCATTTCTAACCTAAAGTATATGAGATAGTTGCTGTCTAAAATGAGACAAACTTCTTATGGAGATGTAATACTTCCCCATGATAATAGAACTTCCTATTAGAAATTTCCCCAGCCTCATCCTGGTAATATAGGAGGGAATACCACTCCTATAATCATAGTAAGTAAAAAGAAAAAAAGGACCATTAATTTGTTTGCTTCAACCAATCTCTGTTTTATGACTGGATAATACAGAAAAAATGTTCATCAGACTTACAATTTCACTTAATCTGTCAACAAGCTCCTCTACTTGCTCCTACCCATCTACTATCTCTTCTTGAGCACAACAGCACTTCTAACTAGAAATTACATAGAAAGCCTGTGACACTGTACTTCAAGGCTATAGCGTAGCCTTTACTTTGATGTATCTTTGAAGGACTACAAAAGCAGTGAAGGCAGAACAGGAGGGATAAAGAGAGATCACCTATCTCTGAACAGAACTGCAGGTTTCAGAAAGCACCCGTAAATGAGATTTGTGTAGGTCAAATTCTTTTTATGTAGGAGTCCTTTCTTTGAGGCTAAACCTGTCACCTTTTATTGCTGAAAAAGTATTTTCAGGAACCTGGAGGTATTGGGTTGGAGGTGGAAGGCAAGACAACCTGTACACCGGGGGAGGGAGCAGTTTTCTTCCAGAGCAAAAACTATTCCTCTTGAGGATTTTGGAATCTCAGCAGATCCTCTTCTCGGTGAGCAGTCGCTGGGGACAGCTGCCTTTTTGGCATGTCTTCAAAGCATTGTCTGTCTGGGTTCATATAAAACTTTAGTTTTCAGATTAGGTTTAAAACTATTTTAAAATTCATCAGGAAACTGTTATGGTGTTTCCTGAATGAATTCTCTCCATGGGCACAGAGCATCAAGATTTAGTTTAGTAGCTGTTTGGGACCACCTCCTATACTATTCCCACCCTGGATACTCAGTTAGGGCTGTGAACCCAGCCTCAGGGCTGTTGCTATGGAAGTTCTGTGCCACACAGGTCCCATCTGAGGCTGCAGGACAGAGGCACAGATCCAGGAAACACCAGATCTTCAGCCTGCCAGAAACTCAGGCATACGCTGGAAAGCCATGCAAACATCTCACAGGGTTATCGTAGCATTAAATTCTGGGATCTTTTGGATTAAACATCTTGGGCTCTGCATTTGCTCAGAAAACTTTGATCAGGGAGTTTCTAATTAGCTGTGCTGCAGAGCTGAAGGCCTGAGTCTTAGTACCCTGAGCAAAAGAACTAGAATATTTAGGTGAATACTGTTACAACTGGGGATTTTTTTTCAAGCTGTTTACCAGTGAAATGTGGAAGTGAAGGCTTTTGTTCAAATTTTCGGCCTATTTGTAATTGCACCTTCAGTTTGGTGACTTCCAAAGCGTGGTGTAAGATTCATCCCTCACTAATAACTTTAAAAAAAATGTTTGGAATATTTCAGAGTTACCAAGCCCCCTTTTGTAACCCCTCTTTTAACTTTATAAGTTGTAGTTATAGCATACCAGTTAAAATTCAATTGGCAAATTAAATTTCTAAATGCCTAAGAAATAGCTATTTGGAAAAACGTATTTGGAAAAATTGGTAACTTCTAATTCTTTGTTATAATGCAGCTGACAAAGTGCATCTCTTCAATACAGGCTAAATTTTGACTGCCATGAACATAAGCATTTGAATTCTCACAGTCATTTGAGGGTCTTCATCACTGAAATTTAAATTTCAAATTCCATACTTTGGTTCATAAAACATAATTAGACTCTAAGCCAAGCAGAGTACACATTTGCATTAAGAATAAACAAATTATTTTAAACAAAACACATGCCAGCATTATTAAGTACCGTAATTAATGCTGTCAATAATACTACAACTAATAAAATGTTCAACCAGGCTAAAAAAATCATATTAAGAATCAGCATTGCTTGTAAGATAATGAAGTGAAAAATAGTAAAATCAAGAAAATTGGACCAAACAAGCCTGCTTGCAACAGAAAGATCAGGAGAGCTGCTGCTGGAGAACACCTCCATAAGGAATTCAAAGAATGAGGACTCCAAATGTGGTTATTTATGCATTGATTAGTGTTTCAAAGCTTAAATATGAAGGTTATGGGCAACCTGAAAGTATTTAGGCATTAGGTGAGAATAGCAGAGCAGAAGATAGGTCCAAAAATAAACCAAGCTTGATTAAGTGTTTGGGAAAATAACCCAGGTTGCAATATTTTTTACATAGCCTATAAAGTTTCCCTGATGAGAGGGAGATGGAAAAGAACATATTTCTAGTTTTTCAGAAGGTTGTATTGTCTTACCCATGTGTATAATAGTCCTAAATGGAAAGGTAAATAAATCACAGACTTGGACAAAAATCTTTATCTGGGCTGCCTTGTCTCCAGTGAAAAGACTGTTGGCTTCCAGCTCCTACCATTATGTGGGAATACACCTGCACCCATGATTAAGATCCCTTGGCCCGTTTTACTGGCAAAAAGGACCCTGTCACATTGTCACATGAGATGAGTGTCCCCTTACCAGCTGAGGGGTGTTCCTGTGGTGCCCTGTGGAGGTCCAGGATGGGACCTGTGTAAGGTGTCTGAACAGGCACTTTGCTTGCAGGCTGCACAAACGTCCTGTTCCACCTGAACACAGGCAGTGCTCAGGCCCCAGGAGCAGCACTGACTGCAGCATGTGCTGACAGCCAGGCTCCTGGGGACTGTGGAGGCACGTGGGGACTGCAGACAGGAAGGGCTGGGCCACTTGTCTTCCCAGCTGTCATTAGCCTTGAGGCCTGGATTTTGCTAAAGGCGATGTGAGCAACAGATGTGTTGACAGAACAGAGAAGCAGTTTCAGAGCAACTCAAGAACTCAGACACCTTAGGAAAGGTGTCTTTTCTTAGGAAAATCTGTGGGCTAAGGCTTCAGAAGCATTAGCTCTAGCATAGTGACAGCAGGACTGAGACTTGCCCAAGTGCATGAGAAGGCTGTGGCAGAGGTGGAGGATGCTCCTTCTTGCTCTGTAACTGAAACCAGCTTCCTCTCCTTTGCCTCCCTCTGGCCCGCAGTTTGTGGAGCACTCCAGACACCTCAGTATCCTTCTGCAGTGAAGGGATCTCTCCAGACACTCCAGAGGAAACAGCATGGAGAGATACAATCAAAAAAGATGTGTCCACAGCTTCCTGGTGCCAGACAGTGCAGCTCTCCAGGCAGCAGATTGCAGAGTACACTGAGAACAACAGACAAACAAAAAGGCCAGCCAAAAGCTGAGGAATTTTCTGGGTGAGACTCTGCGATTTCATTGTCAGCTTCCATTGTTCAGATCTGATTAAAAACAAACTGGCAGGAGAAAGACCACATGCTTATCAGACACTCCTGCAGGTCACGCCACTAGAAAGCCATTTCACTGTCAGTGATGTGGCCTGTTTGGCAGGAACAGAGTTTTGGACCTCACTTCTATTTGTAGGCAGTTTTGAAAAGCACAGGATTATCAGGGATGAACTGGGTCCTTTGCAACTTGCAGAGAAGTTCCTGTCTCATCGCAGCCATTCTGAAGAGGAAGAGAAAAAACCCTTGTACAACACATTTCTGTTTCCATTAATAACTGTGTTTGGGCCTGCCAGCCAGCATCAGTGGCAGGGTTTCCCCTGAACTGTCTGGGCTCTGACTCTCACCTTTCCTTTATGTTGCCTGTACTATTCCATTAGCATTTAAAGACAGTGCTACATGCACAAGGGAGAGGATTCACAGTCACAGCCAAAAGAAAGATGTGTCAAGCAAAGAGGAAGAGATCAAAAGTGTAATTAAACTCCATTTTCATTGAAGGGACTAAAGCATGGACAGCATGACTTAGATATTCACTTAGAAAATCTGTGCCAATGTGATGACACACTCACATTGCCAAGCCATCTAGAATATTAGGGGTTCCCTCATCAGACTGCCACAGCCAAATGGCCACCACCAGAGAAGATCCTGATTTATGTTCTGATCTATGATTATATTTGAACCTTGCTTCACTTACATGCTGCTTCTTAGCGAAGATTTGGACTTTGGGAAAGGGGTTGACTTTGGAAGAACTGTTGATGAAGGGGCATCTGTTTTGCCTAATTTCATTCTTGAAGCTTGCTGGAACTAGTAAGTTAAAAGTCAATTCCCTCATCTTGTTTTGAAGACCTGGTTCTATGTTGTCTTCAAATGCATATTGAGCCTGCCCTCTTAAACCCAGCCTGCCCAACCCTGCAATCAGTGAAAATCATTGTGTCTTCAGAGGCTTCTGCATTAGGCCCTATATTTTTTCCCTTCTCTTCCAGCAGTCAGATATTAAAACACTTTGAGACAAAGTGGAGGATGACTATCCATTGTTTCTTGGGAGTTAGTGTGCTGTGTGCTAGCTGCACTGATATGTGTAGGACATGCTTATGTTTGACTTCTGCTTTTCCTAGGAACAGAATCCAATATCTGCCTCTCCCAGAAGCCTCTGCATGCCTTTTGATTAAGCAGCAGGAGCTCTGGCTAAGAGTAGAACTCCTTGACTGACAGTATTTTATTTTACGGCTGAGATCTGCTATATGGTCTGGAGGTGTTCTGGGTTTCTCCAAGTGAGAACAAAAAATGTGACAGTTACTCTTGAGAAACACTGACCTGAAAGGGAGCCAGTGCATTCCTCATGCCCAGAGGCAGGTACTCTGAATTCTGTGCTAGCAGTAATTTCTGCCAAGCTCTGTATTCTCACCAAGGTCCTCTGACCACATTGCAGTACAAGGGTTTTTACACAGCATAGTGCCAGTTGTTGTTGCTAAGATGAGCCAGAAGCAAATTATCTCCTGCCAGAACAAGGAAAAGGCCAGTGTGGAAGTGTGTCTCCAAAGTGTCACTGCTCATCTACCCCTATGTATTTAGGTCTCCTGAATGGTCATTCTCACTTACTCTGGTTCTTTTCAAACCTTCACTCTGTCACTTCTGGGGCTCGGTATTTATCTTGCACATACAGACACATCGAAGCAAAGATGTTTTGGGCCTGTGGGCTGCAAGAAGAAGAACAGAGAATTCAACACTCAGCATCAGCATCTCACTTGTAGAGTCAGGAGAAGGAGGTGGGCCCCTGAGGAAGTAGGCAGGAAAATGTACTCTAAGCATGACTAGAAATTGCATATCAAGCTGAAATGTTCCATATATGAATCTGACTGGCATGCATAGTAGTTCCCTTCCAGCCTGCATCTAAGTTTCCCTCTTCTAGAAAGGCTGAAAAGGAGGGAAGTATATGCATAGGCTGAACTAAGAAACATCCCTTCTCTGCCTCACCACTAACATGACAGAACAGGGTCTGGCAGCCTAAACTTTGCTGAGATTGGATTTGAATCAGAGCAGAAATTTTCTCTCCTTTTACTTCCTTACTGTGTTAGGTCTGTAAGTGTTTGCAGATTGCTATAAAGTGCCAGCAAAATGAAAATTATGAAGATTTCAATTTGAAGCACTTGAAGGTATTCCCCCCATGTTAATGTGTCAGGCCAGCACTGGAAGAGACAGCCCTTAATTAGAATGCAGTGAAAAATACTACAGAATGCCTCTTTCTGCAGGAGTTTGTAAATCTAGAGAGGATAATGCTCTCCATACCGTATGTTCTTTGCATATACAAAAGCTTAAGAGACAATTACTTGACAATTTCTACGTACCTTGCAGAAAGCATTCACCAGAAAACAGCGATGGGAACAATCAAGCTCCAAGCATGGAGCCAACATGCAACTGATTTTAACAGTGTGTGGATCAACTGCTGAAAACCTCATCTGTAGAGAAAAGGCTTCTGAGCACACACTAAAAGCTCTTTACATGACTTGACCCATGATCTAACAACAACCAGAAATGGAAAGTTCTGTTGTTTGCATCATAGTAATTCCAGAGGCTTGGCCGTCTCTGTGCTCTGTACGTACACAGACAGAGGCAGCCCTTCCTCCAGGAACATTTCATTTCACAGAGCTGTACAGAAGGGTTAATACAACCCATCTCTGGAACCAACTCACCAGATAAGCTGCTGTTTACTTATTTTGAACAGGTTGATAAGTTGGCTCCAAAGCAGAAAGCTGTTTTCCAAAACCATGCAAGCAAGAAAAGCAGATAGAGTGATTTCAGGGATTGTGGTTTCACTGTGTTTTTATTGTCAGCCGTGCCTGTATTTCAAGGTGCACCATCTGATTTCCAACTCTGCAATAAGATTCAGCCAACATCCATGGCTTCAAAGAAATTATTTCAGCCAAAGATATAAGAGTTAAGGCCATATTTCAAACATTCTTTGTTCAAGTGTCACTCGACTTTGTCACTACAAAGCTTCAGAAAAATGTAAAATCTGTGGGACATGAATTCTTTCTGCTCTGTTTTGTGTGGTCCCCTACACACACAGGGTCTCAGCCAGGCCCTACTGTAATAGAAGAGTAAAAAATATTGCAGAACAGGCATTTAGAAAGTCTAAGGCATATTTAGAGAGCTTATATTCACTCAGAATTAGCAGAGATCCAGTAGTCCTAATTCAACATGTAAGAAGTGTCTGCTTCAGGTATCACCTTTGCTGGGACTGTTCAAATTGGTAAGTACCAGTGCTGAATCAAAGCATTAGGCCAGTGCAAGGGAAAAAATATCCCCAGTCCTCAGGTTGAGCAAGGATTGGCTCCTGTCAACTGGCATTTGACAACATCTCAGAGACTTGGAGCCAGCAAGGAATCTTCATGTAGGAAGTCCAAGTATTCATTTATTAACGTTCCTTCCACAGCATTTACAACAAACACATCAGCCCTAAGTTTTCTGGAGCTCTAAGGTGTTTTTATCTAACCAGATCAAGCTTTAAAGTTAAAATATTCTACCCCTAAATAAAATTCCTGGCATGACAGAACCTGAAAGCCCTTAAATTGGTGTTGAGACTCTTGCATTGCAGAGAAAGTATTTTAACTGGTGGTCTTGATGCAGTAGCATAGTGAGTAATTCCTGAAATTAACTGCTTCTGCTCACTGGCCATTCTTTAAAATTTTAAATTCAAAGTGGGTGAGCTTTCTGGAAGATATGCTGTCAAGGTGAAGGGAAACCTGCTGTATACATGGGTGAGCATGTAGTGGACTCAGAGTGTGGAAGTTCAGATTAATTGAGTGTGCTTTTGGTTTCAAATTAAATGAGTCCATGAAAATAACCACAAATCTGGAGACACTTAATTTTTGAGTCCCTTCATGGAGCCCTTTTCTTTGCCAGCCACTGAGCAGGTGGTAATTTCTCTGCTGACAGGGCCTAAATGAAGCCAGCCAAGTTATAATGTGTAATAGGATTTCCTGGAAGCTTCCTCAGGCTGTCCCCATTTGTGTAGCTGGAAGTGCAGACTCACCAGTTTATTAGGTGCCTAAAGAAGCAGTTAGGAATGAATGTTATAAATAATTCAGGCAGGTGCATCATCTTGCTTCTTAACTTTCTGAGGCACTTTTCAAATACCTCTATGGTACTAGTTGATCCCATCAAACTTCAGAGCTTCATTTAGGCACTGGGCCAGGGATGTACTTGTTTTAGATTCCCTCTATAATCTCTTGAGGACAGAAAGGCCTTTCCAGGGTGTGCTTCCACCCATCTAAACTTCAGTCACTCTTTAGGAGTGCCATTGTCTCTCCATTGAATAAACAGAAACCCTAAAGTGATCCTTCTCCTAATTTAGGTGCATGAGGAGCCTGCCACTAAGTAGAAAAATCCTTGGTCTAGGGTTTGTCACTGTATCTTGGAGTGTTTTGAAAATGTGGTCCACGATGACTTCCTTGGGAAGCACAGAGGGTTCTGCAGTCACTCTGACTCAAAGATAACTTTGGCTTCAGCCTGGACAGTGTCTCTAACCCTCACTGCTGTTCATCTGAGGCAGTTGCACTGCAGAGGAGAAGTCCTTTCTCCAAACCTTGTGTAAAGACCTGCTTGCTCTTTCCTTGGGGAAGAGAGAAAGTTTTAGAACTATAGATAGTACTCTTACTAATATATAGCACTCTTATTAATATTGCATTGCCTGGCAATAGCACAGAGCTCTGCCCAATACCTAAATAATGCTTGTCCCATTTAAAAGCATAGGTACGTTAAAAAACGCTGGAAGGCATTAATACATATTACCCTTAAAATGCACATAAGCAGGTGATGGCAGCAAGTTCTCTTTCCTTGAGAGTCTCACATGCTTTCCACTTGCTGAGTTGAATTCCACAGCACTTGTGCACTGTAATAATCCTTGGAGACTTCTGTCTTTTGTGCCTTGCATCTTCCCTTCTGTTTGTACTGGGTGAACAGTGTATGTCATTAATGCTCTCACCCCCGGCCCTTGTGCTTTGAATTCAAGAATAGATGATGACAGAAAGAGCTGTAATTAGATGACCTACAGCAATGCCCTTTCCTTATGAGACAATATAAAGCAACCCCAACAATTTACTTAGGAACTTATCTGTTTTCTTTTATACTTCATTCATTAAGCATGTGTGGGAATAAAACACATCATCTCCACATCTAATGCAACCATAACAGAAATACAACACAGATGTCAGGTTTTGCAAATGGATTTTTTCCCCATTTACCTCCATGCACTTGCCCTCATCGAAACCTCCATTGACCTCCTGGGAGCTCTTGGGTTTCACACAAAATGGAGGCAAAAATGATGCCAAGTTGTAATAGGACTCCCATTTTGTACTTGGATCAAAAGGCTGCCAGCTAGGGAAGAAGAGGGTATCTGGTTCCTGGTGTCACTCTTTATACCATGGAGCTGAAGAAAAAACCATCCCTGCTGGCATCATCTCTGCCAGCCTCAGCTGAGAGGACTGGCAGGGAGTGAGGCACACACTGAAGGGATGGGGACAGTAGCCTAATTATTCTCACGTCCGTGATACACTGAGTGCACTCAGTTTACCAGGGGATAAACAGAGCTTTCAAGGGGATGGGGACAGCTGAGGAGAATACTCTTTTGATTTATATCCTCCAGCACTCGTCACATGCATAAGTGCTATGAAAACAGCATGTATATGAAAGATGCTTATTGCAGCTGTGAAGACATTACTGATTCCTTTAAAACTCAGTTGCACAGGAAGACCAGATCCAGAGTAACAAAGCCCAACACGACTCACTTGCACAGAGAAAGGTTCTCACTCTAGGAGCTGTTATGCTGTTGAGATATGGTTGTTATGAGCCAGCAAGATTTCAAAAGTGCCTGCCTGCTTATCTAAATAGAAAACTTGTGGAAATACAACCCCCAGAGGATATGCAGTGTACCAATACGTGCTTGTCCATATGTGCTTTGGACTCGCCCAAAATTTATTATTTAGGGGGATCATTTACTACTTAGTTCTGCATTTTGGTTCACTTTAAAACCTGTACTGCTCCAGGCTCTGGTAGTTTGCATTCTCCCTTCATCCTGCCCCCCTCAGTGGCTCCCTCACTGTTCCCTGCCATGGTCTGGAGACAGCCAGCTGGCTCCCCGGGCACACAGATGTGGGCACGGGCTGCGGGAGTGCAGCTGGTGCCGTCATGTGCCTCCGGAACAGGGGCTGAATTGAAGCACAGCCCAAGAGCAGCGTGGCTGTAGCCACTGTCTGTCATGAGGATCTCACTTCTGAGGGGTTTGTTTTGTTCTTAATCTTTGCTGCTGAAAGCTTCTGCATTGGCAGAGAAAAAAAAACCTGTGGTGCTGAGGTCAGCCAGCTGAACTGGGAGGAAAGTGCAGGGGAAATTCCGTGGAACTGATCAGACTTGTACCACAAGGTCATGCACCAAGGGGTTGTTTAGAAAGGGTGTATCTGGCATTTTCTGGATACTTGCAGAAAAGCAGTGAGCTCATGACACTCAAAGTTATTGATTTGTTCAGTTTATTTTTTTTTTTCCTTTTCAAACAGAATTGAAGTTTCTCAGAGATGTTTCACAGCTTTGTCCTATGTTCCCTCCAAGGTATGGGTTACATGAGGGAAGAAGGATGTTAGAAAGCATATCAGACATAATTCAGTTTAGAAGAGCTTTATATAGTCATTAAGAAACATCAGCTAACACAGATTCCACAACAAGCATTGTCCCCGTGCCCAAATGCAGGAGTCTGAAGGGCAATGCAATACAGAGAGCTGTGAATAGCTTATCATAGGCATTACTCATTTTCCTTCGATTTACTGTCTTCAGTTTCTTAGTAAACTGTTTACAGAAATTTAGTGATGATTGTGAGCCACATTCCATCAATATGTGGTGCTGCAGAATTGTCTTTATTTGCATTATGTTTCTGCCTATCATAAGAAATTTGTCTTACTGTTGTATGATGAAGTTGATATTTGTAACATTTTTTTGGTGAGATGATACCTGATGGTAGGAAAACCAAGTGAAATAGATTCATCTGAAGTCCAACCTTATCATTTTAGAAAGTGGACTTTGTAGGAAGCTGTTAAATCCTGTGAACTACCTGTGATGAAAAGTAAAATTTTATTAGAGACAGGCAGGGTTGAACACCTACCATTAACCCACCAGCAAAGCAATTCCAACACAGCAAACGAAGAGTCACCAAGTCCAGAATTGAATTTATGGAAGTCAGGTACTACTTTCATACCAAGACCAGTTTGCAAAGTCCGGATACCTCAGAAAAAGACAGTAGCATCAGAAATCCATGAAGAAAAAGAAAGCAAAGACTGATATCAGCATCATGTACTCCACAGGTTTAAAAAAGCATAAAAAAACGTTGGTTGAGATACAAGCCTTCTTGTTGCTAGTTGCAGGCTTGACACATTAGTTATTCACATGAAGCCTCTGGAAAAGCAGGAATGTTCTGTTCTTATCTTGAAATGTGACATATTTTACTTGGTAGAATGAATTGTATTCTAGTCACTTCTTAGCTCCATAGCTGTAGAAAGAGTTTCTGCTTGAGACATTTAACATATCTGCCAACAAATTCAGAAATTAAAGTGTAAAATCCAAGGCACCATGAAGATTGGAAATAGTCTTAATTTTATGTGGTAGTTTAACATCAAGTATCAGAGAATGCAGCTGAAAACACTGCTTATATCAAGATAAGCAGTACGGTATTTTTATTTAATTAATGCCTTATGGATCAGTCTCACTGAATTGTCACACTTTGCTTATTCACCAGTCACAATGCAAAATAGTTGCACTTGGTAAACAAAGACATCAACTGAGAACTGTATTTTCCTATGGTAGAAGGCTATGAAACACGAGCTATTTCATTAAATGTACTCCAACTTCATAATAAAAATGTTTTCTGGACCTGAACAAATACTTTTTTAATGAGGGAGTTAGCTACAATAGGATTTCACTATTTGCAGCTTCAGAATAAAGAAAAATAACCCTACTGAATGGAGTTTCAATATCTAGTACTTCCCTGGATATTGCTCAACAGTAAGAAAAAAGCAGTGCAGAACATGGTGTGGGGGGAATATGCTTAAAGGGTGTATTTAGATCTGATAGCATGACATTGATAGTTAAAAATGAGAGGGAGGCCACCAGTGTGGTGGCTCAGGCTTTGCACTGAAAAGGGAAATGCAATATTGTCCAAGCCAGACATAGCTAAGCTCAGTTTCCCTGTGTTTACTTACAATTTCATGGCTGTTGTCAGACTGTGGCCAATATTTAAAAATTAAATACCTGATTCCTGCTGTTGGGAAGGTATTTAAGAAGAACAGAGGCTTGTCCATGGTGCCACCAGGCCTGGCAGCACTGGGGACTAAAGAACCTTTTAGGTACAACTTGACAGAGAGGGAACACAAGGAAGAACAGTTCAGTCAGTTTTAGAGACTATCAAGTTCTCTCCATTCTAAGACAGTTCTGACAGTAGTTTTGGAAGAAACTAGTTTTCTGTAGGGCCTTATTATTGTCACCTAAGTATCAGCAACTGGCTGGACTGCCTGAACTTTCCAAGCAGAAGATACTGATGGGCAAATGGAAGTCACTGGTGAGCATCACCACAGAGGAGGTGCAGAGAGTGCTCAGTGTTCACTGTCTCTTTAAAATATCATGGAAATACCTGGCAGGTAATTGTCATTTGCTTTTCTGCAAGACTTTCGTCTCTGCCATTATAAGCACTTGGACTAGAAACTGTCAAGCTGAGTTTATTAATCTTAGTGGATGTTTCTGCTTTAAAGTGCTTCAAATATGTATTTGAGTGAGACAGGTATCCATCAGAGCAGAAGTGTAGAATCATTACCATCTGAAAGTGTCTCAGTGCAGTGTCTCACTGTTGTTAATTTTAATAATTTGGAAGCACTTTAAAAACACCATGAAAAGTGAAGAAGTGAAAGGGCATTCATCTGTCAAATAGCACAGTTTTTGGAAAGAAGTTTGTCATCCAAAATAAGAAAAATACAAGTTCGACAGCTCTGCAAATGAAATTTCTTGCCATTTAGCAAGAACAACACTTCTTCCCAATGAAATAGGGAAGAATTGCAGCTGATGTAAATTAGACTCTGTGTCCACATAAAAGGAACTACTGGCTTGTAAGCTGGTGTAGATAACAAAAGGAACAAACTTAGTGTATAAAGAAGAAAAAATAATATCAAAGAAATTGTTGGACTCAACCTAAAGTTTCAGTGTCCATCCACATGCCTGTGGCTCGTGGTCCTCTGCCCTTCTTTGAATCCCAACTTTAGTGGAACTTCCAACTTTTGGCAACAAGACCTTGCACTCACTGGCTGTTTTTCCAACTGTGGCACCTTGAATATCCCAGCTCCGTTTGTGTGCAGGTACCTGGCCAAACTCGGATCCCACACAGCGTTGCCAGGGGTAGTAGCATGTGTGCCTGTTAGCAAACACTTCCATGGCTCTGAGCATCTGTCTCAAAGGGCTTTTTCAGCACCACAGTGATTCCCAGGAGACAGACAGATGGTACCATCTGTGCAGCCTTCTGATTTCCAGCCTTAGTGCTCACTGCAATCTCACTGGGTGCACTTTTATTTAGGAATAACTTCTTCAGTTATTTATTATTGTATATATTATTTTATTGGCTGCCAACTAATTCATGTTTAGAATTGTTCTTAAATTTTCCAAGGTCGGTGGTCATCTCCCAGCCTCTGGTTCTCAGGAAGCTTGTTTTGATGGAAATGAGTCACATCCTTAGAGCATGCTTCACTCATTATCTTGTCAAAGCAGAAACACAGATAAGGGGAAAAAATGTACTTGAGGAGAATTACCAGGCCAGAGACTTAGATGTGACACAAAATCACTTGAAGCAGACTTAGAAGAGAAAATGTTGAATAGTTGCCATTTCAGTAAATAGCACAGGAAAAAGAATAAATCATACTGTGCTGTGATTCTTAACAACACATGTATCAATTATCTGAGCCTTATCTTCAGTTGGCTGCAGGTTTAAAACTTTGCATAGCAGCTAAAAATATGGAGAAACATAGTGTACATTCTTCAAGAGGGGCAATTAGTCTCCTAGTGGAGGAATGTCAGCTATTGTTCTCCTCTCAATCAGGGCAGTTTCAAGATGAAGCTAAACTCACTTTTTATTTTCCATCTCGAGTTTCCATGGTAACCACATGTAATCATCATATTTGTAAATAGCAAATACCCATTTAACTTCACAGCCACTTTGAACATTTTTTTTCACAATTTTAACATCCTTGAAATGCCCAACTCTGTCTTCTTACAATTTTACTGTCAACATGCATAATTAGTTGGGGATGTTGCTGTTTATAAACTCTTCAGGGATGCAGTAGCACTGAGTATGTGTGTGTGCAAGTGTGGAGGGTGAACAGGCAAGGACACATATTTATAGAGAACAGTGTCTGGCAACGGCACATCCCATGGTAAATCTTTATTTTTCAACTTCTTATCACTTTGGCAAGTCGAGGCCACTCAGGTTGAATGCCATTCAGCCCAATTCACATTCCAGAGATTTCTTTTGTAGTTTCAACTAACTTTTTTCAATTGTGGCCAAGAATGTGGCTATGGAAGAAAACAACAGTTTGCCTTCACGGAGCAGATCCTCACAGCTTTCTTAGCAAGCCCTGGAACAGGGCACGGATGATGCCTTGCTGTCACAGGCACAGCTTTTTGCTGCCCTGCTATGAATTACCCCAAATTTGGCCAAATTTTAATCATCTGAAAAATTTTCTCTCTCATATACACAATCTTGCCTTCTACAATTCATAGCTGGAGTTTGCTGATGTTTCCATGTGCATAAAGCACAGCTTAGTCCCTGAGAACTCCTACGTGCTGCTGGCTGCACGTGTGCCATGCCCAGCACCAGGCTGCTGCTCCAGCACGGAGTGACACTTGATCCCTGCCTTTGCTTGGGTGCAGTGGGGACTGCAGACAAGCAGTGGAAACAGAAACAAAGAGAAAGGCAGGAGGACTCCTCTGTGAGACCTGCACATTTGGTTCCCATTAAACAGGTGTTTAAAGGCTTTGCAGAGTAAGGATACGGTGCATGTTTTTAACAAAGCCATTTCCCCAGATCTCTCAAATCCCATCTCCTGCAGACTTAAGTCTCTTTCCCATTTCCACCCCGGCCACCTTACAAACCCCAGGACACCGCTTCATGTGGAATTAAACATCAGGAATACAGCTTTTGGGCTTGACCTGAGTGGTCTGTATTGGAATCTTGTCAGTTGTTTTCCATTAGGAGAAACTGAGAATGAAGTAGGGTATTCACAGAATATTACTTTGATGTAGCCCTGTTCTTTTCCAAAGAACACACAAAGGTCCATTTCCTTGGGCACAGGAAGAGTTAAGCAAAATTAAGTTTCCTTACTCATAACATCTAGTCCCTCCCAGCTTGCACTTGGCCAGAGAAGTTCATTCTGGCCACGATCCCAAAGCGAGTCCTTACTGCCACTTGAGCTTTCTCTGGCTCCTCTGTCCAATGCTCTGGTGCTGGACTTGCCCTGGCCAGACACACAGGACAGACAGCTCAGCCCCTGCTGCACTGGGATGCAGCTGCCAGGGAAATCCCTTCACCCACACACCGGGGTCACTGAGCGCCCTTCTATGTAGTCTGTATTTGGGGGGGTGGAACTTAGGTTTCCATGGTTTATTTCATAAAGAAATGTATCCTTCCTACATTTATCCTGTCTAAAAGACAACTGGTTATACCCACGAATCCCAGAACATAGCCCTCACTCACAATAGGATTAATTTTTAAGAAAAAGTAGCAACAGAAAAATCCTTGCAGGTTTGTTTAGCCAAAGTTAAACAATTCCACTGTGCAAAAAAGAATGTACTGTTTATGAGAATTACCAGCAGCAGAGTTATTTGAATCATGCTTAAAACTTAGGCAGAAAAATGTTCATATTTTCTCTTTTCTCCCTTGCACATTCTAGGAAATAACCCTAATTTTTGCAGACAGACACTTGTAGTGAAGCAAATACTGTTGGGTGATTCCTGCACTAGCCCTGTTCCCTGGTTCCCTGTGGGATGGAACAAGAGCAATACAGGCTGGGATCTGTCTGCAGCAGACTCTGTAACACTCCTAACTTCCTGCTGCTTTAAGTCATTCTTTGTTGAAGTGTCTGGAGAAATAAATACAATCAGGACTTAATTACCTTTATAATTAATAAATCAAATATACTCTTTCACTTTAGTAATGAACAAGTGAAAAAGGGAACATAAATTACTAGATTTCTTTGTTTCATATATCAAAACTATAACATTATTTTTCTTTCTTTCTTCACAGCACAGAATTAACTCTACTTCTCTTGTCTTTTGCAGAATGTTGGCATCAAATAAACAGCAACAGGTCAGTGACAGGGAATACAAATTAGCTTCCTTTTCTGAGTGCTATTGTTCTTACTCATGATTCTGGCAAATACTGGGAAAATTAAATACAGTATTCCAAAACATTCTCTGGGAATTGTCAGATATTCTACTGATACTAGATTAAACAATGTTAAACATTCATCTTTAGCAGATTACTTACCTTGAATTTGGGAAGGGGGTGGTGGTGGTGCTAACTAGTTCTATATTGAATTTTTATTGTTAAATTCTAACAGAAGAATTTGCCAGTTTTATTTGTAGAGGCTCATGGTGACTTACAGCACTATAAAAACAGAGCAGGTGTTCACTCTGCCAGAACAACTGCTAATGGCCTGCAGGTCTGGGAAGTCTCTCTTCTCTGCTTTTGAAACTATGGGAGATCATTACAGTGTTCTCAACAATGTTCAGCAAAGATGTAGCTGATGAGTTGCATCATTAAAATAAGTCACAACAGTAATGAACATTTGTAAAACCCCACTAAATGCCACAATGAGGTGGTCCTTGTTGTAAGCTCTTACAAACAGAAACATGGGAAATATGTGTTTCCTTATTATTTACTCGACCTTTGAGAAACCATACAGCTCATGGACAAAAGCTGTCCACATGGTTATCAACAGGACACAGTGGCTTAAGTCTGTCTCCAACTAGTGCAAAAGAAATCTAACCAGTTAATTAAGGATTTTACTTTGTAGGTTTATCCATGTAATAACAGGGTAGAGTTGAGCTGATTTATGAGACCCTGATATTTACACACATCCCAAATTCTGTTTCATTTTTCATCTTTAATTTTGTAATTCCTGGCTTTCAGATGTTTGGAATCATTATGAAGTTCTTACCATGTTTTCTGTGGCACATTTTCAATCCTCACTAAGATGGAAATAGTATTTTGTCTGGTTATTTAACTACATACATTAATTACTTTTATTATATTATGCTTTGGAATTAAGAGCCAAATTGAGTGCCTGTTAACAAACTCATGTGTATCATGGAGAAGGGAATGCTGCAGCACAGCAAAAGGGAGGTGTGCACTGAGTGAAAATACTTCTGATGCCCATAAAACAGAATCAAAAGCAGTGGTTCTGCTGAATAATAAATCATGTCTGAATGTGAGTTAGAACTGTGCCACAGATGGTGTCCACATGGACTGTTATTTTCAGAGGCTTTTGTGTACCTGATGAAGATACCTGTGATGGACTTGTCATTATAGGAAAGCAAGTGTCCCATACAGAAATTAAACTCATATAAAAAGGGAATGTGTCCACTCCTGGGAAAGGGAAAGAGTGAGGGATAATAGCATTCTAAGGTGTTTTCATGTGGTTGATGTGTCAGTGGGGTTCTGCCCTCAGACGGTCAACACATTGGCACATTGCTTTCTCCCACATACGATCCTCTGAATTGTGTTTGTCACCCAGAGTGTTTGATCAAAAAGTGCACTTCTGAAGAGTTTCAATGATGGAGAGAGTGATAAGGACTACAGAGATGGCATTTTGATCTTGTGCAAAAAACTAAGAAGGAGAAGCATGAGAAGAACTCCTGAATGGTGAGAAAGGGGTAGGAATGGAAGAAACCAAAAATGAGAAATGATTGTGAAATACTTTTATAGCATTCACTAGTCCTATTGAAGACAATCAAAACTGCCTAAAATCTACTTTTCAATCAAGATGCCAACTCTTAGGGGTAATTTTTTAGATATAGGCTGATTTGAGACTGCTGAACAATATAGACAAGCAATTGAAATGTATCCTGAATTAATATGACCCTCCACATATCTCCATTGCGTGTTCTTAATTGCATGCCAGCAAGTTTTGCTTCCTTCAGAATTTATATCATAGGTTTAAAATACACAGACAACACAATTCAAAACCACCAAAGAACCACTAAAGTATTAAGAAGACAGTGAGTAACTATCCATTTGTTTTACACAAAACTGGAAAGGTGTTACCCAGATGAAAGAGTCAGGCTACTGCAGTAGGTCCTATTGCCACTGGGTGTGGGATCCAAGGCAGTGCTCCACCTCTTCAGGGCATGGCCAAGGGCACTGGAGATGCCCAGGTCTCCAGAGCAGTTCAAGCAATTCCAGATGAGACAGAGAGTAGCAGAGGAAGTTTTTAGCAGTGCAGAATAGTGGGAGGTGGGCTGTTGGGTGTCTCAGGTATTATGGAATATCCCACAAAACATAGGAATTCTTTTTGGAGCAAGTACCATCTCCCTATAGATGGCATTATTCCCCGCAGAGCCTTTGTTGTCACTTCCTCATTCCTAAACCTGAGTGCCCTCCAACAGATGGATTGCAGAGTCCAGGCCAGCATCTTCAGAGCAATTTTTGGTGTCATTACGGTGGTTACAGCAGTGATGGCCTGTCATCCCCCAGACAGGGCTCTCTCCTCTTACCCAAACAAACCCCACTCAGAGGAACAGGGTGGTATTGAAGTGCTGGAGACAGTATTTCTGAGTCACCATTATCCTCGTTCCTGTTGAGACATTAATGGTGTCATTCTTTTTGTACTGGAGCCAGTGCACCAACTGCCATTCCCTGCAGTATTCCTGTGAGTGACCAGCATGATTGATGAGTGTCAGCTCACATTTCTGGAAAGAGTATTACAATAAGAGGGAGATGTCTGAGCGTAATTAGAAAAGAGCAAGCTGTCCTACCTGTCATAAATGTCAGCAAGCTGTGAATCAATTTGCAATTCTGCTACAGAGAACGTTATCATTTCTACATTTTACTACTGACATTGTACAAGAGAAATATCAGAAGGTCTTCAGTTTTACTGGTTTTTAAAAATAATTTCCATCTTGTCGTAATTTTTTTCCCAACCACATTTATATGTGTGTATTTGACTGGTTGACAAGGGTTGTGAACCATACAACTGATATATAGTTAATATATGAGACTAATAATTGCACAAAACAATAGCAATTGGCTTATATATGTGCTGCCAGGGTGTAAGAGTTCAGATTGTTGCTCTGGCAGCACACTGGTTTATATATGCCTGTGCAACCTAGGACCAGTGAATAATGTATTTGCTGTCACACTGGTAGTCCCTCTTTGGTAGTGTTAGTTGTGCTGCCTGTCAGAAACACCCCTGAAATAATGGTGCTGTTTGTACTGACTGTTCTGGACAAACGCTCTCTGTTCAGGCTGCCTCCAGATGCTCACAAAGTTATGTTTCCTTAACAGTTGTTGAACAGTGCTGAGTGTTGTCTGGGCTTGGGCTTTTACCACAGGTGTGTGCAGTTTCATGCATTCCTTTTTAAGGACCAGAAATATTAATTTTCTGGGCAAAAAAAAATTATTGGGCGAGGTTTAGGTTGGCTATCAGGGAGAATTTTTTCCCCCAGAGAGTGGCTGGGCACTGAACAGGCTCCCCAGGGCAGTGGGCACAGCACCAAGGCTGCCAGAGCTCAAGGACTGTTTGGACAATGCTCTCAGGCACAGGGTGTGACTCTTGGGAGTGGTCCTGTGCAGGGCCAGGAGTTGGACTCAATAATCCTTGTGGATCCCTTCCAACTCGGCATATTCTGTGATTCTGTGAAAATTCACCTCTCAGACATTCCTGTCTTGTCCTGTCCTCAGCAATTAGTGCTTTATGAAAAGGTTAATTCCAGATCTCTTAAGATAGGAAGTCTGAATGTTTTGTCTAAGGATCAAATGGAGACCTTGAAGGGCCAGATGGGTCTAAGGCTGGCTTGCAGCCCTCAGCTGGGGATGGAGAGTCAGTTAGAAAGCTCTCTCCCATACAGTCCTATCTGTTTCTGCTCGCTGTGATCAACTGTTACAGTTTTGCCAAGTTCAGTACAGTTCCAATTTCCAGACAAGTTTCATGGATTTGCTTGCTCTGGGCAAACACAAGCTATTGGAAGAGCAGCATTTTCAGGAGCTGTTACCACATTCCCAGGACTATTGTCCAGCTGCCCTACTCGGCTACTGCCACCCTTGGCGGGCTGTTTAATCCATTCATCCTTTTCCTCCCAGCTGGGTTAAAAAGTACTTTATAACAAACATGTTTTCCATAGGACCTGGAGGGATCTCACAACAGTGAGATTTCTCTTTTTAAAAAATACTGTAAAAACTGGACGGAACTTTCCGAATGGGGTCAGTGGGTCCCAGTTCCTGCACCGTAAGCCATTAGATCGCGTGTGTGTGCCTGAAACCGGTGTGGAGAAAAGCGACAGCGGGTCGTGCCCACAAGCGGTTTAATGGAATATCGGGCGGGACAACCCCAGCGATCACAAGGAACAAGCTCCCCGCGACACTGGAACAGGACTCCGCTTATTTATTTACTTGTCCGTGTCAATTTTGTTTTATCCAGAGTGGGAACTGCAGAGCTCCCAGCCCCTGGCGAACCTCTCAGCCGGACCCAACCCCTAACCCAGACCTAAGCCGGTCCTGTGAGGGCGAGGGGGCGGGGCCATGGCGGCGGTCGCGGGTCACGTGACTACTCACGCGCATGTGACGGAGCGCCCGACCGCGCGCGGAAGTGACGTCACGCGGCCGGTACGCAGTTTGTGCGGGGCGGCCCCGCCCCCTCCCGTCCCCGCGGGACCGCGCACGCACGGCCGCGCCTGCGCACGCGCGACCGCACGCCCGGGCACGCGCACGCGCACGCGCACGCCCGGCCGCAGCCAGCGCCCGCCGCGCCGCCCGCCCGGAGCCCTCACGGTGAGCGGGGCCGGGGGAGGGAACGGGCAGGGCGGGAGCGGGGCCGGGGCCGGGAGCGGTGAGTGCGGGAGTGGGGCCGGGGCCGCGAGCGGTGAGTGCGGGAGCGGGGCCTCTGGAGGCAGTGCGGAGCCGGCCCGGCCCGCGGGCGGTGCGGGGCGCTCGGGGCCGGGAACGGGGGCACCGGGGCCGCCGCCCCTCAGCCATCCGGGCGGGCCCCGCTCCCTCAGCCCGGCCCAGCGCTGGCGGCAGGCCCGTCCCGCAGCGCTCGGCCCGGCGGGGCCCCCGCGGCGCGGCCCGGCCGTAACAGGTGCCAGGCGGCCCCGGGCAGGGCCCGCGGCGGTCGGCGGTGCCCGGAGCGCGGCGGTGCCGCTGGTCGGTGATCGGTGTCAGCGCACGGCGCCCGGCGGCAGCTCGGTGGAATTGCGGTGGCGTCATGAGGGCACCGCCGGCCGGGCTCGCGGTCGATGCCGTCGGTGTGTGCGGGGCCGGGAGCGCGACTTGCCCGACACCTCTGTGCCCCTGAGCGGGGCAGCGGCTCGGGTGCAGTCCCTGTGTGTCTGCAAAGAGCTGTGAGCCAGAGCGGAAAGAGGTACAAACCGGGCCTGCAGTGCCTTTCCATATCGCTTGGAGCCAAGTAAACACCGCGCGAATGGTGAAATCGGTGCTTTGAGGAAGGTAAAAGTGCTGGTTTGGTGAGGGGAGCACAGAGCTCTGATCGGGAGAAGAGCTGGATTTCATTTGCTCTTAAATGTTGATCGCGGTGTGTGCGTTACCTAATGCGACCAGACTCTCTGTCTGCTCTGGTGTGATTTTACTGTAAGATGTGTAATTGTCAGTGTCATAAAACCTCCACGCTCGTACAACACACACTTTCCAGCCTGTCTGTTTGGGGTGGTAATTACACACTTCAACTTTAAGGTTAAAAAGGAGGGGGAGTTAAGAGGTTCTCTCTTAGTTGTGAACTTGTGACGGTTTCACGTTATTTCAAAAAGGAATATGGAATAAACTGAAAAGGAAATTTGGCAGTAGGTAGACTTTTAAGGTTCTTACAATGAGGAGTTGATGATTTGGGGACTTGAGATGAGAATATCCACGAACTCAAAGTTTTACAGGAGATGGGAGGATTGGAGATGATAATTCCTATCCCTTGTGCCATAGCAACAACAGAAGTTGTAGGCTTTGAGAAATGCAAAGCATTTTGTTTAATGTTTTCCGTAGGTAGAAGATTTAAAAAAAAAAAAAAAAAAAGGTTTTGGTAATGTTCTGGGTTTTTTTGAAGAGTAGAGCAATGCAGCAATCACAAGCAGGGTCTTACTATTAAATTTTTTGTATATGTTTTCTTTTTGTGAATGACATATGGAACTGTTGAGTCTTTGACATATAATCATGTTGTGTCTGTCCTTACTAATATTGGGTCCAGGTAGTGTTGTGTTAATATGTGTGTACTTTACACACAAAACCGCCCATAACAAACCCCCGGTAAGACAGGTTTACAGATGAGAATTGTGTTCATTAGACAGGATTGAAAAGTCTAAATTGCTCCTTTTTAGTCTTGGAAAAAACAAGGCATGCACACAAAGCATAGAAGGTGATTGCAGCTGTCTTATTCTTGTAACATCTTGTAACTCGAGCAGGGGAGTGAGACTTGCCTGGGAATGATGTTTGCAGCTCTGTATTTTACTTTATGTGTGAACTTTGGGCAGTTGTGAATTGTCCTTTTCCAGGCTGTGGTTCTGCACCCTCAGTCTGTGCTGTTACTGTCCAGTCCTGCTCCCTTCCTTGCATTGGAGCCAGTGCTGTCTTGGACATTTGGTGATGTGTCTTGGTTCTCTCAAGCTGGTAGATGGCAGACATAGCAATCCTGTATCCAAAAAAACTCCCACAGATCCCACACTCCTGCCAACCAGCTTAGTGAGGGGTCCCAGCACAGGGGGTGGGGTTGCTTGCCGGCTGCATGGCAGTTCTGTGTAGGCATTGATTCCAACTGGCTGCAGCCATGGACTGCCATGAACCCGTGCCCTGGACTGAACATGGGATTACCTGCTTCCTGGTAAAATTCAGTGACCTCTTTTGAGGTCTTGGATGCATGGAAGACAGTCAGCTATCTGCAAGTGTCAGTGCAGCCTGGGATGCCTTGTCTTGGTCTTTAGGAAGCCTTACATGCCTCCTGATACAAGCCCCCTTTTTTAAACTAATTGTGACAGAAGTGCCTGTTATTTGGCCTCGGATTTGCATTAAACAGCCTGTTTTGGTGGCTGAAGTTTTAACAGAAAGTAACTGAGACTTTAATCTTTGTCAGTTATTTGAAGAGCTGAAGTGTCATGAACTGTTTTCTTTGCTACTTAGCAGTGGAAATTACTTCTTTTACATTACAAACTATCAGACACTTATAAATTTTAGTTCTATTAAGCTTTGACTGAAAGTCAAATGGGTAGAATGTTACTAAGATGGTAATTAACTTTGTAAGTGGAAACTAGGCTGTTAGTACAGTTTCATAGCAAGTGGCATTCTAAAAGTGTTCCAGGGTGGATAGATGTTAAGCACTGCAATGATTTGGTGTGAGTCTGCTTAAGTTCCAAGAAGGAAAGCGTTAATGGACACAGTAGTGTGCTTTAGGCGAGGTACTTGGAGATTCTTCTCCAGTTTTGTGATGGAATTGTCATAAAGTGAGCACCAAGCGACATTCAGTAAGTCTTGTTCTCTGTGTTTCTGCACAACTTTGAAAATCAGTGGTAAGAAAATACATCTGTTACCCAGGAACGTGCAGTTTGTCCTGCAGGATTTGCAGTGATCTGTGGAGGTTTGCATGCAAATCTCTCTGACACGGTTTTTAAAAGCAGAATTTCCTAGAAATGTGTGTGTTCCAAATGTAGCAGGAAAAGCTGTGTGCAGAAGAGATCCAAGTGGGAGTGCTAAAGCTTCAGCATTAGCAGCAGTTGGCCTTTGTGCTCAGCCTCCCAAAACGTGGATTTAAGAGGAGGATGATTGTCCTGGTATCTGTACCAAGATGAGACTTAACAGGCCTGATCAAAACTGAGTTTAATTGCCTGGCTTTGGCAGGAGTGAAAGGTGAAGCATTTGCACTTCCCAAGCATCCTTGCATGGTCTTTAATAAGTGTGATTGCCTTCATTTCAGCTGAGGGAGTAACTCGTTCACAGTTTATTTTGTGCAATTTATATACAGATGATGCACAGTAGACACTTATTTGCATATCCATTAACATGAGAATGCTTTGGAGGGACTGCCAACAAAGCAGTTGAAAGGCCTGATTCTTTGGGTTTGCTTTATACCGGTTTCCCAAGTGTTTGATGTGGACTTGGAGCGTTCCAGGGAAGTGGACTGCGAGGTTCCCCATTTCAATCTAACAGATGCCCTTCCAAGTGAAATTACGGTAAGAGTGGGATGATTGCAACCTCTGGGTAATGCTGCATAATTACAGTTACACATGTTGGGTCCTTCAGAGAAGACCCGAAAATAATTAGTTTTGATGAGGAAGATCTGATGTTTTGTCTGAGTTACAAAGACTGTGAGCACTTGGTGTAGGCTGGTGGCTCCTGACTTGTCTGTCAGTGGTGACAGCAGTGGGTGAAAATAAATACCTTTCCAAAAGGTCTGTCGACCCAAGTTGAATTAATGTGTGTTTGTACACATGTGGGGTTGGAAGTGTGGATACATTTGAAGTGGAAGCAGACATTGTTTCCAGAAGAGGCAGCTTGAGGCTGCAAGTGCCATAGGTTTTTTCCCCTTATTTAAATGGAATTCCTCTCTCTTAATCTGTACTTCGAGATCAAGTCTTGTCTTACCTTTTCTATTCATTTTCTATACCTCTTCAGCTTTGTGTGACTTCTCTTTAAGTCATCCCCCATAGTGAATGTCCTTGTGTTCTTCTGCAGTCATTGACTACTAATACTTGTAATAGTTGGGTTTTTTTAATGTATTTTACCTAAATATTCACAGAAGCCCCTTTCTGACTTCCCAGCTGACAGTCCTTTTTCTTCTCATTGCCATTCAGGGTGGTTTGAGAGGGTTACAGGGTCTTCTTTGCTCCTAATTCCTGTAGAGAATACAAGAGGAATAGCATATTTGTGGGGATACAGCAGTGTGGGAGAGGGCTGTTTCATTTGTGTGGGAGGGTTTATCCACCTCCTTAATTAAGACTTTTGCCCCACAACTGGGAAATGCTGAAACCGTAGTGAAGCTTGAACCTTTAGGTTCAAACACAAAATGTGACATCATCAAATGAGAGGAAAATGCAGGGAGAAATAATGGGAACAGACTGAAGTGGACTGAAGAAGACTCAAGTAAATGAGAGTCCTTTTTCTAGAGAGGGGGTACACTGGAGAAAGTATAGGAGGACAGAGCAGCCTTGCTACAACAAAATGCTGTCCAGCAAAATACACCTGTTGATCATGGCACAGCAGAGTTAATGCTGCTAAAACTCCACGGGGCTTCAGTGAGAAATGGCACTTTAGACTTGAAGTATAGTTTGCTGTAGGACATTTCCAAAGAGATTTGTGTCAAATGGAAATTTTTGATGTGGGTCAGGTGATTGAAACATGCTGCTCTGGGGAACTTTATTCATACTAAGCGATGTAAATGCCAGGTTGTTTGGGTTTTAACTCAGTCTTAGTGGATTCTGTTATCTTGATATGTAATCAAGTATGAATCTGGAGGGAAAAAGGCAATTCTGTGTAAGTTAGTATTAATGCAAAGTGGGGGGAAATCCAAAAAACTAATAAAATCTTGTAATGCTCTTATATCGACTTTGAGTGTTTTGTGAAACCTGATGATAAACTTACTGATAGCACTTACTTTGATTTCTTAATTTGGCACAAATGGCTCCTCTGTTGTGTACTAGGTGCTGCTGAAACTCTTGGCACAGGGCTGGTTTTAGCATTTCTTTAAAAAGCAAACTATTTATGCTTTATAGAGTCACTTACCATAGGTTTATCAGTGCAGCTATATTGATAAATTCCACTTGAATTCCTGCCTTAACGTGTTCTGTAACTAGGGTAACACATGTGGAATTAGACTTTCTTGTTTCCTAAATTTTTTTTTACAAAATTCTATTAAACCAACAGAGTGTTAAGCAGTTTAATGCAGTTTAAGTAAGACAGCTTGAGATGTAGAAGAGTAAGTGACTGAAGTATCAGCTATTAACAGTTAATAAGAACGTTTGGTTTCATAGGGTGCCTTTCTGTCTCGATGCTGGAGGCTGTTTGTAGTGAAAACTGGGTGCTTGCAGGAAGAATCACAGAAAATGCTGAGTTGGAAGGGACCCACAAGGATCATCAAAGTCCAGCTCCTGCCCTGTGCAGGATAACCCCAGGAGTCTCCCCCTGTGCCTGGGAGCATTGTCCAAACTTTGGTGCTGTCGGGCTTGGTGCCTTGAGCACTCCCCTGGGGAGCCTGTTCCAGTGTCCAGCCACCCTCTGGAGGAAGAACCTTTTTCTACTATCCAACCTAAACCTCCCTTGAGATGTGCTTAATCTTTAAATATATACAGAAAATCAGATGATTGGAGATACTAAGGTTTAAATACATGGATTTTCTTCTAAAATACCAGAAAAGTAGTTGCAAACAGTAGTCCTGTATGAGCCACTTGAGAAGCATCTTCAATGCCATTTTACTTTCTGTGGTGTTTGTGTACAAGGTTCTTTTTAAAACTGGGGGGTTGGTTTTGTTCCTGTGGGTGATGTTGGCTGTAGGTGCCGTTTTGGTGCATGAATGCATCATTCAGAAAGGACTGGACACAACTGCCAGCTTCTCATGGGCTCTGAAGAACTTGGCAGCAAGTAAACAAATAAATAAATGTGGGCTGGCTGTCTAAATGTACGGTCTTTTGTCACTTCCTTGGGCTGTTGATGGTTGATAATTTAGTGCTGGTAAAGGACTGGAATCCCAGGCTTGAAATGCCAGTAGGAATAGACCATAAGTGTCTCCTTCCCTTGGCAAGAGGCTTCATAAACAAAAGGGGAAGAGGCCAAGATTGATGGATGGTACATGGATGAAGAGTGACTTAGAGATGGAATGAGGGGAGATGTCCAACACAAGTGAACCCCTGCAGTGGGCTGTGGATCTGTGCACCAGGGGGAACTCGGGGTGATGGAAATATTTTGAAAGTGTGCTCCACAACAGGGAATGTTTCATTCCTGAGACATTCTCTAGCTGATTGAGGCTTGGGATGCTTTGAAATTTTATTTCTGCAGTGATTCTCTCCTGCATGTGGCTACGGTTTTAGTGTTGATGAGTAGTGGAATTGCTGCTTTTTCCTCTGTTACTTTTTCTTCCACTACACTTTCCTAATTTCTAGTTCCACAGTACTTGCTGAGATTTCAAGTTTTCCCTATACTTAAGTAAATACTGGTTTTCTTTTTCTTTGTTTCCTGTTTCAGTTACTGAAATCATGAATCCTGTGTATAGCCCTGGATCTTCTGGGGTTCCCTATGCAAATGCCAAAGGAATTGGTTATCCAGGTAAGTAACTCTGTTTTCTAACAAATTCTACTGGTCTTTGCTTTCAAGAAGAAATAGTCATTAAAGAATGCCTTCATGCAAATCTGTTTGGGAATTGGGGTGGGGTTGTCTTTAAATTTAAAAAGTGACATTTAAAGAGTGATGTTATTTCTTCTGTTACATTTCTAACTTCAGTATCTCTTCCAAAGCAGCTTATTTTAGGAGCTCTAATAATTGCGCCCTGCAAGAAGAGGAGTCAGTCTATTTCTGCTGCTGCTTGACAGGCACTGTTAACCTTTCTATCCTCTAATTCTTGTTCATGCTCGTGTTTTATGACTGTCCAAAGCATAGCATAAAGGATGGGACCGAGAAAATGACCAAAAATGGTTTTGTAACACAGATGTATTTCTTGCTTTATCTGTTTCTCATTGACTTCAGGTTTCTCACCAGGGTTTCTTTCCCCTCATCTCCTAATGTGTGTGCAAGCAGGTTTCATTTCTGATATCTCCATAGTCTAAAAGTTGGATGAGGCAAAATTACATTTGGACAGAGCTTTCCAGGAAGGCCAGAGAGAAGCCTGTGTGCCTCTGGGAGACATTTCAAGCAGCATGTCTTGATGCTGTCTTTTTTTATTTCTGGTATCTGTGAGATCAGGGAATTTCCATTCTGGGAGAGGCCGGAGGGTCTTTCAGCTCACATTTTATATTCCGTAAAAAGTTAAACTTTTCCAGCTTTTACAGCAAAGGATTTTTGTGATTTATTTGGTGTCTGTGTTGGGAGGTAGAAATCACTCTCTGCTGTTACTGTTTATATTCTCAGTAGCTGTACTATATTTTCCTACTGGTATTTACTGTTCTTAAATTTGTTTTTCAGCTTAGGTAATGCTCTAGTGGTCATATTTTCCTGTTCTACTTTTCTGTGATCCTCCTTCTAAATACTGGTGCATAAATGAATTCTCCTTATTGCTGACTGTCTCAAAAACATTTTAATTTTATTTTTTGCTTTTCAGATTCCTCAAACTAGTGTACATTTCTTGATTTCTACAGTGTTTATAAGGGGAAAACACGAAGTGTGTTGCAATGTTTTTAAGTCTGTTGAGTGACTGGAGTGGTGCAGTAATAAATTGTAAAGCTGATGCTGTGTAACCATAAGTCCTGCAGGATGGTTTTACTCCCTGTAACTGAGTTATAAGGGCTGCAGTGATTTTACAATAAGGCAAGCCGCAGAGGTTTACTAATTAATATAATTGATGCGACAGTTATTTCTATATTTATAATAGATTGCTTTTTCAGGACTTTCTTTTGCTTTAGGTAAAGATTATTATGAATTATTTAAATATGAAGTTGTATTTTTAGCTCTATTCATTTTCTAAATGCAGATTTATATTAACCAGGGTTTCATTTGTACTTATAACCATTTATACATTGCATTGAAGCTCTTGTTTATACTAAACTAAACCACACCTTAATTTACTTTGGAAGATATACTGTTGAGGATTCATAAATAGCAGTTTAAACAACATTACCACTTCTAATCTTTTATTCTACTGTTGCTTTATATTTGTTAGTTTGCATAACTGATATATGTGGAATTGAAGTAGAATTGTTACAGAAGTGCCTTTAATATCATGCTACAAGTTGGTTACTCAAAATTCTCCCTTGCAGGAGTCAGTTCATCAGTTCACACAACTGTGACCCTTAAATTCAGCTTAGTCAATAATTTGTTACACCAATAGTTTACTAAGCTGCCTGGTTCAGGCTTTTAAGATTTTGGGATAAACATAAAGCACATTCTCTAAATGGAAAAGTAGACTTGCATTTTAGGTGTTTTTTTTAAAGCTCTTGCATGAGTAAGTCCCCCTTTTTTGCCTCCTGATTTAAAAGCTGCAGATTCTCCACTCAGCATCATTGCATTTGCATGGATTGCATGGTAATAGAAAGTAAGGAACACAGCAGTAGGTGGAATGCATTACTGAAAGGCAATGTGTTTCTAAAGCTGTTGCATATTTAATAACAGTTTATATTATACTAGACCTATTTTAGGTTGTTGGATAGATTTCCACCAGCAAAAAAATCAATATTCAAATGTTCTCATGCAGATGGAAGTTCTGTGTAGAAGTTAAAGCTGGTGCTTGTTGTAGTTCCATTTTTCACAAATGACTGTTTCCTGAGCAGCTCAGAGGCTCAACTGTGGAGCTGAAGCTGTGAAGACAGGAAGGAGGACTGAAGTGTCCTCCTGAAGGTGCAAACCTGTACAAAAGCTTTTCACCGGCAGCTCATGAGTTTGAAAACTGAAGAGCTATTTACACTCTGAAAAGTTGTTGTTACTACTTGGATATGTTATTTTTAACTTTGATTTTTAAGCCTAATGCTTTTCTTAGTCTTATCCATGCTGACCACCCAATAGCAGTGCCAAGTGTATGCCACTTGATATGTTTACAGAGTGTTTACAAAACTAGGTTAGCATATATAGTCCTGAGCTGAGGAATTCTTATTGTTGAGAGTAATTGCTGAGGACTCTGGGATTTATAATGAAATAGAAGCCCTTAAAATTGAAATAGTGGTTTAAAACTAGCAGCTTTAAGTCTAACAGTGGAGATGCAAATGGTAATTGCCTTTTATCTGGAGAAGTTGAAATCTTTTTACTTTAATAACAGAATATGGTAGTAACTCCATCTTTCTAAATACAGTCATTACTCGGTTTTATACAGTTTGGAATATGTAAATAAGTTCATGGAAAAATTAATAGCTATGATTAATTCAGAAATTTCACTTACTAAATCTAAGCAAGTTTCATATCTTTCAAGTAACTGGCTTTTGCTAGTGCTGTTCTTTGCCTTGTGTTGGAGGCCAGTCTGTCACGTTAGTTCAGCCCTGGTCGTTTTACTCTGGTGTAGAAGTGCTTAACTCTCATTTTGCCAGTGCCTCTGTGAGTCTCTCTGTACTGGTAACTGTCAGGGTGTGTCTGAAATAGGGGAGCTTGTTAGATACCAAGTGTAATAACAAATCCCTGTCAAATTTAACGAGCAGTTTGGACTACTGCTGCTTTGTACTTTCTCCTTGAGATATCACTGGTCTGGCGAGTCACAGTCACTCTGACTTGGAGGGATTTATTTCTGTGAAAAAGTCCCTTCAGATGAATGCTGTATGTACATCAAATCTTAAAACTCATGCTGGGGGGGAAGGAATGTAGGATAATCACACAAAACGTTGTTTTCCAGCTAACTTAGGAGCTCCTTGGCCAACAGAGATTTACTGAAACAGGGATATAAGGCAGAAAGCTGAGGTGTCACAAGTTCTGTTCTCACCTGGCATGCACTTTCAGGTGGCCTGAGAGAAGGGGAGCCCAGTGTTTTAGTTGAGGAGGTGGGATTGAAGGCTGGCTGTTTGCTTACCTCAGTTAAAATCTGGGTAGACTGTGCAGTCAGTCAAGAAAGTAACTTTGACTTATACTTTCTTCCAGCTGGCTTCCCAATGGGCTATGCAGCAGCTGCTCCTGCCTATTCCCCTAACATGTATCCTGGAGCAAATCCTACCTTCCAAACAGGTATGTGTGGTAGGTATGTTTGAAAGTTGTTGAAAGAATGAGGAAAAGCTGCAGGGGCTCACAGTAACACTTGTACTGTGGGATAAGTTTACGTTTGAATATGACTCATAAGGCCTCATCTGATAAATTAAAATTAACAGAATCTTATCTTAAGTCATAGTGCTTGCACCTTCTGAGAAGAGAACAGCTGAAGTTTTAGCTGTTGTTTCTGTATTTCAGGATGATGCTTGAGGCTTACATTGCATTTCCCTTCACTGCTTCCTTCGTGATTCTGCTTGTTTTGCATCTTACTGGTCATTTCCAGATTCTTGTTTTTTCTTCTGTTTGTTGTCCTCAAAATTACTCTTTTTCATCCTTTTCTTAAATCATATCTTTCCAAGTTCAGCATGCTGGTGTCTTTCTGCCCTTAAAATTGTCTTGCACAAACTGATGGTCTGGAAAGCCTGGTTGCTGGGTAAAAGTGTTTTGTCCACAGTGGACACAGGAGAGGCTTTAGGTAACTGCACCTGCATGTGTGTTGGTTAAGAGAAGGGTGAGAGGTGAGAGGCCTAGGGAAAGGGAGATAGAAGAACAGACACAGGAAACAAAGCACTCCAAAGTTATTTTTGTGTAGTCCTGCTTTCACTAATAGAACATGATTTGGATGTGCCAATCCATGAAACAAAACAGTAAGGGCAGCATTTCATTTCCACGTAAACCAGGAGCGTGGATCTGATACAACAGCGTTCCCCCTGTGCTTATTTTGTACGTGAAGGAATTCCTTACATTGCTTTGTTAATGTAAATCTAGGCCATCCTCAGGAACTCTTTCACTTCCATGTATTATGCCAGTTTTCCAGCTATACATGGCACATAACCAGATTTGTCCCTGAGTGCCCTTGGGGATAGGAAGGTATACTGCTGGAAATCGGGGAGCTCGTGTTGTGGAAGTCTGCTTGGTATTGAAGTTCAGTGTTTGTAACGGGTGCATTTCATTAACTACCAGGAGACTCTTGAGGGTGTGGCAGCAATTACTGAGACAAGACAGAGTAGATCTTATGAAATGTTTGCCTGCAGAACCTGTTAAAAGTGTGTAGCTTTCCTTGGAACTGTGCAGTATTCCCGTTAGTACAACCTGTGTCACTGTTCAGTTTGGCACAGTGAGTGCAGACTCACTCCTTTGTCTTGTCTTTGGTTTTGAATTTATGGTAAGGAAATGGATCAGTGTTCTAGTAATTAAAAAAAATTTAAAGATCTGTCCCTTGGGTAAGTGTGGCCACTGTGCAAGTGTCATATCTGGGGGTGCATTTGCACTGGACTGCTTCAGAGCTCTTCTGAGAGTGATGTTCAAGGAGAGCAGTTCCCATCAGGGTCTAACTCTTGGCTTGGGCACCAGAGCCCTCTGTGGGCTTTTACTATTGCAAACAGGCTATTCAGTGGCACAGTTAGAGTAACCTTAGTGATGTGTCTGCCTTCTGTGCTCCACTGCATGTACCCTGCAGCTGTGCTGAGGAGTAGCTGTGGGGTTTGATCCCAGGATCAGATAACTGAAAGGTGCTTCCACACTTAATGCATGTTGCAGTTTGCAAATCCTGCCACAGGAAGATGAACATAAGCTGCATGGAATGAATTTACCAAATCATGAGACTAATGTTTTTCCCCAATTGATTGTTTTTTAGCTCTCTGTTAGTTATGTTGTAATAGAAATTTATGGTTTCTGGGACAGATTTTTGACTTCAATGTTAGACTTAATCATGCTGTAATATTAGTTTGCACTGATTAATCTTTGCTATATAGCATGAGATATATTCCAAGTCAGAAAATACTGCTTTTTCACACAAAAGTGAAAAAGTTCTAAGATGTATAGAAGTTGGATACCATCTTTGAATGTCCTTAATTTTTAAAAAAACTGGTACTATTAGAGTCTTTATTGCTGTTGAATGGAAAATAAGCTTTTATTTCAGAACTAAGAATAGCTTTAATTTTTGGCTACTCTTTCAGCTGTGAACTAAAGTTCAAAATCTACAGACCCTTTAATTCAGGAAGGTAACTTGAAGTACTTTGTCCTAACAGCTGGGATTTTTTTAATGCCTTTTTTAACCTTTCTGATGTAACTGCTTGTTTGTAGAATCAAAGCTTTTGTAAATCATATTATGCAGCAGTATTTGAATGTGCCACTGCTGTACAGGAAAGGGACTTTTTTACAGGTAACTGTCTTAAATGACTGTAGTTTTGAATAATCATGTTAAGGTCTTTGCCCCATATAAGAGAGAAAAAATAAATACCTCTTGTGCAGAATTACCACCTTGCAAGAATGAAAAAGAAATTGCCTGTGGGTTTTTAGAATGAGAGTGGGCTTCACTGAGGACATAGTTGTAGTTCAGTAATGATGCTTCATGTTCAGCATTTTGTAGCTGTGGTTTCCACCACAAATAGTTCCCCATACTAATGGAAGTTACTTCCTCAGCATGTGCTATTTGTGAAATACTTAAGATCTCTAAAAACAACAGAGAGAGTGCTGTGGTGTAGCTTTCTTTAAAGGTGATAAGTTCTATTAAAGAAGTAAAGCTATTTCTTTATTAGCTAAACAGCTTTGAGTTTGAAGGGTGGAATGAAATTGCAAAGAAACTCAGACTTCTGCAAAAAGAATGGAGGTCATCTGTCATCGTGCTGTCTGCACAGACGGATTTTTGACAGCACAAATGCCAGCATTCTCTCTGCTGTATGACTTCAGATCTGTTCTCTGTGTTGAAGTCAGCACATTCTAGACAGTTTTTCAAGTCAACCTAATCTCTACTCCAATAGTCTCTTTTTTTTCTATAATTACCGAGTGTCTGTTCATCCTTGGTAGTAGTTTGTACAGTTCCAACTCAGTGGGAGTAGTGCCTGTGGATGTTGTGTTTTCTGGTGTGGTGGCTCTGCATGAGACCCAAGATCTTTTCACAATAGCCCAGACTAGTATGGCCTTTTGTATTTATTTTAGCCAGTTCAGAAAATGCCAGAAAACAAATACAAACAAATGTAGGGGGAAATAGAGGTTGCAGATTGTGTGTCTCTGTTCTCTGACAATCCATCTTGAGCTCTTTGGATGATTCGGGCTTTCGACATTCCTGTTCTTATGCTGTATCATCTCCTACAGAAGGTGACTGCAGGTTAGTCAAGTGTTACTGTGTTTTGCCAGGACGATTTGGGAAGTGTTGAGAGTTGAGTGATACTAATATGTGCCAAGTCCTCCTGTGTAAGGATGCTGCCTAATGTGCCCAATCCAAATATTTAATAACGTTACTACCAAAATCACTTTTTGCCCTCTAGTCATAGATTTGAAAAGTAAGTCGTGCAAATATACAGTTAACTTTTCATGCTTAGTTGACACAGTCAAAGGCTATTTCCAGTTACTGTTACCAGTATTAGGTGAATGATTAAACTTGCATATTGAGACCAGCTTACTGAGTCCTCACATGAAATAAAAGAAATTGGGAAATAAAAGAATTGTTGCCCTAACTTCAGGAAGCCATGCACTGCCCCGTGTTTGCCATGGTTTTGATGCAGATTTGCCTTTGTTTCAGGTTATACACCAGGTACCCCGTACAAAGTCTCCTGTTCACCCACCAGTGGAGCAGTGCCACCGTATTCCTCGTCACCGAATCCCTACCAGACTGCTGTGTACCCAGTCAGAAGTGCCTACCCACAGCAGAATCCATATGCACAGGTACACAGGCAGATCCAAAAAAATGTCACTTTGGGTGGTGCTTTGTGTTCCCTGTAATACCTGTGTGAACTTGTAACCTTTCATCACATTCATTTCTTTGTGCATGGAGAGAATCTTCAGCTGCCGGCAGTAAGAATTCTTAACAGTGATTTACAGAGTGTGCGTGCAGTTTTATATTCTCTCTTACACTTACTGATAATGTGGCCTGTCCTTGAAGAGACACTAGATTAAGTAGTTTTCAAAATGTGTACTGGATGTTATAACTACCAGTATCCTGATTTCATTTCATCAAAAATTGTCATAAAGTTACATTAATTTTTTTTAACAAGTTCTGTGGTAATTCAGGGAGTTACCAAGTCTCATGCTAAGCAAGCTGTTGAAAGCTATAAGAAAAGATAGGATTAAGACACTTCAGTAAACATGATACTTTGGGGGAAAGTTGGCCCTCTTTGCATGGTGGAAACCTGCCTGGCATGTGAGCAGTGGTTAAAGGGAATTCATAACCACGTAACAAGTTTTATCCAGTCTGCCTAGTGTATTTGGATTTGTCAAAAATCTTTGGTTCTTTAACTAAGAGCAGCTGAATAAAAAGTTGTGAAAGATTGAGAAAAGTTCTGTCATGGATTAATATATGAAAGGAGACAAAATGAAGAGAATGAATGACAAATCACTCCTTACTGTGGAAAGTACAGTCAGCATCGGAGTTCTACAAAGGTCCCTATCTTGAATGTTACCCTAAACGCCTTAAAAATGGATAAAATGTTAAAAATTTTGCAAGTGAAACACAGTTGAAATAGTTAAAAAGAATGTTTTGGCTTCTGCTCTGTAAATGCATTGCATCTTTAGACTAATACTTTTATTTTATGATACTTTCATGAAAGAAGATACCACTTATCTTCCCCAACAGATACACTGTAATTACTTAATGTGTACTGTTTTTTCTCCAACAGCAAGGCACTTACTACACACAGCCTTTATATGCAGCACCACCCCACGTAATTCACCACACCACAGTCGTGCAGCCCAATGGAATGCCAGCAACCATGTATCCTGCTCCGATCCCCCCCCCCCGAGGGAACGGGGTGACCATGGGCATGGTGGCTGGGACGACTATGGCAATGTCAGCAGGTTTGTGCACTCGCCACCCTCCTTGGTTCTTGGTGGGGCTCTGCTTTCAGTTGGAGGTGCAACACGGCTGCGTTACACAGACGTGATGCCACAGGTGTACTTGGCACAGTCCTGAAACTGTGTAACTCAGTGTGTCTTCAGAGCCAGTCCAGCTAGTTCAGTGATGCTTTGATCACCTCCAAGGATGGAGGTATTGCATCCTCTTTTCAGATGTCAGTGTTATGGGGTGGTAGTTTTTCTTCATATCTGTATGGAATTTCACTTACTCTTGCATCCTTTGCTTCTCATCTTACCAGTGTTAAGAGTCTGACTTCCTCTCCCAGTGCATATCTCACTGCCAGTTGAAAGCAGCAGCCTCTTAAGGCTGAGGAAAATGTAGAGTCACAGACCTTCCTTGTCTGTTCAGGTACAACACTTCATGTGTTTGCACTACCTGCTGGTCCTCTGTGTCATGGGCAATGGTTAAGGATGTCTACTTCCTATTGGCACAGTCTGTTGGTGGTAGTGTTTGGAGAAAATGTTGTTTCACCAGTAATCCAGTCTCATCTGTGAGTGTTTACTGAGGAGGTGTCACGCTTTGTTACTCAGTAGGTGGTTAACTCACGAAGAAACCTCCACATTCACTCAAAGGATGCTCAATTTAGTAATCCAAAAAACAAGAGCCATGAGTTTATTTCAAGATTCTGGTTTTTATTGTGTCAAATCTGTAATTTAATTTGAGAAACCTCAAAAATAGAGGAGTTAGGTATCACAAACTGAGCTAACATTAAAGTTTTGTTTGTGGGCAAGCTGGTCCCAGGTGTTTGTTAATGGTTCTGCAAAGTGCTGTAGAGTAAGTCTGTTGACCCTGCTCTCTTAGGCTGCTTGTTTCTGAAGCCTCTTAATCTGTAAAAACCTGTAATGCAAACAAGAACTAATTTATTCTGGTTTTTCAGTCAAGTTGTCTCTGCCATCAGATATTCTTACGGCATCTAAAGGCTGCTGTGGGAGAGTCTTGCAGTGAATAATACTTACGTTGCAGGGTTTTTGCTAGAGCTGTTTTGAGTAATGGGTATCTGTGTTGCACTGGATTAAACATCCATGGGGCTAAAATGACCCCCTTGCATAAAGGTTTGAAGGAAGATTGGGGTTGGAGTGCAAAATGAGGTAATTTTAAAGATGAGCAAGCTGTAATTGTTTTTAAAATTAAATCTTTTTTTTCTCTCCTTCCCTTTTTGTTTGAGTTTTTTTCTTTTTTTTTTTTTTCTCTCAACTAGAATTTGTGGTTACTGAAAACTGTTCTCTTCATTCTAGGTACTTTGTTGACAACTCATTCCCCAACTCCAGTAGCCCCTCATCCAGTTACTATGCCCACGTATCGGGCTCCAGGAACACCAACCTATAGTTATGTGCCCCCGCAGTGGTGATCATCCTGGCAGTCAGTGTAAGTTACTGATTTACATTGAAACCACTTAATCTTTCTTACCAATGACAGCATTGCAGGTTCTTTGGGGGAGAGTCTCCAGAAGGTAAGCAAAGCAGTCTGGGATGCTTTTACAGTGTCCTAATTGACTAGGAATACACAAAAATTACTGTTTATTTACTAGCTGTTCCTTGCAAAGTGCAGCTTTGTACTTTGTCCTTCTGTACTTTGTACTAATGGGCTTTTTCAGTGGTCTGTTTCTTCACAAATCATGAATCATTTTCGTGGTTCTTGTTTGTTGAATATGAAAGAATGAGTCTCAAGTTTGCCTTCTTAAAATAAATCTGGAATTAAATGTATTCAGTGTTTTGGAATCATTGGTAATTGTTGAATTCAGCAGTACTTGTGATTCCTGAATGAAACAATGTGTGTGACTTTGAAGTCTTATTTTTGATTGGCTAAATATGTAGGCAAGGCAAGTGTTTTGCCTTGCTCTGAGGGTGAATCTTTCTCACAAGCTGCTGAAACAAATAAACAACCTTGAGATAATTTCATATATTCATTCTGTTTCAGGTAAGTATCAGTGCATACTTCTTGCAGTCAGCGTGGAAAAAGTGGGTTTAGTGTGAACCAAAATTTAGATAATGGATTTCAAGAAAAGGAGTTTAATTTTGAAATCTGCTATAAAGTGGGATGGACTTTGGGGGTGTAATCAGTGTCAAAATGACACAAAGCCTAATGTTTTTGTGATACATATTTCTCTTTCTGGTTTGTTTGGTTATTTTTAGCATAAGTTCAAAGGAGCTTCATTTGAATTAATGACTTGCCAGACCAACTGAACTTGAAATTTTCACTTTTAGTCCATTTAGTTTATGACAAAAGTTAACTTTGTTTTAACTTACTCTGGATTTCTATTTCAGCAGTTAGAAATACAGAGTTCTGTGATGACAGGTGACTATTCCCTTTGAGTTAGAAATGCAGCAGCCATTTCTCATTTTGCTGTGATGCTGCATGGAAGTCTGCACATCTGAAATGTTTCACAGAGTATTTCAGCCAAGGACGTTGTATTACCTGAGCGTAAAAAGTGAGAGTTTGCTGGGAGTAAACTCATGACTGATGGTAATGAAATTTAGCACAAAACACCTTTTTAATATTGCATCTTCTACTCCAAACAAAAGTCAGTGGACAGGAAGCTGGAATGGACATGCCAAAAGAAAACCCTGTAGTCAGTTCTAACGCAGAAGCCTCTCCATGTCAGTTGACAGGATAAGTGCCGGGGTAACATTATGTAGCACTTAACATTTGGGGGGTGTGTGTATCAGTGTGGTGCATGCAATGTTAGAATGTTCTGCCACACTCAAAGAGTATTTCACCTAATTGAGAGTATTTCCCACTCTTTTCCCCCTCTTAATGTAGGTTTGAAGATGGGAGATATGCAATCAAGAAATTGAGGTTTAAAAGTTGGTGCTGAAGCCCTCATGCCTCCAACCAGGACTTTCCTTCTGAATGCTTTCAACACTTGGCTAAACACTACTAATTCCTGATCACTGAAGATTTTCCAGTGCTGCATATCTTACATCTTGGAACTCCAGCAGTTAGTCTTAAAGCAAATCCTGTTTTGTGGACTGTCTTGCAATTTTTTAGCTAATTATAACGATAAAAAGGGAGTATAAATTTATTCTGATCCATATCTAGTTGAATGCATGTTAAAACACAAAAACAAAGCTTGCTCAATCTACCTGCAGTGACTGATGCAAAAACCATCATATGCAAATCCAAAGGAACCGAAAAGTATTTTACAACTTGTATCACTAATGCACTGTTGTAATGTATGCGGGGTCTGAAAAGGTAGAATCATGACAGTGAGTTTCTTTCTGGAATACCATAACATACATTAGATAAGTGCTTCAGCCTTTTTCAGGTTGATGGAGTTGCCGGTTTAAAAGGGGCATATTTTTATTTAAGTGATGTGTTCTTTTCGAATTCAGCTACTAAATTGGAGTGACTGGAAAATGAGTCAGACAAGCTGTAGAAATCCCGCACACAATTAGTTTACTTCATACCTTTTCATTTTCGTGATATGAGTTCAGTGTTATACAGATGTTCTTAGGATCAGAATGAAATGACAGAGGTAATGCTGTGTGTGCCAGTAAATAAGGCAAACTTCCTTGAGGCAAAACTGGCTCTTAGGAATAGTAGGAGGTGATATCACCTGCATAAAGAATTGCATGTCCTGGGGAGATTTCTATCCAGTACTATCTTTCATACGATGCAAGATGTGTCAAAGTGAGACTGCCACACAGATTGATAGAAAACACTTTCTTTTAGTTCTCAGTTGAGGAAATCCGTGCTGTTTTTCCTAAAGAATGTTGTAGTCAGTTGAAAATGTATGTGCAGCTGATCCAGCTTGCTTTCTGGAAACTTAAGAAGTGCGAGGGCTTTCTGCAGCAAACAGAGTTCAGCTGCATGTTACTCTGAGGAAAGCTTGTGTGCCTGATGAGTATGTTAAAGGGGAACAAATCATTTTAACGCAATTTCCTTATTAGCTACTTGCAGTATGGACTATGGATACTCTGTAGTAGGGCTGCCAGAGGTTTCAAAAAGCAGTTTTTTTTTTTTTTTCTGAAAGTATTTGTAGTTGAAATAGGAGCCACATGTTGGTTACAGCATTTTTACGTGTTTTCTTAGTATTTTTTTTTTACTTCCTAAATTGCACTTGGAAGCACGTAAAATAAGACTGAACTGCAGATTAGCATTTCATTGCAGTGAGTCATTTGTGATATTCTTTCTTGCAACTTCAATTTTTAAAGTACCTCAAAGCAAATGCTGTGGGCATAAAGGGCTAGCCTTGGAACCCATTTGTATACCAAAATCGTTATGGGAGAGATTTTAAATTTTTAAATTTGAATATTGCACATTAAAATCGAGGTTTTTCTTAAACCTGCTTGACTTACAATTCCAGAAAGATGTAATTTTCTTTTTTTTCTTCTTTTTTTGATACATTCTGCCTGCAATAAATTATGCAGTAAATGGTTATAAAATGTTGTTCCCTTTTAAGCATTTACACCGAGGTATATCAGGCTGTATTGTTCCCTTAGGTAAACTTCCATTCAGAATTAAATTTTTTGAAGTTGTGTATCTAGTTACGCTTTGTTTTGGGGTGTTCTGCTCCTGTACAGATTTGGCAGCTGCTTCGGGGCAGCATCAGTGCTGATTTAATGCTGCCATCCCAGTACTCTGCCCTGGTGGGAGGCTTGTGTACCTTCATACCCCATTGGTGGTTAGAGCCTTCAGTAACTTTATTTTTTACAGTAAGCACTCTCTGTATTTTGTACCCCCCCTTTTTTTTTTTAATAAAGTTTAGGTTTATTTTGCATGAATCACTGTCAGTGGATGGCCCCCTTATTTCTAATGCCTTGAACATAACTATGTTGTTAGAATAAGTACTTTAAACCTTATTCGTGAGCACTTACTGCAGCTTAGGGATTTCCATATGTTTTCTATATGGAGCAGAAAGTTACCCAAGACAAACTTAGTTGAATCTGTAGTGCTTTGTTCAAGTCTGTTTAACAATTCCATTTATGTAGTAGTGTGCAACTTTGATTAGTGAGGTGTGGCAGAGCACAATGAGCATTAACACAAGGCACCTGTCCTGAGCGTGGTTTTAACCAGGAGCTGAGGTCTGGAGCAGGGCTGTGTTGGGGAGGAGCTGGGAAGGCCAAGCTGAAAGCTTTGCTGTCTCCCGTCTCATCACCATAAACTGAAGCTTTGAAAATCATAGGAGAGAACTTCCATGAATGCTGCAATAGAGAAATAGTTGAGAAATGAATATAACTTCCTGTATATTTGCTCTAACTTCAGATTCCTAAATGTCATCTTGGAATTGGTCTCCATATAGTATTCCATAACATTTAGGCAGTCTCACTTACTTGAGCACTTTTTTTTCTAAGTTGCATTATGGGATTCATCCAGGAGGGAGAAACTGTACCTTTTCCAAAGGTACTACACCTTCCAGTTCTGAGCGATTCTGATCTGCTGGGAGGCTGGAGCGTGTCTCCAGGAGTTGTTATGAAAAGTAACCAAAAGCACAGTGCAGGGGGACGGGGGAATATGTGTATATATAACTATCTTAATGGTATTTTGTTGCAAATAGTAGAAAGCATGGATATAAAACTGCAGCAGGGGAAACTGTACATCATTAAATAGGCGTTTACACAGTGAGGGTCTTACGAAACATTCTCTCCTGCTTTTTATATAACATTCCCTATTTAGAATTCCTTTATAAATGAATACGCAGTATGTGTTTGCACAAGAGCTCCTCAGCAAGTGAAAAGAGCTAGTGCAGTAGAGACATTTCAGATCAAGCTTCTCTTTAAAAAAAAAAAAAAAAAACCAAAAAAAAAACACACAAAAAAACTTTTATGGCAGCTTTATATGATTAAAAAAAAAGTACTACTATAAACCTGGAACTGAAAATAACTTGCAGCAATAACAAAGAGAAGTCCAAGAAAGATTTTTCTTTTTTTTTGGTTAAAATTCAAATTTCAAGTGTCGAGTTCAGATAAAGTATTTTTAAAAAACTGAGGTATTCCCTATGTCAGTAACAGCTGATGAAAATGTCTTTTAAATGTAGCAGCAGCAAAATAAAAGTGGCTAATAATTGGCACCAAAAACATGTAGCCCTAGTCAGTGGCATGGTGGTTAACTAAACACTAGGAAGGAAAAGAGAGAACCTACTATTAGATGTTGCTTATGCTTGTTGTAACCATCTCCTGTTTGAAGTTTCTAGGAGACATGCAGGAATGCTGTTCAAGAAAGCTTCTTTTTGAGTGTACTATGCAAGTTAAAGGCTTAGATGCAGTGGTAGACAAAAAAAGTCCTTTATTTTAGTTGAAGTTCTTCCTCGTATTGCTTCATCCACTGAAAAAAAAAAAAAAAACAAAAACCAGAACCAAACCACCACCTGTCAGTACCACCGTGTCTTAGTGTTGTCAGAAAATAGCTGATGGTGCAGAGCTGTATACCAGGGTACTCAGCATTGACTGCTCTCCAGGGAGCGTTCTGGCTTCACTGCTCCTTGGGTAGTAAGGCAAGAGATGGTCAGGATTGTCTTGGAATCACTCCCCAGTGCTTCAGCACAGTATTACACACTTGTTCATTTGGCTTTTGCTTGAATAGGTGAGCACAGCAATCCAATACCACCACCTAAGTAGGCTTAAACTCATCCCAGGAGTAGTAACTACCGTGCGTGTGAAACCTTCCATCGTAGGATCGTGAGCGATAGTGATGCTTCAGCTGGAGCTGGAGGGAGAGGACGGACGCGGGGGCTGTGCCGGGCCCGTGGTGCCCGGGCTGTGGGCTGTGCCTGGCCCGTGGTGCCCGGGCTGTGGGCTGTGCCTGGCCCGTGGTGCCCGGGCTGTGCCGTGTTCATGGCAAACAGGCCCAGTCAGCCCCGGCCTCTCCAGCAGGTGTCAGGCGGGAGCCCCAGCCCTGTCCCGGCGGTTGTGAGCGCTGGAACAGACGCGGCGAGTTCAGCTCATTCACATTGTTCTCATTACTGAGTGTCAGCTTTCTAATCCTGTATCGTGTCAGCTCGAAGGGTCGTGCAGAGCCCTCAGACGTGAGGAGGTGCAGTGCTGCTTAGCAGGAGCTCCTGCAGCAGGGAAGGGCAGTTTGTGCATCAGGGCTCGCCAAGAGCCGAGTTGGTTCTGAGCTCTCCTCCGAAGGAGCGAGGCCTCGGCAGGCTGTGCACCTCTGGTCAGGGGTGCTGAGGGGGAATAAGGGCTGGTTTGTAGACTGAAGAGAGGGAAAAGGAACAGTGCTTATCTGGGGACAAGGAAACCTTTTCTTGTGTGGGTTGCATATAACACTGAAACATCTGAATTTCATGCGTAGTAAGGGTCCATTTGTGATTTGTAAAATTTATGGGCTCTGAAGTTTAAACATCAAGAAAGTGAACATGACTTCTAAACTGGTTGTGACTTTTGGGCACTTAGCAGGCAAACTGGGAAAGCTTTTTTAGCTGGCTGCTGTACAGATTTGTTTTAAGTAGAAGGGATTTGTTAGTGGGTTTTTTTTAATTGTAATGCTATTATTGGCTGCCCTCCTGTCCAAGATTTAAAAAAGTGAGTGCATGCAATGGAAGTACAAGAGGCCCCAGTAATAGTTCTCCATGTTTGTTATGAAATAGACACAGGTTTCCTTTTTATGACTTTTTTTAAAACTGTCTTAGGAACAGTTGTATTGGTACTTTTTTTTTAAGTTTAGGTCAATGTTGTCTTCCAGAATAAGTTTTAAGGCATCACTCACTCCTGCATTGAACTATTGCATCAACACAAAGAGTGGAGATTCCATTCTGAGCCAGTTCAATTGTGAAAATTCATACTTTTTTTATTTTTTATGCAATTCAATGAGTAGATGAGCTCAGATTTAAATTCTTAAAAGCACGTTTATTGTAACAAGAATTGTTATGTATTAATACTTCAGTTTTCAATAAAGATTGACTTGTGTTGCTTATTGTGGGTTTTTTTTTTTCCTACTGTCTTTGCTGACATCCTTCCAGAAAAGATTCTGTTGCTGGAGAGCAGAATGGTATGTTTAAACTCTTTAAGCTGGTGAAATCTGATAATTAACATTGAAATGGGTTAAGTGACTTTTCTCAGTAAGGTTTCTTAATGGCAGCAAAACACAGTGGTAAAGGCTCCCCAGTGGGGAAGAAGCTGCCTTAAGTTGCCCCGTCTGAGAGTATGGTAATGATGTGCAACCCTGCCTTGTTCCCTTTTGAGGCATTTCTTACTTTTGAGAGTTTTCTTACTTTATTTTACAGTTTAAAACAAAGGAAATGGAACAGATGTAAAATTTGACAATACTTCAGCTTCAGCTTTGGTTGATACCAAACCCATGCTGTTTGATTGGAGAGGTGACAGGCCTGAGCAGAAGGCTGTTATAAATCAGTTTGAGTGTTCCCCAGAAGAATTGAGTAGGTGTGAAGTGTGGGTAATTATCCTATTTCTTTAGTGTGTGGGTGGTTGTAAAGCACTAATGTTAAAATGGAATTATGTGTATTTCGGGGGAACAGAACTATGCTGCTTGAACTAACTGGCTATTTTGATTTATTGTAGGTCTCCAAAAATAACAGTAACTTACCTGGTAATGTTCCTGTGAAAAGCAACATGTGGAAGAGGAAGGTGCAACGTGACTGTGTCACTATGGTTGTTGAGATATTGCCACAGGTGGTTTAGTCAGTCGAGTACTTGAGCTTCTACAACTGTAGCCAAGCACTAGGGATCCCGGGGACAGATTGGTTTTCTTTCCTCAATGTGCTTTATCTCAACTAAGTTCTGGTCACTTGTCCTGGGATTGCTTTCATGTTACAGGGAGCAGGTTTGGGGGTGTTTTTTGCATAGCACTGGAGCTGATAAAAATTCACCAGCACCAGTGGGTTGCTGGAATCTGGGATGCTCTAAAGGGAAATACTGTTCTTCAGAATGGTGCTGATCACTCCTGGGATTCCAGTCTAGCTGTTCTCGTGGGGTCTGTTGTTGTGAAGCATGACTTTGTGTCATGTTCAGCACTCATAACAATGTGGTACTGAACTCTTAAGTCTGTATGTGGGGTTTCTTTCGTGGTGGTTTTAAATGTACCCATGGAACTACCAAAATGGTGGGTCAGTAATGGTTTGATTTTTCCCCCCTCTCCCCACGCTCACTGTGCAGTGGCAGTGTAATGCACATTACTGTCCCACTCGCTGACAAGTAGAGTTAGTTACTTGCTGCGAAAGTTAGATGTATTGATAAGAACTTTTCTCATTTTAAGGGCAGCTTTGAACACTTAAAAACAGCCAGAGCCTCTTCCAGAAAAGTGATTGTCAGAAATAGGAAGATTAGAGTTTGAAGTTTTCCTGTAACTAATAATGGGGAAAACCAAAGTTTGCTGTTTCTAGCATCTTGCTTTAGATTCTAAACTCATTGTAAAAAAAGCTTGGTAACAGAAATAGTTTTGTTGCTGAGCTCCCCTGGAATCACGAATGGTTATTATTTAGCTGGGAATTTTTCTGTGTAGGAAATGTCAGTCATAGAAGGTGTTGCTGCATTAGATGGATTAAAGGTCTGACTTGTGTGTGGGAGGCTAAATGCTCTCCTGATTTTATTTCGGTATCCATCAGGCTATTAGCTATCCAGAATATTAATCATCCAGAATAGAATGGGGGCCATGTGACTACTTTAAAATAAACATTAAAAAATTTACAGCAGCAAGAAGTCTTTGGTAGCTGTGGGAAGTTGTGCTGGGTGTCACAGAGGGAATGGCAGACCTAGAGGGAGGGCTGTTGAGCCTTGTGGGTACAAGTAACCCATAGCTGTAGTCCTTGCTGCTGGACTAAAAGATATTTCCAACACAACCTTGACAGAGAAAATTTAGCACTGAACAGCTCAGCTGTCAGCTTCAATTACTGCAGCTGGACCTTCATTTTTGGATTATATGAATCTACTTTATAGTGTTTTACAATAGCTTTTTCTTTCCTGGGCAAGAAGGGTAAAGTACATGGACAAATTGGTGCTTCAGACAGAGGGAGAGGAGCACACCTTCCCTCAGTTTTGCTTTCGCCAGCCTTGTATGAATTGTAATCATGTGAACTTCACACTTGAGCTCTAACACTCAGCTCTGTTTCAGTGCACGAATGCTCATGTGGCTGTAGCTGGGGTAAGGATTTTCTTCATGGTGGGATTTAGATAGCAAGCATGTTGTTTCAGGTTGCTGGAGGTTAAAGAAAAAAAGCCCAGGTAATGGGTGGGCAGGCTGCTGCTTATGAGAAAAGGGGAAGAAGCAGGTGTGGAAAGATAGCAGGAACTTCTAAGCAGAATGCTGTTACATGTGATTATGGCAGATATAAAGGCTGATGCTGTATACTCAGTAGTGTTTTGTGGGAGGATTACAGAATTAGACAAGACTAAAGTTGGTAGCTTTTTTATTTCCCATCTCACAACTGTATATGTAAGCAGTCACACAAAGGTACACAGGTCTGGGGGAAATATCACAGGTATTGCATTTGCACAGGCTGTGAAACAGGGAGCTGCTTTGGTAGCAAAGTTGTGCAGAAGAGGAGCTCAGGACGTGCGGAGAGGAGGGTGGAGTTGTGGGGAGGAAGATGACAGAAGTGTTAAGCAAAAAGAACAAGCAGCCTGCATTTTTCCTAAAACTGCCAGCACTGCCAAAGCCATGGGATTTTAGTAATGTAGCTCGTTAAGGATAACGTGTGAGAGACACAGGGAGAAATGAAGTGTGGTGCGAGGTGTTAATCCCAAGGCAGGGCGAGCTGGGATTGCTGTGTGGCTGGAAAGGAACACCCTTTGGCTTCTGAGCCTGGAGCTGTGGCTGTGAGTGTAAAGGCAAGTGAATCCAGGTTGTTCTGGAGCATGTGATCCCCCACCCTGTGTGGCACTCAGGGAAGTGCAGGAGCCCTGTGCCCTGTCACACTGCTGGCTGTCACCGTGCACTGGCTTCACTCTGAAACGATCTGCATTGATTTGTCTCTGCTGCTTGGAAGATTGATTCCCTCTCTTGCACTATCAACCTGAAAGAATACCACTGTGCCTTCAGTGGGTTAAAATCAGCTGAAAACACTTCAAATTTTTTTCAGTGAACTTCTCTCCATTATCAAAGCTCTTATTCTTTAACCCATTAATTACCTGAAGACCTGATCCTACAGCTTTGCTTAGGCTGGGAGCTCTGTGACAGGGAGTTTCTCTGGTAGGTTGGGACAGGACATTCTAGTTGAGACTTGGTCGAAAACATGAATAGCAGCAGGTACAGGCTGAGGCTCCAGCAGTTGAATGAGGTGTGAATAGTTCCCTTCTTAAAGCTTTAGGAATTGCTGTACTACCATAGTCACTGTCCAGAAGGGCATTGCAGTGCCATAACCCTCCTTAGCAGGTACATGGTGAAACCTGACAGGAGCATTAAAACAGCTGAAGTAAAGCCAGTAAAATAAGAATTTAGCACTTGCTGGGTGTTGTCCCCCACAGGTGCTGACAGTTCTCCAGCAGTCTGGGGGGTGAGTGGTGCACTACTTGTTCAGAACACTGATATTTACATATCAGTCTTGGCACCGATTTCTTCAGTGCTGCCCTTTCCACTACAGTAAATCTGGAGGAGCACAGCCTGATATTCTGACATATATTGCAAAAGATGAAAGACCTTTTCCTTTAAAAAACCCTAATTTCAGTCATTCTGGCACCCCAAGAAATGTAGCATTTTCAGTCTGAAGCTGAGATTCTCATGGAATGCCTGTCACTGGCAAGTGCCTTGGTTCTGTTATCTCATCATCTGTTGGTGAGGGGGAGGCCTGGCTTCCTGATGTTTTTGGGAAGCTGTTGGGACACCCAGATGCAGGTGGTTGTGCTGGTTCCTGGATGACAGACTGCCATGCTGGCTTTGTGGAGCAGTGTCCTGGATGGTGGGAATCACCTGCAGTGCACACAGTGGCTGGCCACAAACAGGACTCCCCACCACCCAATACCCCACAGCTCTCCAGGTTACAGACAAAACAGAAAAGATACTAAAGGCTGCTTTGGGGAAACTTATCTCTGCATGAGAATTGATCTAGTTGTTATTGTGAGTTAGTACAAAGACAGTTTGTTCTGGTTTTGATGCTCTCAGAACTTGGCACAGTGTATACACCCACCGTGTCTGAATCAGTTATTCCAAACTAACAGTTCAAAACAGAGAGTTTGTGGTGGGTTTTTTGGTCACAGCAGAAACTTCATTATTTAGCAGCCACCAGTTCTCTTCACGTTACTGGTAGTTTCAGGAAATCATCCTTTTGATTGGTTCACATGCTTTACATAAGTCTGTGTCGTACTTGACCAAGTGAAAACTGGGCAGATTTAGCTCCTTAAGAAACATGGCTGTTTTCACAAGAAGCTTCCTAAATGGATAGCTACAGAAGGAGGGGAACAGATAGAGCCAACACCTCTAAAAACCCAAACCACCCCTGAATCAAATCTTCCTGTCCACTTTATGTAACTCAGTGCAGGACTGTTTTTCTGAGCAGTTAGGATGGTTCTACCCTGAAATCCAGAAGCATTGATGCTGTTCAGCCTCATGTCAGGAGCTTCCGTTTGTTCTGTATGAAAATCAGCATTTCTGGCCCATGTAGGTGGTTCATCTCCAGAGCTCCTCTGACATCTCACAGCTCTGCTTCATGTTTCAAATGGGCACTTCTTGTGGATCTGGCAAGACTGTGCTGTCCATTTAGATCAGAGAGCTTGTCAGAGGCTGTACTTGTGTTGCTCATATGCCAAAACCCCCGTTAGCACGAGTTTAGCTGATGCCCTTGTGAAGCTGCACACTGTGTACACACACACATCCTGGCCTACACACGTGTTCTCCCTGGTACTGTTCACTGCCAGAACAATGGAACTCCATTTGAAATCCAGATGCCAGGGCGAAGAGGAAGGAAATTCAGGGTTGGTTAATGTGTTACCACCATCTCACACACAAGGACACTTTGCCATTTAATGAGGAACTTGGGCAATGACTTTTTTGAGTGTCTAATCACTTAAAACCAATGAGTTTGCACGTGATCTGCTACACAGTTTGTTCAGGAAACACTGTGGGTTGTGGTGAGAGAATCAGGAAGCAGTGCTGGGTAGAAAACAAAGGGTGGTGTTTTGTGATAAAATCCTCTTCAGAGCAGGCTGTGGGTGGGTGTGTTGAGCACAGTGGGTTTGAGCCTTACCTGTTCAGCAGTGTCACCTCTTCCAGCACGATCAGCTTCTGTACCGCTCTCAGTCTTGCATAGGGGATCGGATCCCAGCTCCAAACTTGGCGTGCAAGACTGGAATCCCAGCTGAGGATGCGTTTTAGGAAGAGTACTGATAGTCAAGCGGAGAATGTATTTCTCTCTACCAAAAATAATTACCTGGTCAGCGATGTTGTCTGACTAGAGGAGTCTGGTTTGGCAGTAAAAAAACCGTTTCTGTAAAAAGTGTTGCTATGAATCATTTGTGCGCAGTGGTCAGATGTGAAATCAGTTCTGGAAGAGCTGGTAAGTGATGTGAGAATTTAAACCACTTGGTGCATATCTACTGTTCAGAATATTGCTACCCAGATAATGAATAGTAGCCAGTTCTTGTGTGTGTTTTCAGCAAGGGAGGGCAGGGGCATTGTTGCGCTTCACAGCTGCTGCACTCCAGGGTCCTGTGCCACTGTCACCCCATTTCCCTCAGAAGAGGTGAGGAGTTCTAGTGGAGTGACTTCAATGTAGATGTAAAGCTGAGTGTATTAAGCAACATAGTGGCTAAAAAACAGATGTTGCAGCAAGGGGCACTTTGAATAGATGTTAGCACTTCTTTCATGGTGGGGACAGCGATGTTTTGTTCAGGGAGGCAAGGAGGTTCTTGGGGGAATCCCCACCCTTGAGCACACTCAGCTGGACAAGATCATGAGAAACCTGTTGCATCTTCACAGCTAATCATGCTTAAAGGGTGTGTGCATGTGTTGTGGGGGGAACTGTCCTCTCCCCAGCTTACTGCAAAGCTGATGATAAGCTCAGAAAATTGATCATTTCAGTGCCAACAGATTTGCTTCCTGGCCAATCAAAACAAACACACCATGGATAAGGAAAGGAGGGTGCAGACACTTAGGGTAAACACAAAGGTGACAGTTGCCTTCTGTTCCTGAGGGGTGCTGGCTGTAGCTGATATACCTGTGTGTGTGTGTCTGCATGTCTGTGTCAGGGTCTCTCTTGGTTGCCATCTCTCTCTCCACCTTGCCCGTGTCTGTCTCGGGGTGTGCCCGTTGGGGTCTGTGTGTCTCTTGGTGGGTGTCTCTGTGTGCCGGTGTCTCAGTGTGTCTGTATTGCAAAGGTCAGTATGCCAACAGTGATGTAGCTGCCTGATCTCAGTGGCTCTTGAAGTGGTTTTTTTTCTGTCTGGGTTTGTTTTATTCCCTGCCCCTCCCCCAGTATTGACCCATGTCCTCTCCAGTGCAGAGTGTCCCCAGTGCCCGCTCTGGTCTGGTCCCTGTGCAGGGTGGCTGTTCTGAGGGTGAAGTGGTGTGGTCACTGCTGGAGCTGCAAAAGCAGAATCTCTGCAGTGACTTTGCAGAGAAACAAGTTCACACAGACATGCTGGAGACAAACACAGGCTGAGAGTCACTTTTACAAGTTTCTTTATGAAATTAAATGTTGCCCCTGGTCTGGGGGGAAGATATAGTGCAAGAAGGACTTTGTACATGCTACTGAATTCAGATATCCCTGGATGACCAGACTTTGGTCAGCTACAGCATCAACAAACACTGGATTTCTGAGCTCTGCAGACAGTTAGTGCTCACTCACACAGCGTCGAGCAGGAGTCTTCCTTCCACTGTCACGGGATGTCTCCTAAGCTAGGGAATTCAGTCAGTATGGCTTCTAACTCTCGCTATGGTAAGGCAAATCTTTCCTTTTGCTAACCAAGGTTCAAATTAATTCTTTTTGGCCACGGTTTGAAACTTGGGTACTTAAATGAGGCTTCTTATGCCAAATTTAGGCCTTTTTAAAGTGGTTTTCCATTTTTTAAAAGTGTCAGTAACGCCTTGAATTTGAGAAGGTCTGTGGGAGTTTGCATAACAATTGTGTTTCAGAGTTGAACAGCAGACTCTGACTTCTGGGAGCCGGGTTTGCAAATATTGACCTTTTTTTAAAAAAAAAAAGAAAAATTAAACAGACAAAACAGGCATCAAGTTAACAACATCTGACAAGAACAATTACAGACTTACAAAATACACAGTTCTGATTTTTACCATAAATAAACACATTACAAACAATGAGCATTTTCATTGGCCAGGAAATATGGCAGAACGATGGAGAGACGAGAATCTAAGGAATTGAGTATGGTATTAATTAGGCACATTTTTCTCTAACTTATGTAACTCAAACCCACTAGAGAGATTCTTGAACTTGACTCATGCTGCAGGTTGGCACAGTTTAATGTACGATACCGTTCACCAGTGGTGTTGGACTAGAGGAAAGAAGAGGTCACAGTGCTGTACTCACTGTGTCTGTCTGAGGGCCTGCAGAGGCTGAGTTAGTTGGGCCTGTGTAGGAGGATCATGTCTCTGAGAAACGTGGGGCAGGGGGCAGAGCAGAAGGGTTTGTCCCTCCACGGCCAGTGTGTCACGTTCTGAGCACGGCAGTGGGTCTGTCAGCTGCCACCCCCTCTGACAGCTGCCAGACAGCAGTGGTGGGCACAGTGGGAAGGAGTGAGTCCAACTACAGCTGACAAGCAAAATCTCTTCAGCTGAAGCATGTCAGGCTCCCTCCTGTGAGCTCCTCCTGGAGCTCTGCCTCGTGGGCGCTGTGCAAGGCTGGCTCCACGGCACAAATGCACACGCAGTGTCTCACCTCGGAACCAGGGCGGTCAGTCGGGCTGCAAAATAAATAGGGAAGGCGGGAGCACATGTGCCATCCTCCGTAAACAAAGGATTGGAAGAACCTGGGCTCCACCTCCCAGGACTGACGGGTAAAGTGCTTTCTCAGAAGAGGTTCAGGCACAAACGTGGGGCTGCCCCTATTTCCGGAAGGGCGTCAGCCTGCTGATGTTCTGCCAGAAGTTCGAGGGCTTGCGCTTGGGCTCTGCCAGCATGAAGACCTGCTGCTGAGGGAGCGTGGTGGGCAGGGTGGGGTGCTTCTGCCGCATCAGGAAGTCATAGTAGGGCCTGGTGACAGCTGGGGTGAGGAGGAGAGGGGAAGCATGTTAGTTGAGCACAGCTCCCTTCCCTCCTCCCCCTTCAGTCCCCGTTAAAGCTGCAGGGCCATGAACTGGGTTTGTCTTAGTGTTACTCTTCCCTTAGTTTACCCTTACTTTCAGCACTGCTTGTTAGGATTAGGGCTGATGCTGTGGAAGTTCCAGAAATGTGCCACATAACTGCCAGGTGTTGTGCCAACACAACAACAGGGCTGAAGAGCTGCAGCTCATCACCAGCTTAACTGGTGCCTTTGCCTGTGCTGGGAGAAGCAACTGCTGCGCAAATGCTGCTGTTGCCTGTTCCAACATCCTGGGATGGACTTCTAAGTAGGAATGGTCAGTGCCTGCCCAGTGGAGAGGGCTAGCTTGTGGCCACCTCTAATGCTTTGTCCCAAGGGCTTTGCTCTGTTAGAGAGGTTTGACCTCCTTCCAAACTTCCCTCTGTTTGCAGCCAAACCTTACTTCTGACCTGTTTTGACATTTAGCCAAGCTTTCTTACTGGAGACGTGGCTGGGATTTAAGTGCTGGCTAGTACCACCAAGAGGAAGTGGATTCCTCTGTGGGTCCAGGGGAAAGCAAGGGACACCTCTTCCTCTGAACAGAGAGAAGGGGAAGGTGGCATCACAGGGCTCTTTTCAGCCAACAGTGCTGTGGGCACAGGAACCTTCCAGTTTGTTGCTTGAGTTCACACTCCCCTGGCTGCTGCTAAATTATCCTTGTGTCTGACAGGTTGAATGATCAGCTCTGTTCGAGCATGGTACCTACCCCTGGCACTCTGCCCAAATTGCAGTTTCAGAGCATCTTCCCCAGGCAGGAACAGTCCCTGCTGCAGTCACCTTTATGACCCTCTGTGTGTCGTGAGGACTGCTACAAAGCTTGCCTTTGGCCACACTGCTGGGAGAGCCTGTGCCCCCAGGCCAGGCTGTGCACTGATCAGGGCTGATGGTTTCTGGCACAGCGCTCAATGATTATGTGCAAAGCAGCTCTGGAGTTAGGAACAGTTTCCTGACTCCAGCCATCTGAAGCTACCAGGAACTGTAGTGCAGATTGTCACATCAGAGCTCACCATCTGGCCTTCTCCAGAGCTTGTTAATGCCACTTCATTGGAACTCTTCCCATGTAGTAAATACCGAGCTACCCCCCGCTGTCACAGCGTTCCTGTGCTCAGATGTGACTCACCCTTGGGTTTCCCAGCGTGGTGCTGCTTGCTGGCATTCAGCATGGCCTGCTTCTTCTGCACCTCAGTGATTGAAAAACCTGGAAGATAAAACAGTTTGTCAGCAGCAGGTCATTGTTTGGTGTCTCAGAGGAAATACCGGGGGGAGGCAAATGCCTGAGGTGAGAGGGCACAGTTATTGCCAAGGCTGGCAGGGGCACAGCCCTCTCCCCCCAGCCTGCACTGCACAGCTTTCCCCACCTCTCATGCCAGGTTTGCTGCCTGCCCTTTGCCCCACACTTTGCTGGGTGAAGAAGCCAGCCCAAACCAGTTTGGCTGAAATCTTTCTAGATCACTCTGGTCTGAATTAAGCAGGATTTAGACAAAACAGTGAAAACCCTCTTGCACAGTGAGAGCCCTTGACTGAACCTGTTCTGTACAGATACCTCCAAGCTGGGCACTCACACTCTACTGCAGAATACTGGAAGCTGTATGTAATGTATTGACTATTTTCTCAGCCCTGCCTGAACTCATTAAAGACACATCAGGCTCCCTGGGGACACGCTGCAGTGTCGGCTCATGGTGGTTTTTTAACTGCATAGATTCATTCAGAATGTGCAATTCAGCAGCTCAGGGCTGGACTGGAGCATGGACTGGCTTCCCCACCCTCTCCCTCCCAGGCATTGGCTAGTGGGTAAAAAAAGAGGAAAAACAAAACCAAACAAAAAACCCCCACTGTCTCCCAGCATTGCTCTTTCCATACCTGTCTCCTGGTCGAGCTGCACCTGCCTCCTTTCGTTCTCAAACGCCTTCAGCCAGCGCTGTTTCTGCTCAGGCTTTTTTGCACAGAATAAGTGGACTTCCTCAGTGTCTCGGCAGTGCAGCTTAAATGCATTTTTCACACTGATATTGAAGTCCTTGTCCTTCCCATCTTCTACATCCAGTATTTCCATGTCATCCATGTTGATCCGACTCTTATAATACAAAATGTCCCGGCGCAGAAGGTCCTGTAAGAGAGACCACAACAGATGTGCTGTTTCCTCTCCTAAACATTCATTTTCTCTGATGTGATGTATTTAATCTTCCCAGTAGTCATTACAGTTCTGTAAAAAACCCTGAATACTGGATTTGAATCTGTGGCATTGCTGAGCTGCTGTGGGCACTGTTGGCAGTGAGGGGCCCTGGGGTCAGGACAAGTGGCATCTGCTGTTGGGGGGTATCAGCTGCCCTGAAGATCTGAATGAGAAGCAAGCTTGGGTATTACATATTATCCCAAATCCCTCATTTCTGTCCTCTGACAGAAAACACTATTTGCATCCTCCAGTCCCAGTTGGAAAGAAAAAAAAAAGAAAAAATCCTAATTAGTTCTTGTTTCTTGTGTTGACAATGAAAAGTAACTTTGAGAATAGCAATTTTCATGCCCAAGTTACTCAGAGCTACCTGCAAGATGTGGAATGTGCAAAAAATAATTGGCACATTCAGTTTTGAAATTCCAGAGGAAGATACCTTTCATTGGCTCCAAGAAGGAAGATTTCATTACTTAGGTTATGATAAAAAACACGGGCTGTACTTACAGACTTACATGTGACTTAATATGGTCTTACTGACTGCAAGGCCCACAGCTCTTCATCGAAGCTGCAGGTGCCCTCTGACTCTGACACTTATCTCAGGTGACAGCACAGTTGAAAAATAAGGTATTTCAAAGAAAATATGTGAGAATGCTTATACTTGAGTTGTATGAAATATCCCCTCTACCAACCCTAGAAGCAGTGCAGTGCTTTCCTCTTTCAGTATGAGAATTAGGCTGGTAGCTGTTTGCTGTGCTCAGGGGCACAGAACACCCCAGACATCAGAGAAAAGACTGCAGTGAATGCACAGAGAGGTCTCAGTGCCAGGAGCACACGATGTCAGTAAGTATTAAGGACACAGAGGAGTGGAGAGGGAGCTCAGTTAAATTCCTCAGCACTGTGGTAGCCAGCACTGGTACCTGGCTGGGGGGTTACCTTCTTGCAGCAGACAAGCTGGTGATCGAAGAGGAAGAACATCCTCTGCTGGCTCTTGGCTTGAGGGTGGGAGATTTTGGCTAATTCCCCGGAATAGATGAGTTCTGAACTTCTGACCAGGACATCTTCACCCTGGGAACAGCACAGAGAACAGGTTGGTCTCAGCCATCTGAAAATGGGGAGCAAGAAATAAGCCCCCAGTCTCACAGGAGAACCTCAGCTTGTGTGAGGGGCCTGAATTCCTGCTGATAAAAGTCTTCTGGGAATGAGAGGCAGCCTCTGTGCTGAAGGACAGTTCTCATCACATCATGGAGACACTGTGCCCTTGGCACCCAGGGAATGAGAACTGAATCTGAGAAGAACAATAGCGTGTTAAATGAAAAAAATCTCCTTTTCCAGGGAGTCTGCTTAGGGAAGCTGCCTCATCCCACACAGAAAGGAAGCACATAAGCAGAGAGCTGAGAATTTAGCCTGGCATCCTTGGGCAGGGAGGCAGTGTGGTTTTATTGAGTCTAGGATTTAGAAAATTAGTATTTTGTTTCTTTTGTTTAGCAGTTTTTAAAATGAGTCTACAGGAACCTTGGCTTCCTCTGTCACTATATCAGAGCTTATGTTTCTGCAACAATAACCTGGTTTATGAAGCATTGAGCGACAATTCTCATCTTGAGAGTTTGAAACCACTCAAGATAAAATGGGGGGCAAGAGAAAAATAATAGAATTTCACTAACCTACATGCTAATTTCATTCTGCAAGGAAAAAGCAAAAATCCCAGGGAACATGCCAAGGCAGCTGGTCTAGGTGGGTTATGTGCTAGACATGTTCAGTTGTACTAAAAGATCACATCTGTTTTAATAAAAAAGCCACGAGGAAGGTTAGAGAACTGAGGTAGGGCTGGATAGTGAGATCTCACTGTAAGCAGAAGCTGTTGGAAGGGCAGAAGAGGGAACAGCTGATTCCCAGGGAAGGGAAGCCTCTCACCTCCCAGTCCTCTATGGAACTCTGCCACTGAGCAATTTTGTCGATGTTCTCCAGCCGCCGCTTCCTCTCGTTGATGAGCCGGGCGACGTTCTTCATGGCGTTTAAGGCAGCCTCGACATCTTTGAAATCCCTGGGGATGGGCAGAGGTGTCAGACATGGCAAAATGGCACATGTGTGTTGTGCCTGCCCTGCAAAGGAGGGCAGCCTTGCACGGCCTGGAGCTGGGGACTGAAGCAGTTCCACCTGCAGTCTGTCCCAGCTGTGCTGTGCTGGAAGTTGGAGGCACAGCTTGTCAGACCGTGCTGGTTTCGAGGCACAGATTATGGGCTTCTAACAAAAACAGGCCAGGGTTGGGAAAGGGAAGGGGTTAAGTAATCAAGTTTAGCCACAGAGGTGTAAATATGAGTTGTTGGAAGAATCTCCAGGGCTTTCCAAGCCTCATTTTCTTTCTGCAACATAATACAACATATTCATTATGCCACTGTTTCCACCCAGAGGCTGATCTGTCATGCAGAGGTGAGGCAGTTCAGCATTAACTGGCTTCATTTCAAATAGAAGCCGATGGCTTATCTGGAAGGGTAGGACAGAAGCTGATCTTCCCTCCCCCACACCATCTGCTGCCACCAGCTACTTCTGCTGAGTTCAGAAGGGAAAGGAGCTGAGCTGCACAACTTGGCTCTAAGGCAACTTTCAAAACATCTGTGCACTGCATTAAGGAGTTTTCTGCTCCGAGGTCAGCTTCAGAAAACATGCTTAGAGATTTAACAAGACATGCTTAAAATCATTCTGGGAAATGCCAGGGCTGCAATTAGGAAGGTGAAATTAAGCCAAGCCACAATGGACCAATATCAACACTTTAATACAGATTTTCCATGTTTTATTTCTGTAGCTGATTATTTCAGATGCTTGATTAAGTGACAGTTATTTGATCGAAAGGCAGGGCCTTCACCCTGAAACTGAGCAATGGATTTGGAAGCTTTGGAGCTGGTGCTGACGGGGCACTGAGTGTGTGTGGCCTGACTGCTGCAGGCCACGACTTCCCACTGGTGAGATGTAGCTATGTGGACATTTTGGGGTATATTCAACCAATGCTTTTGGAGACAAAGTTTTCACCACCACCACCACCAGAAACATGTAACTCCAGAGTATCTATGTGCTGGTATCACAGCCAAGTGAGCCAAATAAAATAGAAAAGTGCCATTATAAGGTGGACCTTGTAACTCCAGATCTGTAATAGACAGGAAAGCCCAGTGCTACTGTAATGGAAAAATACATATTTGACAGAAAAATACTTCTTTTCCTGGTTTCCACAAGGTAACCCCCAAGAACTGTGGTGTTGGCTGCTGTTGGTAACTGCCCTCCACACAGGGCTCCGCACAAATCCATTTCCATGAGCCCAGCCTGGCTCCTTCCCTGCCCCTGGCTGACCCACCTGTGCTGGGGGTTGGTGTACTTGAGCAGCTCAGCCAGCTGCAGGGGGTACTTGCAGATCTTCTGCACGGGGGTCAGCAGGAACCCGTCCAGGGAGATGTCGATCATCTTCTGCAGCAGCCGGCAGGCCTCGAAGAAGTAAACGTACTTGTTGACCTTGGTGAGGCGGGACAGCTCCATGCAGGCGTTGGGGTGGTTGTTGCAGTACTCAGAGTAGATCTGAAACTCTGTTTGCTGCAAGGGAAACGGAGGGATTCACTGGCCATGTTCCTCAGGGGGATGGCCTGGCTCAGACTCCCATGTCTGTTCCCTGGGTAGGTCCTCCTCCTGTGTCTCCGTTTGGGGATTTGCAGCCTCTCCAGACTCTGAAGCCCAGAGACCTGGAGCTGGGGATGGGCAGGTGTGTTACAGGTTACAGCACATGCAGCTTCTCTGAGAGACCAGGACATTCCCATGTATCCTGGACTGTGCCCAGCTGAATGCTCTGAATGGATCAGCTGCTGCTGATCCGGCACTGGCCTGGAAATACCATCCTGTAAACTCAAGTCCAGCTCAAAATTTTGGAATCTTCCTACATTTTTGCCAAGGTCTGGCAGGGAGTGTAGTGTTCAGAAGATGGGGCACTTTGAAAACACTCTTTCCACAGCCACAAGGGTTACAGGATGTTTAGTTGCGAGCAGGGGGAGTGGTTGAACAGGGTGGAGGGGGGGGGTGGCATTTAATTTGGTTGGGCGGGTCTTTTTAAAGAAAGCTTTGGTTCTGTCCAATCAATTTCTAAATTCTCTGGCCTAATCCATGCTCAGCTACCCCTTTCCCATGAAGTAAAATCTACTTACATATTCCAAGAAGCATGAGCCAACCTCACTCAAATGTGGGTGGTCTTTGTTAAATTTCTTCTCTAGTGCTTTAACGAATTTCTTCTGGCACCTGTAGATGTCCTCAATATTCCCAAAGATTGTCTTCAGCTGTTCCTCTGTAAACATGTCAGCTCTCTTGCGGCACTGCTTAATGTAGCCCTGGGAGGAAACCAAACTGTAAACCTTCCTGGGCATGTGCTCCCTGGCCTCTGGCCAACAGAAAACCTCGGGGACTGCAGTCAGGTGTACAGCAGGTTCCTGCACCTCCTTCCTGCCTAGGCTGTTATTTCCTCTAATGTCACCCCAAACATGGTAGAAATAGAAGCCAAGCCACAGACACATCACTGCCCTGAAGGATCCTGTCACCCACACCTGAAGGAGTCACAGAGCTGCTTTCCCTCCTGTTAAAAAGACCTTTATGTGGCTTCAGGCTATGGGATGTTCTGAGCCCAGCACTGACCCACTGATAGATTCAGGCCAATTAAATCCAGCTGTGGATCTGGTTTGGATGTTTGTGTGGGAAGATGCCTGGCTGACTCAGGGAGGAGGAGTGCACGTAGGACATGGGGACACTGCAGAGGCTTGTTTGTATGTGGGTGCTGCTTTGCCCCAGCTACTCTCCTGGGAGCCACTGCACTTTTGTACCATTTCAGTAAAGAGCTGTGTTCCTGCAGAACTCTCCCCAGTCACCTTGCCTAGGACCAGTGCATCTCTTTTAGGAGAGGTGTCCCAATACTCAGCATATTTGCAAGTGAAGGACCCATTTGGCTGAGCATCCCCCAGGTGTTTTGATCTGAGCACGACTTGCCTGAGGGCTGGAGTTGCTGATTATATTAGCTTAGAACACATATTAGAGAGGACAGCAATGCTTAGACATTTACTTTTCTCTGGCTTGGGAAATTCAATTAATGCCATTTAATCAGAGCACAAGTGAGTGCTCCAAATGCCTCTGCATTTGAGATATTGCTGTAATGAATTGTCTTCTGTTTTCTGAGCGTGTAATGCCAGCCAGCAGAGCAGGCTCTGAGGGAAATACAGTCTCATTTTCAGGAAAACTACCTGCTCAGGGTCCCTTTCTGGGCAAGAGTGGGACATACTCCATTATCCTTCAGACAAGTTCTTACATTCACTTCCCCCTTTATTCTGTTACCTCACAAATGTCCTTCAGGTGCTTGATGTAGTCTCTCTCTGTGCTTATGATCTCGTTGATGACGTTGGTCCTCATTTGGTCTTTGGTGGTCTGGCCCATCCCGAAGCGTCGGGAGTCGTCCTCTCTGCCCCCCTCCACCTTCAGGGGATAATCTTCCATGGGCTCATCCTGGTTCACCCGCAGCTGGGACAGACACACAAGATGCTCACAGTTTGTACTGCTAAACACAACTCTTCTAAGGAAGTTTGGGACAGTCAGACTGTTTGAATGGCAGACTCAGACTGAGTCTGGATTGGGTGTGAAGGGGGTGTGAAGAGGGCTGCTACCCGTATATTGTCCTAGATGTATTTTCCCCTTGGGGAAGCTATGGCCAGATAGTTTGGGGAGGGTACTTTCAATCCACATGGCAGCTGCTCCCACTGTGTGATATGGGTGGTTTTAAGCAGGCATTTCTTGTGGACAGAAGTCTTCCAGGAAGACTACGTATAAAATCAGGACAAAAAGGGTTTATCAAGTGAAATTTCTCAGGTATATGAGAGGGCACTTAGGGAGGGGGAAACCAGTAAATGCTTGGGTTTTTATCTAGCTTTACTGTTGTCATACTACCAATAACAGATGGACTCTTGGTTTTTGCTTCCCCACGATTATTTAAAGAGAGTTCGTTGTTAATCTAAAAGCAGGTACAGCTCCCAGCGGGCACATAACGCGGGAAGAACGGTACTACATCCCAGGGCTTTGTGGGGCTCGCGGTCCCTTCCCGGTGCCCATCAGATGGCAGCACAGCACGAGCAGAGGAAACGCCAGCCTTGCAGCCACACCGAGTCTCTTTAGTCAACAACTGCAAAGGACCCGAGCTAAAGCAGGCAAGTGTTGCTGCATTTCCCTCAGGAGCTTTCTTTTTTGTAGCACTACTGTAGCTCTCCAAGTGCCCACGAGAATACTCTGACCGTGACTCAAATGATCAATCTCAGCACAGAGAAAAGTGAGATATGAAGTAGAAACACACATAGCTATAGGAATTTTTAGTACAATGACACAGAACTGCTTTAAACCTTTAATGTAGCTTCTTCCAGGCATGATTACTTACCCCTTGATACAAATACATCTACATACAACAAGAGTGCATACTCCCTCCCTTGTCAAAATAGGCCCAAATTACATGTACTCACTATTTGCAGCTGCTGAAGCCCTCAAGATGAGCAATCCTGGTTTGCCTTCACTGTGAGCAGAGCAACATTGGCAAGTCTTAAACTCAGACCTTGGCCTGAAACTTGTGTGGAGTAACTGAGAGACCTGCAGACTGACCCAAGCCCTCAGACAAGCCATCCCTCCCCGCAGGAGCTTCAGACCTCCTGGTAATTAGCAGGAAATCTCTGCTTGGATGCTTGAATAAGTATTGTAATTACTCTGCTAAAAGAATTTGTTACTCTGCATCCCTAATGGCTGGTACTAGTCCGCTTTCCCTTAGGATATCACCGCAGGTTTTGCCAGCCAGGACAATTCAGCTTGTCAATAACATGAAAGAAAATAAGGCCCGTGTTTTGACTGAAAAAAAGGAAAAAAAAAAGTGCTGTCCCCACTAGTGCTGAGAGTTTAGTCCTGGCAATTGCAAAAAAACTTCACCGTTTGTAGTAATTATCCAGCTGACAGCCTCTCCTGCAACCCATAATAAAGTATTTCAAAACTTTCATAGCACTATCTGCCCCACTTGTCCAAGGACACCAGATCACCTCCTGTCACCTCTTTTCATGCTTCACCTGGTTTTGGGTCATTTGTGATCTCAAGTGACCTGGATAAAGAGCTAAAGGGCTGAGAATCTCTGCCCTTAGGCACCTAATTGCCTTTGCACTACTGAGGAGCTGCCCTGAGGTGGTGAAAGCAGTGAGGCACCCACACACACAGTCACAGCCTGGAGAAAGGAAAAAAGGCTTTCTCCTCACAGCAGGAAAGGGGGGCACAGCAGTTACCACACTCCTGGTTTCCCCCCCATTTGCCCTGGGAGTTCAGATATGTTTCAGAAGCTCTGCTGGAAATGGACCCAGCCTCTGCAGAGTGCAGCAGGGACTGTCTGGGCTCCTCTGCACAGCTATTTCTGTGTGGGCTTTATAGCTGGCACCAAGGGAGAGCCTTGGCCCAAAAGCTCTGAATGTCACATATTGCCCTGTATCAGTTGTCCTACATGACCTCCAAGACATTTTATGTGTTTCAGTGCCTGGAATACAGTGCTGTGTGATAGCCCAGCAGCCTGACAGGCTAAGGGAAGGTGTGAGTCAGGTGGTCACATATGTGGCATTGCACTGGCCCCAGCACCAGATAGAGAAAGCTGAATTTGGTGCCATGCTCATCCATATTGTCTAAGTGGACACTGGAGTGAAGACCTCTGCCAGCTGCATCTGGGATTCCTTTAGGAGAGTGTTGCTCATTCCTGGCAGGGGATGCCACGTGCTTGGGCCAAAACTAAGCAATACACATACCCGTAAGCAGGAGCCCAGGCTGCCACAACCCTCCCCAGCTGGCACAGCTCAGCTTAGCTCTGGTCTGGTCTGGAGCTCAACCACCCTTGCCATGATTTACTTATGCTGAGTGAGCTCACACTGGAGGCAGCTCAGCCAGAAGGGCACAGTGTACCACAGCCACATGTAAAGGGACAGAATCACAGAATCAGAGAATCAACCGGGTTGGAAAAGACCTCTGAGATCATCCAGTCCAACCCTTGGTCCAACCCTGCTGTGGTTCCCAGACCATGGCACTGAAGCCACATCCAGTCTCATCTTAAAAACCTCCAGGGATGGTGAATCCACCACCTCCCTGGGCAGCCCATTCCAATGCCTCATTACTCTCTCTGTAAAAAATTTCTTTTTAATATCCAACCTACACCTCCCCTGGCAGAGCTTAAGACCGTGCCCTCTTGTCTTGCTGATAGCTGCCTGGGAGAAGAGACCAACCCCCCCTGGCTCCCCCCTCCTGTCAGGGAGTTGTAGAGAGTGAGGAGGTCTCCCCTGAGCCTCCTCTTCTCCAGGCTGAGCCCCCCCAGCTCCCTCAGCCTCTCCTCACAGCACTTGTGCTCCACTCCCTTCCCCAGCCTCGTTGCTCTTCTCTGGACCTGCTGCAGCCCCTCAATGTTCTTCCTGAACTGAGGGGACCAGAACTGGACACAGGACTCGAGGTGTGGCCTCACCAGCACTGAGTACAGGGGGACAATCACTTCCTTGGACCTGTTGGCCACACTGTTCTTGATACAGGCCAGGATCCATTGGCCTTCTTGGCCACCTGGGCACATGCTGGCTCATGTTCAGCTTCTCATGTCAATCCAAACTCTGAAGTAACAGAATAGTAACAGTAATGTTGAAGCAATTGTCTCTTGCAATGAAAGTGCTCAAGGAGTCACCACAGAACATTAAACACAGAGAAAAAGAAAAAACACTTGATGCTAATGGCGAGGCACAAAGAAAGATGAAGCTCTTACCCGAACAAAGCTGGCTGGAAACCAGCCTTCGCTGTCCAGGATCCTCCCCCACCACCACTCCTTGTTGGTCGCATCCATCACTTCAATGACGTCGCCGGCCTTGAATCCCAGCTCCTGGTCATCCATGGTGACGTGGTCCCACAGGGCTTCTGCGTACACCACGCTGCCATCGCTGATGAGCTGGGGGAGAGCAAGTCACACTGTCAGTCCCTCCAGGAAAGCAACACCGTGTGCCCAGTGGCTGCAGCTTTGGCACCACCAGCCACATGCTGGTATCTGTGTACTCCCCACAAGCAGCATGGAAAGGAGTTGGGGCTCGTCTGGCAGGTGCTTTGGCTGACCCTGCTCTCAACAGCATTTGTTCAGAATCACTTGGACACAGGAAAAACATAATCATAAAAAACACAAGTTTGATGCTCTGGAATTCATACTGGTGACTTTGCCTCAGCCAGCAAACAAGGCTCAGTGGTATCTTGTTTGTGGGGGATGCTCTGGTGCTGCCAGTACAGCCCTGTTTTGAAAGCCTTGAAATCAAACCCTGAGCACCAATATTTAGAGACATACTTCAGAGCAGAAAGCATTCTGAGGCCTCAGAGCTACTCTGGGATGGATAGAGACTGAAGTCTTTATTTAAAGTGGTTAAACTTAGCAGTTAAGCTGGTTAGAATGAGTCTCCTGGAGAGTTAAGCAATTATACTGAGGAACAAACAGTTATTACTACATGCCCCACAAAGGCCCTACTCTAGGAAAAACAGGACCCCCAACAATTAACAAAAACAAACACCAAACCCCCTAGGGCTAGAAGCTGAAAGGGGGCTCCTGAGCACAGTGTTGCTGTGCCTGATGCCGTTCCTGACCATTCACACCTCAGCTCTGGTGTAGCCAAGTTACAGGGGTGTATTTGTGGGCTGGTCCTGCTGGCCACTACAGCAGGAGTGCCTGCCTGATGCCACCAGTGTATCAGGTCAGTCCCCTTTGGATTTCAACAACTACAGAGCACATGCACAGAATTCTTGGGGCCTGAGACTGTCTGAACACCAAGGATTTCCCCAGGAAGGCAGAGTCCTGCTAGAAAGGACTTGGCCGTTGTGGAGTGACAGTGAAGCTCTGTTTTTCTCCAGGAAAATGGTGCAATGATGAATTACGGGAAGACAATGTAAAGACAGTCTATGAGGCTCAAGGGAGAAAGAGGAAAGCTGTACAAACCCCACTGTCCCTGGTATACCTCCCAGCACTGAGCAGTGTCACCACAGCACATAAAACACGGACTATCCCCACACCTTGGGCTGCTCAGTCACCCGTAGTTATCTGGGTTACTGGTTGTGCCTCTCCACAAAGGAGACAGAAGCATGTTGTAAAAGAACGTCAGGATAATCGTGCGCTGAGTAAATCAGAAGAGAGTTAACGAGGCATTTGAAAGAAAATTCAAATGCAGTCTGCCTTTGGATAGCAAATGGCCCTTCACTGAACCAGAAACAGCTTAATGCAGTGTTTCCATTCTGACAAAAATAACAGGATGATGGGGAAGGAGAGGGTGAGAGGTTCCCACTTATCTACACAGCCAGTGTGCAGCTAGAGCTAGGTGGGATGCAGTGGAATGATATTATATATATCTCTGTGGAGGCAGGGGATGGAGATCCACGGGGCAGCAAAGACACAAAGGGTTACTGATGTGTTAGAAACCACAGAAGTGCCTGAGAACGGTCATGTAAAAATTAGAGCTTCTCCCCACAAAAACATGGCAGGATCAACCCAACTGAAGTGCATCTACACCAATGCACAGGACGGGCAACAAACAGGAGGAGCTGGACAACCCTGTGTAGCAGGAAAACTAGGATACAGCTGCCATCACAGAAACATGATGGGATGACTCACAACTGGAGTGCTGCAGTGGATGGCCTTCAGAAGGGCCAGGCATGGAAGGAGAGGTGATGGGGGGGCTCTGTATGTGAGGGAGTGTTTTGACTGCCAAGAGCTTGATGTTGGTGACAATAGGGTTGAGTATTCCCCCCTCTCATGAGGGGCAGCAGAGGGGCAGGCACTGGTCTCTCCTCAGTGACAGAACCCAAGGGAGTTGTCTTAGGGGAGGCTGAGGTTGGATATTAGGAAAATGTTCTTCCCCCAGAGGGGTGTTGGGCACTGACCAGGCTCCCCAGGGCAGTGGGCACAGCACCAAGGCTGCCAGAGCTCCAGGAGTGTTTGGACAATGCTCTCAGGCATAGGGTGTGACTATTGGGGAGGGTCCTGTGCAGGGCCAGGAGTTGGACTCGATCCCTGTGGGTCCCTTCCAACTCAGGATATTCTGTGATTTTATGAATATATTTACCCATGATCTGGATGAAGGGATTGAGTGCACCCTCAGTAATTTAGAGGTTTTAGCTTTTTAACGTAAAGCTGTGATGACTAGAGGAGGAAGAGAGTGGATGTAGAAGTGTGTATTTTCCCAGACTGGGCTATCAGAGTTCAGCCCAGAGCAGCAGCTAGGCTGTGGGTGACAGTGGGTGTTGGTTACTGCCAGAAAAGAGCTGTGCTGCTGTTTGAGCAATCCACCTGTGCACAACCCATCCATTTACTCTTGAGTCCAACTGCAGTGACCTGTGCCTGTGCAGACCCCGAGCTGAGCTCAGCCCCTCCCTGCTGCAGGAGGGGGAGAGCAGTGACAGAGTGAGCCCAGCACTTGGCCACCCCTATGGAGGGGAGCCGATTAAATGAGCTGAGTGCTGGGCAGTCCCCTGCACTTAGGTGAGCCTTACCACCAGCTCAGGCTGCAGCTGCACCATGCCATGCTGAGTTACACATCCCTGGGGGTGAGGGATGGCTGTTGCTCAGGAAACAGGCTTCAGCCAATAGACCTTTGGGAAGAGTGGCATTCAGGAGGCTTTTCAACATACAAACTGTGACCAGCACATAGAGAACATGGCTCCTTCTGAGATAAAATACCCTTGCAGTGTGCTCAGATATGCCACTCTGGATCAGTGCTCTGAGAATGATGTGGTAGCTGGCACACATGCCACAGCCATGATCAGAGATTCAGTGGACTTCCTCTAGCATTCTGAAGATCATACAGCCAGAGCACTGATGATGTGAAGGCATTAATACCTCACAGTACCAAGCTGTCACATCTTGGTATCTTGACGACAAGATGAGAGACCAGGCCTGACATAGCACTAACAGCATGTAGGGCTGATACACCCAGCTCACAAGGGGACAGAGCCACATGGTTCTACTCGGAGCCACTGAAAGCCATGGGGATGACTGGAGAACCCTCAGCTGATATTTTAATCCATCCATTAATATTAATATCTGAAATTTTCTCTATTCAACAACAGCCATACTGTGGATATGATTTTGAAAGTACAGAAAGTCACAAACTGCAGAATCACCAGCCTGGCCGCACAGCCACAGGCAAGCAGGCGAGACATCATCAGATAGTTCTTTTGCAAAGGAGTAAATAAAATACACCTGAAATATAGGCCAGGGTCTGCTTAACTGACACCAAACACCATGTTTGTAGGGAGGAATGATCCATATGGAATAAAGCATGAAATAAAGAGCAAAAAAATATTCCATCTGTGCTTGGGATTGTCTCATTTCATTTAGTACGACAGCACTTGACACACCTCCATGTGTTCAGGCTGACAGGCTCTGCCCAGTCCCCTCCCTGCCCTGCTCCTGTCTGTGCCTGTCCACCAGGATGGGCAGGGCAGCCCTGGGTGCTGAGCAGTGCTCAGTCACCTCTGTGGGCAGGGCTCATGTTTCTGTCAGCCCCCAATGCAGGCTGTACCTTATACTATTATTTTCCATTGTACCCAGTCCAATTCCTAGGCTGATACAGAAATACCAAACACCTCCAGGCAAACAGCCCCTTTCCCAGAGCAGGCACTAATTTCCATGGCACAGGAGCACCTACAGTGCCACAGTAGGTGCAGCAAGCAGAGCTGCTCCCAGCTGGGCACTGCAGCTTCCTGTCCCAGGGGCTGCTGCTCCTGAGGGAAAAGGGTCAGGACTCTCCCTATCCCAGGAAGGATAAAACAACAACAGACAAAAGATTTTCTGCAAAATGTGTCAGAGTGTGGCACAATCAACCAGCCATACTGCAAGAGCTGCTTAGCTTCCAGAGGAGCACGTATTCCAGGGAATGCTCACCATTGCCACGCAGGGCAGCTCCTCGGCTCCACTCACCACAGGTTTTGATCTTTGCAATTAAAGCAAGGTTTGAAAAGCAACTATTCATTTCCATATGAAACAATATTCATGTGCTGGCTTTGTAAGATCGAGGACAACTCAGTACATGTTCCTGAAGAGCCCCAAACCAGTGTCTAGAAGAGAAACATTAGGAGAGGGAGAGTGCAAACCAGCCACCCCACAGCTCCTTTAGCTCCCGCAGCTGGCAGAGGGGAAAACAAACAGAAATTGGCTTTTTTCTTTGTTTGACAACATTTAAGTTTGTAGACAACAGCGTTTGCAACCCAAAGGCAGTACTAACACCAATGCTTTCAAAACCGATGCCAGCTCTGCTACTGCTCTGGAATTCTGTGCATTCCCAGCTGCTTTCCCCACTGCCTGTGCAGCTCCAGCCTCCCACTCCCTCACAGAGCAGGCACGTGCTGAGGGCAGGTGCTGGTGAAGGTGCTGGGCCAGGTTCCTCCACGTGCCACAGACAGATGGAGGGGGAGGACTGAATTATCTCTCCTCTGAGCAATGTCTGCAGAGAGGTTGCCAAGGAGCAGACACAGCCAGGGCTGATGCACGTAGCTGCCCCAAATTAAGTGCATTACATGTGGGCAAACAGACCTGGCATGTCAAGGCCCACATCTGTGGGCTTGTTTGCATTCCAGCTACTCAGTCCCTGTCTGTCTCAGGCTGGACACCTTGACTTAATTACCTTGTATGTCCTGGTCTTGTTCTGACAGGAGCTCCAGGCAGTATTAACAGAGATAAAAGATCTCTGTTACAGAAGGAGGGATGAAGATGCCTTTAGGAAATATTTATCTTTGAGCTACTGGTTTCTATTTGAATAAAATTTGAATAGCTTTCTCTTGACAATGCCAAGTACACTGGATCATACAGAGCTAAAAAATAAACCCAGGAGCATCAAAAGAACTGGGAAAAGGGAAGTTCAAGAATTTCAATAAAATGGCATTTATTTTTCAGCTCTGTGACCCTAAAACAGACACATTCCATGAAGAGCACCTGAACCCAAGCCCTTCCTGGTGAGCTAAAATGGTTGCCATGAAGCCTGTGTTCCTTGCCTGACCACCCTAGAACTTGTGTGTTACAGACTGAAGCTGAACTGGGTCAGCACATCAAACATTTAAGCCCTGCAGCAGTTCTGACCCCAGAGGCAAAGCCCTCCCTCCCAGCTCCAGCTCCTTCACCAGTCACTCTGCTTCCAGAGCTTCTCCTCTGCCTCTCTCATGCAAAGTAGAGGAGTTATGCACTTGCCCCAAAGTAGTGCTTCATTCACACAAATACTTATTTTCTCTGAAAGTGGGCAGAAGCCAGCTGGCCTCTGCCTTGAACTGAACCCACAGGATAGTTTTCAAATTGTCCTGACAGCTTGCTCTTGCTTCCTCTCAAAACTTTCAGCTTCCTTGTCTAATGATGGACAACAGAGATTAAATTTATCTTGTAGAGCTTCTGTCATCTGAGCAGCAGGCACTGAGTCTGAACAAGTTATCTTGGTTGTCTTTTTGGAGCATCTCCCCTCTGTGGGGAGAGACAGGCACCCCAGGGAGGGTTTGTCTTCAGCATCTATCTTAGCATGATGAGATAACCAAGCCCCTGGGGTTCCTGTCTCCCCTCACTGCCAGGCAGGAATTTGGGCTAGCTGTGCTAGACTGGACTTGCTGCCTGGCTCCAGGGTGCCAGAACCACTGACACGACTCTGCAGCCACTGCAAACACTTCATTGTGCCTCGCTGCTCCTCTGCCTACATGTTTCAGGGTAACACAAGCCCTCCCTGCCAGTGTGACAGCAGGCACGTGTCCCCACGTGGGCAGAGGGTCACATCCATGGCTTCAGAGGCACAGACCCACACACTGTGCCCCCACTCAAGCCGTGCCCTCGGCATTTGTTGCCCTTTTGCCTACAGTGTCAGCTGCATATTTTTCAGCACAGATTTTTGAGACTGATTAAAAATAGTGGAGGACTCTCAGGCATTTACCAAACACTGCAGATCTCCATTCAAAATATTTTAATTTGACAGTGATTCTCCTTAGCAAATCTGAGATGCCAGTCAATGAAGATCTTAATCCAGCTAAGTGTGCTCCACTGATACTCCACAGGGCTGCTTTTTTAATCAGTGCCTGTAGTTAAACTCCTCATGTGACATCTAGTACAGCTGCCTCCATTTACCAAACATTCAAAATTTGTCATCACATTTATTTGGTAAGAACTATTTTCCACAAAACCATTCTGACTGACATTAATTACGTTATTCCCTTTTATTTATATCATCTGAGCCCTTATTCCCCCCTCAGAAGTGGCTTAAACAGATGGGAAGAGGAGGAGGGTCCCCCACAGGAGAAGGAGAAGCTTTGAAAGCTGCCTTTATGGAGTGCTCCAGGAGGAGGGCAGCAGCCCTGGTGGAAGGTGGAGGAGGCAGAGCTGTGCCTCGGAGCACAGCCTGAGGGAGCCTTGCCAGGGGCACGTCCACCTGAGTCCCACTCAATGGGATTCTTCAAACTCCAGAGTGGCATAAGAAGTTCTCAGTTCCTCACCTAAGATGTGGGAACTGATTATTATAATGCAAAACAAATCAACTGAAATTGCTTTCAACCATTTTACTTTTGCTGAAATAGCCAGGGAAGTTCCTACCAAAGGGTGGGGATAGTTACCTGTGGCTGAGGACACCTAAGTCCTCTAGATCCTGTCAGTGCCCTCAGTACTCCAACCATCACTCTCCCATGACCTGTATAACAAGAGAACCTGGTAACTTGGGGAACTAACATCCTTAAGTTTTGGCATAAGGAAACAACAGGAGCAAAGCCCTTCTCAAAGCTCTCAGTACTCTGTGACAGGTTGTCTTTGTGTCACATTTTATAGTTGCAGCTGCTGGCAGCACGAGCAGTAAGTAACTTGTGAAGTAGCTTCCACTTTAACCTGTCATACAAGTTTCCAGAGGTCACTTGTTTAAACTTCCATAAGACATTTATTTTCTGGTATAAGTGAAATACATTTGCTCTCTTTCTAAACAAGCAGATACAGTGCTGAATGGCAGGGTGACAAAATGGCAAATGAAACTCTCTGTGACAAGCAATAACTACCACAAGTGACTGACTAAATGAGCTGCTCCTCAGGAATGTCTCTGTAGAGCCATTTAAGAAAACAGGGTCAGAAAGTCCAAATGTCAGGAATGACTCAGAAAGGCAGAGGAGAACTAGGCAAGGCACAAAGAGCATCACAAATCAAATGTGGGAAGAGTTTCTAGGCTAGTACAAGCTGAACAGACCTTGAAGCTGCAACAGAGACAGGTGGATGGAAGATGGCCATGAGCTGAAGGCTTACAAAGAGGTTATTCCTAAGGCAAGGCTCCTGGGAGCCCAGGGAAATCACTGGGCAAGAAGTTTGGTACAAAAGCACTACCTTTTCCCTGTGGTGCATAATTAAGCTGTGCCACAGGGAGCCCCACAGTCAAACACAGAGATGATTTAAAAAGAGATTAAGCAAATGTATGTCCTTCAGGGCCATTTAAACACATCCCATCTGGATACAGCCCATCAAGGACCTTAAACACACGTGGGAAGGCACACAAGGGAAAGAGCCAGGCCACACTTGCCTCTATTCCCTGGGCAGTTACCCAAGTCATAGGTAAAAGTGTTTCTGCTGGCCTGCAGAGCTGGCCTTAGGACATTAGTGTAGTAAAAAACACAAAAGGAAAGAAATGTTGACTAATATGAAAATGTTAACAGATACATTCAGTGAGGTACAGCAACATCCTCGTTCAGGTGGAAACTGTTATGTCTTGGTGCATTTGGCAGGAAGAAATAGTTTTTTAAAGCCATTAAGCAAATGCAGGCCAAAACCTCAAACACCGTGAGCTTGAGCAGCTTGTGGATCTCGGTAGTTTGCAGCGTATGTGAAGGTTTTTATGTGAAAGGGAGGATGAAAGTTTACCCAGGGAAACCTGGCTGTTCAGACACTGCCTGGGAGAAAAAGTCCCTGAACACAGGTCACAGGAGTGGGTACGTGCTACATCCTCACTCAAAACATTCAGAAAGACCTTTACAACCAAGAGCTTGAAGGACCTCAAAACCTCCTTAAAGCCAGAGAACTTAAGTCATTCCAAAGCTCTAAATCAGCTTAAACAGCTTAAACTCATCGAAGGCCCTACAGTGTTTTAAGCATTTTAAACCCATCTAAAGCCTTAAAGTGGCTTAAGGAGCTTGAAATACTCCAAGGTTTAAAAGTGGTTTAAGAATCTCTAACTTTTGGCTAACCCCCTCCTCATACCTCCCCCAGTTGTGGCACTCCAGGGTTAAGGCAGCACCCAAGTGCCACAGTCCCATTCACCCCAAACAGCCCAGATGCAGCTGTAACAGCATCTGGAAATTATCCACATACTCTTCTCCTACTTTCTTTGGTTTCAAAGGCTGGAAAGGAACCTGGGATTGAATTCTCATGTTTGAACAAGACTCTGACCTAGGGCTCTCATATCTACAAAGTTTGTAGCTTCTGGTTCCAGCTTGGCTGTGGATAAAAACCATGTCAGACTGCTTGATTCCCCTCTTCACCTCACCAAGAGCTCTGAAGTCCACAGTCACTACAGAGGATGAAGCAAACCTGGTTAACATATTTTTGCATTTTCTGATGCCCTGATTTTAAACATAAAACTTGGGAATAGAAACAGCCCAGGATGTTTCTGTGTGGCTGTTCTCACATTTGAGTGATTGCTGTTGCATCTTTTTTACACTACCACTTCTCAGACTCCCAAATAGAAACTATATTCTTCAGAAAAATTTATTTAATGCTACATTAACACATTTCTATGTCATTTATGCTTTCCCCACTCTTCTCTTGCTGCTGCTGCAACATCACCCCTCCTCTCCACACTCCCACCAGCACATCCCCTTGGGACATTTCCCATCCCTTTCCCTCTCTGCAGGATAGTTCCCAATTCCACGGCCTCTCCCATGACTTAATTTTGCAATATTTCCTTTCTACCTCCTTTTTTGCTTTCTCTTTCACCATTATTTCTTTGGACAAATGAGAATTATACTTTACAGATCCCTCAGGACAATGCATCCAAACCAGCTCAGCTGCAACTCATATGACACAGGGATTTATTGAGGATAAATGCTGCATCCTTACTTCTTGCAGAAGGAAAGGAAAAGGAACCATGCAGGTCCCAGAGCTCTCTGCCCACTGACTGACTGTTGCTATGCCCTTCCCCCAAAAGATACAGCAAGTTACAGCTTGAAGGCAAATTAATCTAAATTTGTTTTACAAATAAGGTTAAAGAAAACATTTTAAAGCAGATACAAACTGCATTGCCAGCAAACCTCTCTGAATCATCAAAAGGTCAGCATCTCTTTGGGCTCACAGTGGGCAGGAAGCCAGAAACATAGAGCATGGCTTTCCTTTTCATGTGTGTGCATGATTTAATTTTAATGGAACATACTGAAATTATTTTTATTGCTCCTATCTTCTGTGAAAACATCTCCCTTGGATTAAACTGCCCAAGTCTGTACATCACTGGTAGGTGCTGGCAGACATGCTGGGCCAACAGAGATTGTTTATCATTTCCATGGCGTGGCTCAGAGATGGTCTCTCTGCCTCAAAAGACTCATGCACAGTTTAGTATCCATTTCTTTTCCTCACCTCCTCATGAAAGAGAAACCTCACAGGGTTTTTTGGTGACCCAAAACTTATGATTTCCATCCCCTTTGCCCCTTTCTGGTGATCTCTTTCCCAATGCTCACACAGTGGGTTGGATCCTTTCTTCACTGAACTAAGAATTGCTGTCTTTGAAAATGGGGCAGAGGAAAATCTGAATAACAGATAGAGAAAAGAACAAAAAACCCTTGATAATGTCTCACTGTCAGGCAAAGGAAGCTTCCTAAGCCTTTGTTTTTGGTTAGCATCTGTAAATATAAAAATGAGTCATTTCTTTCGTAGTCCCTACAGAAGGTTCTTCAAGCTATGTACACTTATGAAAAAAAAGCCACAAACCTTTTCCTATTGCAAGTGTCCTGTGCTAGGTAAAGAAGATTGGTTGAGGAAGCAGCAGGTTCCTGGGATCTTCTGAGACCCTGTACTATCATGCTTTTAAATATATCGACTTTATTAATTTGTCTCACATCCACAACATCTGGATGAAGAGACTTAATGGCCCAAACAAAGCTAAGGCCTCCAATCAGAACCACATTCCTGTTTCCAAGACCACCTTGTAAACAAGCCCTCTAACTGTGGAAGACCAAAGCACCCGCTGCTCTTCCTGCAGGACGTGGCTTCTCTAGCCCAAGGAGGACAAGATCGCACATCTCCTGTTCTGCACAGGCTCTCCTTTCAGTTGCCTGACTCCCTGCACAACCCTCCCATACTGGCCACGGGCTTTTCAGCAGACAAAAGCACTGAGGCTGCTCAGTGCAGAGCATGTTCTGGTAGGTCAGGCAGTAGTGGGATATTGCCATTCCCAGCACTCCTCTCTTGGCACCCAGTGCAAATCTTCTCACCACGTAATTAGATAATGCTTACTATAACAAGTCTTGACTCCTGGGCACTACAGGTGAGAACCGGGATGCTAAAAATACTCAATCATGACTCCTTAGGAGCCTGTCTTTTCTTAATCTCCTGCTGGAACTATTTCATTTGGTGAGGTGAGGAAAGCTGTGTTAGGCTGCTGCTGAGAGATCCTGGTGTGCCTCTTTGGATTCCCACGTGATGCCCATACACAGCATTTGTATTTCCATACAAAGTTTGCCACAACTCTGCAGATACTCAACATGCCAAGACTGGACAAGATCACAGTTCAAAACAACCACAAGCAGTCAAACCCTGCTCTACTGTGCTGTTCAGAGCCACATTACCAGGAAGGCTATAGACACTGGGGCTATAAATAACACTGAGGTCCTGCCCCTGCACAGTGGTCACTACGAATCAGCACAGCTTAGCAGAAGATAACATGCTAATTCCATTCTTGTGTTGATATCCCTAATGGATGCAATGCTGAACAGGCACAAGATTCTAAACTGTGAGTGCCATGGGGGTTTGCTCCATGCCCTGTGTCACCTTGGCTCTGTCCAGCAGACTGCTCTGGATAGGAATTGCTGTGGGTAGGATGGAGAGGGCTGAAGGCAGCTGCTGTTCCCCCAGGTGCTGGAGGCTCTACTTGCTCTGCCACCAAAGGACAGCAGAGATTCAGGTGCCCAGTGTGAAGCTGGTGCTCTTTGAGGGGAAAGCGTGCTGGAAGTGGCTGTGCTAGGGTCCCTCTCCCTGGAAGGAGAAGGGGAAGACATGGGGACCTTGGTGCTGCAGTGAGATGTGTGGGACCAGAGCCCGACACCAGGCCCCTGTTCCAGAGGGGTCAGATCTGCTGGGCAGCTGCAAGGGAGAGCAAACTCCTCAGTTTCCCTCTCTAAGGTCCTTCACACCTGACTGACTCCTCTGCTGAAAGGCTGATCAACATCTTTTTGGTACTTGGGGAGACATATTTCTTGTAGCACCTCCAGCACAGCTGAGCTATCACACTTATCAACTACAAATGCAGAAAGCCTGCATGCACATGATAGGACAGAGAAAGCCACTGTGGTGTGAGGCAGGTCCACCCCACCTCTTTGAGTCCCATTTCTCCACTGCCAAAAGCAGACACAGAGTGGGTGCTCTATATGTGACAACCACACTCATGCCTGGAGTAATACCAGCCAAAGAACAAATATAAAGACTCATATAAGACATAATTTTATTCCACAGTTTCCAGCACATTCTGTAGTTAACAAGGCCAGTGACACAGCATCAATAACAAAGTATTCCCCCCTTGAGATCTTTCTTTAACCTGCGTAATGGGACTTCTTTTGTTGCTTTTTTTTCCCTTTAAATAAAAACACTGGAAGCATTAATTAAAAGTAATTGTTGATGGTATCATCCTAAGTGCTTACTGTGTTTCTTATCTGGCCAGCTCATGCCTTGGATTCCAAGAATAAATCACAAAGACAGCAGATACCACATATCACCACAGAAATGAGTTTAGCCTGGGAGAACAAATTAAGCAAAGATAAAATCTAAAGCCCAGATCTCCCTTCGGAAATGATGTCTTGGTCTCACTCCTGTTCACAGATGCTCTTTGCACTCAAAGCAAAGCAGCAGCAGAGCAAAGCTCTTGCCTTTTAAACCTTCTGGTGAACTTGCCCCACCCAAGGGCAACACAGACTCCCCACGGGGGGTCAGGGCAGCAGCACCTGCCCTGTCCCTGCACGGTCCCTGCCCACCCCGCTGGGGCACAGCAGCACTGCAGGGGCAGCGGGGAAGGGGGAGGCACAGCCCAGCCAGCACCCAGGGAGGAGGAGCAGGACTTGTCCCGTGGCCACACGAGGGCCCGGCTGCCATGACCAGGCACCAGGCACCACAACTGCTTTGCAGGGAGGCAGGGGCTGTGCTGCTCCCCCCGGGGCTGTGTCCCCAGAGCTATGGCACAGTCTGATGTTCAGATGATTGCAGGGAAGGCAATCACAGCCCCCCTGCAGAGCACCCAGTCAAACAAGTGCACTGAGAGCAAACTGAAAAACACAACAGAAATGTCAGGGGCCTCTCCTTCCCCACCATCCCTCTATCACCATCTACAGCTCCTGCACATGGTTCAGGGATCCTTCATCAGCTCTTTTTTTCCTGGGCTTTATCGGCCATCGCAGCTTCTTCAGCCAAGATGAGAGGCAGACTTGAGTGAGTCACAACTAATATCAGACTGATTAACACTTACATGTCAACTGGAGCTTCCAGCTGAATGTGTACAGCAGTAGGGGAAGCTCAGGATGGGGACAAACACTGGGTTCCCCATGACAAAACTCGACACAGATACTTCAGGAATAGTCATGTATCAAGAACCTAGACAAGTGTTAGAAAGAGAAAATTAAAATTCACCCAACATTAAATATCAAGAGGAAAAGTATTACCAGGCTCTTAGCAACCAGCATTAACACCTGTGGCAGGCAGTGTTGTAACACATATTTCCAAAGGGTACTCTCTAATCTTGCTATTTTTCTGATCAGAGTTCTTAAATGCAAGAACAATCCTACTGCTTTTGCTCCCAGCTGTTCTGGTATGAACAATCTGGTGAAATTTCCCCAAGCAGGGAAGGGGGAGGCAATTTCACCAGAGGTCCCATTATTTTTTCCTATAACATACTTTTCTTCCTCATTGTCCTAGACTCCCCACAGGCCTTGAAGAAAACAGTTCTTTGTTTTAGTTCTCTAGCAGCAGGCAGCTGGGAAAGGCTCCAGCCCTTTCCATCAACAACTACAACACTTCCCAGAGAGGAGAGCTGCCCTGCAGGAAGCAGTGTGGCAGCTCTGCACCTCAGAAGCATCAAACTCACATCATTCCTGAGACTTCCATTTTCTTCCCAGTATCAGCAGTGAGCATTTTGGGGCTCTGGATCAGCTGTTACAGGACACTCCTCCCTCTGCCATTACATGCACTGGCTGCTGCTGCACAAGCTTTGATGTGTCACAGCAGCAAAGGCAAACAGCTCTGGCTCCCACAGACACAGCCCCTGCAGTTGGGCAGAGCAGAGGGAGTTTTTTGGGAACAAGGACACTGTAACAGTTGTTGTGTAGGTGTGGTAAAAGTGGACCAGAGACAGAAGGGGAGGAGGAGGTTGCATGTTGTGGGAGCTGTGCCTGCCCTGGGGTACAGACATCACCAGGTTTGGTATTCAATCCCTTCCAAACCAGCAGAGCCCTTCAGCGACCAGCAGGAACAGGGTGTCCCCGAACTGAGCAGGCAGCAAGGGGTGAACGACTTCATCACCACGACCAGCTGCAGCTAATCAATTCTGCGGGACACTAAATAAAAAGAAGTTTCTGGAAAACTTCCCTGAAGTACCTTCTTATGCGGAGTGTAAAAGAGAGGTACAGTCTCCAGTTCAGTGACAAAAGCCACCCAAGGAGCATTTCAGTGACATGGCACTGAGCTAAACAAGAACATGAGTCACTTTGTGATCCAGGATCAGTCTGGGCTGGCAGACATTTGTGCTTAGCTTACCAGCTGCCCCACATGGTTCCTACATGTTGAGCCAAACACTGGGATTATGAATGGAGCCAATCTACCAGATGCTCTTCAGAGCTACGTGTGTGTGTGCAGCCCTGTGAGTAACTGCAGTTCTCATCTAACATCAGACTTTTTTGCACTATTTCAAGATACGGAACAGGCGAGACAGCAACAACTGAGAATTCAAACACAGTGCAGGGGTTGCCACAATGCTGAGGCCTCTTACTGCTCCTACTAGACAGGGGGTAAGAGCTTCTGAACCTCAAGCACTTTCAGAGCCTGCTCAAACCTTATGCAAGATCTGCCCTCACAAGCAGCAGCCAAAAGCTTTCTGTCACTGACACCTACAACCCCAAAGCCATACTTTGGTCCCTCATCTGTCACTTGAAGACTGAGGTATACATTCACATCATTCACTTGTCCTTTCCAATAAACAATCTTTTTTCCACCTTATGCCATTAAGTTCTGATTCCAGCTGTAACTAAGACCACAGGTAAAGTTTAGAGGCGAGAGAAATCAGATTCGTTTGAAAGCCAGTGTTATGTGCTGCAGCTTTGGTTTTGGTTTTTGTTTAATGGTAACTTCAGAAAACCACATAGACTGGATGATTCCAGTGGCTGTTTATCACAATGGCTAGATAATAGTTTGAGATTTTTAGTAATTCAAAACTGTTCATGTAGGTAAGAGATTCTCAGAGAACTGCAGGGAGCTGGGGCCTACAGCTGCCCCACACCCAGCACTGCAGGAGAGTCTCCTCTCTTAGGGAAAAGGATGTTCTGTAGCTCAGGTGTAACAGAAAAGACCTCAGCAAGTACAAATTCTGTTTCTTTGTGTGCAAAAGTGACGTGGTTTAGTACATTAGTACAACACTAATGTATTACACAATCACATAAATAACTGGTACAGAGTACATCACTCATGATGACAGAGACAACATCACCATCTAGCCTTTCTCAACACCAGACCAGACTCCAGGAGCCATAAATATTCCGGTCTGAAAGGACTGCAGTAGCTTCAACCATTAGTGCCAGCAAATGCACTGCCCTCGTGAAAGCTGTACTTTAATTGCAGATTACCTAACACACAAAATGAAGGATCCTGCTGAATTTTAAAGGCTTGGATATTTTGCAGTCTCCAGCACAAATGCAAGCAGCATCATTAAGAACAGTGCACCGTGGCTTCCTTTCCAGTCTGTCTTCCTCTGGGAATTGGTCTCCTTCAGTGCCATCAAGTAGAGGGTTGCTCCATTGAGGTGCCAATGCCAAGTCTGGAAGTGCTGTGCTGGACAGGGCTGCTGGTAACACGTCATGGAGGTGAACAGGCCCAGAGGGGACATGCTGCTTTGCTGCCCTTCCCTCCTCACAGTCTACAAGAGTGGTCCTTGAGTCGCTCCCCCGCTGGGCACGGCTGCCACTGGCCTGTGAGAAACCAGTGGCCTGCAAGCAGTGTCCTGTGCTGTGGCTCTGCCAGCCATCTTGATACACAGAGCTGATAAGCACTGAGGTATAATAAAGGAAATGGGATTAAAGCCAACAAAACACTCCTTCCACACTGCTGCAGTGTTTATTCAGCCAGAATTCCTGATGAACTCTATTAATCAATCTCTTTGGCTAATTGGGCATTACTCAGGCCACTGCACAGCATAATGTTCACAGTGACAGAGCAACAGAGGCATTACGGGCTTCAGCTTTTTACAGCAGGTGTTTACATGTAGCAGGTCCTTGTGTAAGGGTTCCTTATAGGATGACAGTCCATCTGCAAACAAAGCAGCAGCACTTTGGGCTTCTCCAGGGCTGGGAAGTGCTACGTACAGGCACAGTATCATCATCATCATAAGGAATCAAGGCTGATTAGTGTCACGGGTACAATTAAGCAGGTTGGCTGTGTTACCTCCTTCCCTTTCTCTTGTTTAACTGTGATCCAAACCGCAAGGCACAAGTGATGACAGGAGGAGAGTGAGGGGAGCAGGGTGGGGAAGGGGGTGATGATTAAAAAACAAGGAAGGAATACTCTGAGACACACAGTTACCGTAACAGCAGACAAGCAGACCAGAGGCAGACAACGACAAGCTGACCTGCTGATTTGTTGCCCAGTCCTGGAAACCCCCATGCACCACACCACTACCGGCAGTCCTCCTTCAGTGAAATGCCAAAAGAAACATCAGCACCACGTTGACGATGATGAGGAAGAGCAGGATGACAAAGACCACTACCCGCTGGGTCTCCGGGTTCATGTTGCAGCGGAGGAAAGTGTGAAGCGCACTCCATTTGTGTCTGCTTCGGTCGGGGACCTTTGCCATGGCCTCAGCCCCCAGGAGAAAAAAAAACACCAGAAAAGCTTAAGTGCCTGCTGTACAGCCGGGCACGGATGGGGCAGAGGGCTGTGAACCAAAGCTGCCTGCAGCTCTCAGTGGCAGGAGTCTAAATGTCGGCACGGCATTGCCGGTCCCGCACAGCACATGTGCCGAACGCCCCCGGCTCAGGGGGAGCGCTCACCGCATCCTTGGGGCTCCGCGAATCTCTGCCGAGGGAGCCGTCGCCATGGCTCTGGCAGCAGCAAGACACTGAATTCCTTCTGGCAGGACGTGCCGGAGCAGCGCAATCCGGCTGCGATATTGGCTTCCCAGAGAGCGGCTCCGCGATTTGCTGGGCGCCGTCTCCAGGATACACGAGGCCTTAGCAACGCCGAGCGAGCCGTGGGGTGCAGGGGAGGCTCTTAAGGACGGTCAGCGCTGGATTAGGCGGCTGCTTTTTTAAATCCTCCCACCCGCGCTGAGATGTGCCAGCAACAGAGACCAGCCCTGCCAGAAGCAAATCCCCAGGTCCGGTGGGGCTGGGAATAGCCGGCCGTGGGACAGGGCCGGGCTCGGGCAGGGCACACCCGGCTCCCCACACACCTGAGGGAGCAACAAGTGCGGGCTGTTTGCAGGGGGACGGGAAGGTGCAGCCCTGTGACCGGGGGCCCGGGAGAAGCGGCTCCTGTTGGACTCCACCATCCACTTCCTCGCAGGATCCTGGAGCCAGAATGTCTAAAGGACTTGGCTCCCTCTGCCAACACCTCCGTAGGCCTGAGTCACTTAAACCTCAAATCTCTGCAACCAGAAAACCTCTATTCAGCTCTACAGAGCCCTTTTGTGAGCTTAACTTTTGCTGCTGGACTGCAAAGTTCACCAAGCATCAATCTGCCTGGGGTACACTCAAAGATGCCCCAGCTAAGCATAGCTCCCACCCATGTCGGATCAGGGACAGGATGAAAAGGCACTCCTCCTTGGAAAGGCAGGGATAGACCTTGGAGAGCTCTTTGACTATAGCCTTTTTCCTCTAGCCAGCAAAGCAGAGCCCACCTCTTACTCAACAGCCAGCAGCAATAGCACTCCACAGGAGAGGAAAAGAAGGACCCAGTATTTAAGTTCTTCATTGACAGGAGGTAATTTCATATCTTCCAGTTCTCACGTGCTTACCCCACACATGAAACTGAGAAATCTGAATCAGCAGTCCAGCACCTGTAATTAGGGCTAGACAATAGTGCAGATAACGCATGGAGCTGCAGATGCTCCACAGAGGATGCAATTATCCAACAGGATGACTCTGCATTTTACACAACAGTTTCAAACATGAAAAAAAAAATCCCCAAACCCAACATGTGTCTATATAGACACACACATTTCTGGGAGAAGGAACCAGAAGTCATGGTTCTCCCCCTAAACACGGTAGCATCTGTCTCTGGGAAGGGCAATGAGGGAGCAGCCACACGATGTGGGTATGGACAGAATGCTCTCAGCTGCTCTCACAATGCAGAGAATACATTAAAAAAAGATGCCTTTTTTCAGGTGTTAGCACATCAATGCCCATAATGTTTCTTGGGGATCTGTACAGTTCCTGTAGGTATCCTGGAACACAGCAGGTGAGAGATTTGAAAGGGGAAATGTTTAAGAGTACTGGTAGTTTTCTTTGATTTTGGAGTTTTTCCCCAAATTGTGCTGACCTCAGCAGGGGCTATAGAGAAAGGGCTAAGCAGTCAAAACGTCCACTGTCTCCTTATGCTTCTGCACTGTTTCAGATAGCTGTCTTTCTTAGGCATCATAAAATCAAGTCTAGAATTATGCCAGTTTCTGTTTTCTGAATGTAAAGATCCTGCAAATCTCCTTCTCTCTAACTTAAATATGGAACAAGGAGAATAATGTGTAGGACAAGACCTGGTAAAAAAACCCTCACATACGCTGCAAACTACTGGGATCCACAAGCTGCTCAAGCTCACGGTGTTTGCGTTTTTGGCCTGCATTTGCTTAATGGCTTTAAAAAACTATTTCTCCCTGCCAAATGCACCATGGCATAACAGTCCAATCCCTAAGCTTGCAGGCTTCCATTTAATGAATGTTCCTCAGGTCCACAGTTCTCACATCATTGCACTGTTCAACTCCTGGGCATTCTGCAAATCTTGTCTGGCTTTGAAGGGTTTTCATGACTGACTGAGTTTGGACATAAGCCACTGAGCAGTATTTGGGAGGATCTTCAAGAGAAGCTAATCATGGTGAATGGGAAGCATGATCACACTTGCTCTTCTGAAAGCTGCACAACAACTACCGTCTTCTCCGGGCACTTAGTTACACTGAAAATAAATAAACTCCAGTGATTCAACTAGACAGAGCTACGCTGGTGGTGTCACAGGATACTGAGAAGTTTCTAAAATCCATGGTGATCTCCAATAGTTTCCTAAAATCTTTGCCACTCACGAACATGCTTGAGCATTTGAAGCACAGAAAAGTGAACTTTCTGTGTATAAGCACAGAAAGTTTGCCTGAATGTCTATAAAGACATCTGAAAGGGCACTTCTTGACACTACTCTGAGCCTGCCTGAAAGGAGAAATTCAAGGGAAACTCATGTTGAGATGAAATTGCAGAAAAAAAAAAAGAAAAAGATACAAAATAGTAATGAAGGTCACATTTACATCTAATTTTGTTGTCTCTAAGAAACAGCCTAGGCCACACCTATGTTCCTTTTCTCTTCTGATGTGCAGACCCAAGTGCCCTCCTGCACTACACTGCCCAGGCACAAAAAACATGTTTACCTTGTGTACATCTTGTAGAATCGCACAATTAATGATAAGTTGCAGTCACCATTCTGACCCCACAGTGAATAGAAACTGGTCTTGACAAGGACAAAAGCTGCAGAGTGACTCTAGCTGTGACCTGGCTTTTGTTTTCACCCCCACGCAGTGAAACCCCTCACAGGTCCTTGGCAGAGACTGTGCACGGGGGAGTTACTTCCATGGCAACTCAAAGTGTTTGCAGTGGGGGGGGCTCTCCAGCTCCTGCTGCACTCTCTAAACACCATGTGGCATCTTTCCATGATGGAAATAAAGCCTCATTCTTATTCCTCACTGATCAGACATGCTTCTGTGGTAGGTGGCATCAGCAAGAGATGAAATAGCTGAAAGTTTTACCTCGTGGCTTGTAATACAGTGGGACTTACTTTGTATAACTATCACTGAGGGAGCATATTTCAAATAATTGTTGCACAATCTCCACTGGAATCTAATTTGCAATTGTGATAATTTCCTTCCAATTCTTCCTCTAAGAGCCATCCTCAGCCAGGACTGCATCAGGGGAATAAAGCTGCCACTCCAACAGAGCAAGTGGTGAGCACAGCACAGCCTCAAAGGCCTGGGCACACACAAAGCCAAGCTGCAGCCTCAGAAGATGGCCAGTGACCAAGCCTTCAGAGAATGAGTTATTCAAGAACTCCCGGTCTAATACTAGATAAAATAAAAACAGAAAGACAAGCCTTCACTTTTCATCAATATGATACTAAATATTGCCCAGTCCTTACTCGTCACTGTGCTTGTATGTGCAGCAAACGGGGCCTAAGCTTTTGAAGACTGGTTTAGTTGTCAGTTTTAGGAGGCCAGGAGTTGTACAGACAAACCCACTGCTGGCCAATGAAAAGAGCATTTCAATACTCTGCAGCTGAATGGGGAACTGAAAGGCACATGTACATGAATGTGAAAAAATAATAACTGCAATAGGAAGCACAGGTGCGGCAGTAGGACAGGCAAATAAATAACTGAGGAGACAAGCAGTGCAGTTCCCATCACGCTGGGAAGCCAAAGAGCCCATTTCCCAGAGCGAGGCCACCAAGGGCAGTCATACAAGGGGATCAGCCCTGCCAACAGCACCTTTCCCCTCTCTCAAGAGAGCAAACTTGGAAAGCAAGGCTCCCAGTAGCACACTACCTACCATGCTGGAGCACACTTCCAGGACTTCCTATCCTCGACTTATCACAAACAGGGATGTGCTTGCTACAGGTACAAGACACAGCACAGTTCAACTCCTCTTAAAGCCAAGGATGCATTAGTACTGTAGGCACAAATAAAAACTGCCCTAAAAACCCCTGTAAGAAAAAAGAACACTCTTGCTGGGTCATTTATCAATACCCTCTCTCCAACAAGGTGAAAAATATATCAAAATATTAACAAGCAACAGAGGCAGAAGTGCCAGAACTGAGCCTGGATGGGGCCCATCTGACACACAGACAGGTACCTTCTGCCCCAGCTGTGCTGCCTCACTGCCTGCTCAGGGCAGAGCACATGGACAAACCAGGCAGCAGCTCCGTGCTGTTTGCTGGCTCTGTGCAGAGCTTTGCATACCATGCAAACACAGCACAGAGCACACAAATATGAACTTCTTTACAAGTTTTCCAAAGGTGTTGCTAAATAGGATACCTTCTGAGGCAGCATTACTCTCTGTTTTTGCACCAGTGAAGCCACAGACACAAACATGAACTTCCCTGTCCTCTGCTTGGCATTGCTGGGTGTTCAGATGCTGAGCATGAAGAACTACAGAGGAAGAGAGCGTGTCCAGTACTTGCAAAAACCTCCAACAGTTTAACAGCCAGAGTAACAGATTTCACCTGGGTCTGTATGACTGCGTTTTTTTCCCCTTTTAACCATACTTTGACATAAAAATCACCAAATTATTCTTACTCTTTTCATAAAACAGCTGTTGCAGAGCTTCTTGGGGAAGAAGCTTCTATTGATTTTTATTTTTTTAATTAGGTGATAAAAATACTTCTATCTAATAACACCAGGGTGACAAAGCACTTCAAATGCATCTTTCAAGAAAGAATTCAGGCTGAATGGATGTTCAATGGACAAATTTTTCAGTTCAATGGACAAGTTTTCAGCTCAGCAACTGAAAACAAGAAAGCATGACAATGAAATAGTGAGAGGGGAGAGCATTACTACCTGCAAATCAATCCATGGAAGCCGAGTTTCCTGAACTCCCAAATATCCCACTCTCACACTTTATCCAGCATCCAAATGAAGCAACTATCAACCCTGCTATGCACTGAATTAACTCCCAGTAACAACTGCAGCTACCACCTCCCAAAAGGATATCATTCCTACTGAGCCACGGCCAGAAAACCTCAGAACAAGTACAACTTCTTCAGCTGCATATGATCGTGTATTTCTAAAATGGAAAACAGTCTGTCAGAGACTCACGATTTGCTTTGAATTTTTACAGTGTGTAACACCGTGTTACTAGAGCACAGTTACTCCCACTGCATCTTCTCCGAGCTCGTACTGCATGGTTCAAGCCCACACAGTTTTTACAGCCAGTACTTCCCTGGATGGATTACTCATGTCATCCTGCCAAAACACTGCAAGCTGTTCCCGTGCTGGAGTACTAAGATTCACGAGATAATTATCAATGGAAAGAAAATTGGCCTGACCATTTCCTGGGGCAGTGCAGAGATTAAGGCATGGGCACACTGGGACACTGCAGATTGGCCACCTCTGACTACAATTAATTAAAAGAAAAAACCAAAACCCATAATCTGCTTAGCAACCAGTCTTTTGCTTTCAGACTCTACTAAAGCTAGAAAATCTTCGAAATTCTCCTAAAGCAGGTTTTATTTTCAAGAACAGCAACAATAACTACTAACATGTTTGAAGCATCTGGGAATTATTATCCTGGCCTGGAGCTCTGGTGCCAGAGGAACGTGTTGCTGCCGTGAGCCACGTGCCGACACAACACATCCCACGCGCTCCCGTGAGCCAGGGAGCTTCCAGCATCACACACACGGCATCACGCATTCCCAGGATGGGCTGGGCTAGGGCTGGGCCTGCTTTGGGGGTTGACTGAAGGTGGAAAATTCTCTCTCAGTGTGGAGTGACAGATGACAGGGGAGCAGTACAGGCAGGAATGGCCTGGGCAACAAAACAAAGCATGTTACGATAGATGTGGTGGAGCAGGGGACAAGCAGAGAGTAGCAAAGACAGGCAGGCACGGTCCATACAATGGCCTAGGAAAATGTATCTTTTCAGTACAAGACTGGACACAGGCAGAACAAAAAAGCTTAATAATGATGCTCTGAAGTAAAGATAGGCTGAATAGGATCTACAGGAAGACAGATGGATAGGAAAGGAAATTCTGCATTTCGGAGACCCAGCAAGATTAACACAGCCTGAATGCAATGGCTGGGAAGGGGTCAGAATAGATGATGCTCTGGTTACAGGGCTGAGGAACAGACAGAAGGAACAGAGGCTGGCAATGACATCCTTAGTGACTGAGACAGGAGGTGTTCAGGGTCCTAAAAATTATTTTAATGCTTTTTCTGTTTGGGATATCCTGTTTTTGAGTTGAAAATTTGACAGTAATGCATAACACAGAATGGATAACATGGATAACAAGAAATGGTCATGTGGGTTGGAGCAGAGATATAAAGGAGAATCAGAGGTATAGAAATACTGTGAGAAAAGTCAGGGAAAGAAGAGAGGGAACAGGCATGGGTAGAGTTATGGGACCTGAAGCAGGTGAGGTCAGAGGAAGCTGCAATGAAGCCAGTGAAAACAGATAAAGTGGGTGAGAAGAAGGGGATGAATAACAACAGTACAAGGTGAGGGACGAGGTGAAATGTGGTGACAAACATGGGACAGAGGAAGATGCCTAATGTATGAAGCTGAAAAAACATTAACAGATAAACCCTTTAAGAGTTTGTACAAGAGGTGACTGGAGATGGAACAGGGGTAAGCTTTGTTTTTTTGGTTGTTTCTAGACCATAAGTCTCCTTTATTTCTGACTATACAGAAGTTTGCAAGAAAGCCATGTAGTTTCGGGCTGTCTCAGATATTCTGTTGAGCCCATACATTATAAAATATGAGTACAGGATTCCTTTAGATGTCATCTGCAAAATAATGTGTTATGACACTTCTCTGACTGCTCAGCGTCCTCACCTCTTACAGAATATACCAGCCTTGTGGAGGCAGAAAACAGGAAAACTGCTTCCAAGCAAGAGTTCTTCCAGGCTGGCTTGTAGTAAGGTTAATTTGAGAGTGCTCCTTCATTGTCTCCTGGTGCAACGAAGGGAGTCACAGGAGGGCTAGGGAGAACAACAGGCTCCATGGAGTATGAGAATGAGAAAAGCCATAGGAGGGTAAAAGACACACATAAGCTGTGTATAAGAAACAGGCTAAACATTTCTATGTCCTACATGACAGAAAAGCGGGGCAGAAATTTTACGTGGTCAAGCAGCCTCCCGAGGCCATGTTTTCCCTGATACCTCTGTTTTATCCAGCAGGCTGGAAAAATGCAGAAGAGCAATACACCCTCCAGAATGGATTTTGATGGGCTGTTCTCCAAAAGTTGCCCCATCAACCAAGAAATTAGTAACAATTTAAGCTACAGCTCAGAAGCAAACTTGTAAGTGGCTGTTAAGATGTTCAGGAAGGCAAGGATGAGAAATTGATAGTCCCGACAGCAAAGGAACAAGGTGCCCCACTGCTTTGCTAACAAAGCATCCATTAGGAACAGAGGAACGTGGAAAAAACAGGACATTTGGTCCATAGTGGGTAGCTCACACATCCTGCTTTCATTTCATAAAACCTGTTGACACGAAGACTTGCCAGTGGCAAGTCAGTGGAACAGACAGAAGCAGGATCATTTTAAAGATCATAGATAAAACCAGTTAGAAGCAGGACTGGAAAAAAAAAAAAACTCCCATCAACACCTTCCTAGGTCACTGTTCCCTGCAATCCGAAACTTCAAGAAAGAAGCTGAACCTGATGTTCAAGTGCTGCAGAGCAGCACAGCTCCACTCCTGTCCTCTGAGGCCCCAGTCACTGCCCAGCTCCACGCAGGGCCCCTGACAAGTGCGTGGCACATGGAGGTGTGCCAGGCACGGGACCGGGGACAAAGGCTGCTCTGCTCCCCTGCCCATGGAGCTCCCGCGGGTTCCCGTGGGGGAGTGGGCTTAATGCAAGTACAATTTCCTCATTCCCCTGCAAGGAGCAGGGCATGCCTGCCCTGCCTGGAACAGGGGCTCTCCCAGGGCAAGCCGAGGGCACCAAGGGCTGGCCCCAAGTGCCCCAGAGGGAGGGAGAGTCTTTTCATGAGCCTCAGGAGAAGCGGGGTTGGCTCTTCAGCAGCTTCATTGTTCTTCTTGATCTGTCTTCCCTCTACAGCTCGCACAGTCATGCTGCTTTTATCAGAGTGATAAGATAAAACTGTAAGGAATATGACAGTGCCTTCACTGTATTAAGCCACGGATGAACTCGATGGTAACTCTGCCCCCAGTTTACCAAGTGTAGGACAAGGGGCCTTGGTCACGGGACAGGGCTGAAGGTGACGGGGAAGATCTTTTGAGGATTAACAGTGCTTTCTGAAGGGCCAGAAGAGTCAGGAGCGATTTTATTTTTCCACCCCAGGGGTGAAATGTCTTCTGAGGATTAGGGAAAAAAGAAAACTTTGCAGAGAGGAGCTGCCCTAAATCAGGGTTTGGAGAGAGAAGAACAAATCCAAAAATGTTCTGATATCAAAACCATGCTGAGAGGAACCTGAAGTACAAGTATGGTATAAACCCAGATATATTCACTCCTCTCTCTCTGTGCAAACACTTAAATCTGGAATAACCTCTAAACTAACATTTACCCAGCATTCCTACTCTGTCACATTCCTTCTTTATCCCCTTCTCTCAGTAAATCTTCATACTGCAATATCCACTTTGTTATTGTGCTGTTATCCATCACAGGTGTTTCTTGAACTGGCAAACTGGGGCATGGACATCCCAAAACCTATTTTTAAAATAAAGACATTGGCAGAAGTAAATTGTAACATCAAGATTCTGCAAAATAGACTTGTCTTTGCACATCATCAGGCTCCCATTTCGAGCAGGGATAACTGCAGTTTAATTTATGCAATGCTTTTGAAGTAAAATCTTCATAGGAGTGCAAATATTGCAAATAGTGCTTCCAGTGCTCTTCCTCCCACAAAACAGAGGCAGAGAGCTAGGTACCAAACCAAGGATCCCTGAAAGCCAAACGAGGAGCTTCTGAGGACAGGGTAAGTTCCTTCTTTACATTAGAGAGAGGGCAGGTTTGAAAGGCTCCCACTTTACACGTGAATGGTGAAATCACTGACCTTCACCTGCACATTTCCTTGGATGTCCTTGCACAGAACCTGATGAGGTTCATGTGAGAGCCCTGAGGACCTTGGAGGGTTAGTGCCTGCCTGCCACACTATCTCAAGTGCCCCAGAGCAAGGATTCGAAGGTCTCGGTGACGCCATGGTAGGTGGCTCTCATGTGCTACAAGTGACAGGCAGGAAGCCAAGACCTTCTGCAATGTAACCCTTATCCCTACAGGATACAATGCCACTACTAGGGGTTAAAAGAGCCCTTTTACTGGGATGCCAAAGTACTGAAAGTCGGTTGCAGCCTTCACCTTAAAGAGACAACCACCTCTTGTGAGCAGCATCAGTAAACACACTATGTTTCCTTCAAGCAGTGGGAAGCATCAGGCAGAGTTCTGGGAACCCATGGATACACTGGATAAAATACAAGCAGACTTTGAGGTGACTTGGCACAAGTAACTTCAGAAGTTAAAACATTGTTGGCTCATTTTTTTCTCCAAGGGGAACACTGTGGAGCCAAGCCTCTCTCTGCACCCCGGTAACTGGGAACACATTTAATGCCGGCAAACAACAGACATTTTATGGAGTCCCCTAATAGTCACATTATCATTAACAAGCGTTAACAGAAGCTGTTAGTCTCTACAATTTAGCAGCTGGCAGGGCTGATGTGAGAACTCCAAAGCCATCACACTGTCTCCAGTCATTTCCTTTGAGTGACATATCTGAGTCTGTTTTACAGCCACAAAGTTTGGGCAATACCTGCCCGTCTTTAAAGGTGTCTGTATGTGGGTGTGGACACACCTGTGCCCACAGGGAGGGGGAACACAGAGGCTACAACTCCTGTTCTGCTGCTTCAGTTTGGCTCCTGCAAGGAGTTAGGTCCCCTCAGAGACCGAGCCCACAACCCACTCATTCCCTTCCACGCCTGCAGCACTCCTTCCACTGTCACACCGCCGTGTTTTTGTTTGGGAGTTAGAACTCTGACAGCCCCCCCTGTGTTATTCTTGCCCCAAGAACTAAGTTAATTGTTTGTTCCTAATGAGTATCAGGTTAATCAGGGTATTTAGAGGAAACATGGATCTAGCAAAACCAAATATATTTTATAGAAATGCTTCAGTGTGGATTGAACTCCTGCTGTGGTGTGTATGCTGCAGACCATACACACGTGGCATGGGAGCTACCAACCCTCACCTCCCACGTGTGTGTAAGAACAAGCAGGGGATGGCCAAGTCCCAGTGCTATTGAAGACATGAGAAAGTGTCTCAGAGCAGCCCCAGCTGCCCATGGTAGAAAGCAGAAATATGGCTCTGGCAACCCCTGGGACCACTTATTTCCTGATCCTGATGTTTGGTGAGACATAATTGCCATAGAGTATTTGAATATACCAATTTGCTTTAAATCCATTGCAAAAAGCCCTCTGAAACAACCTTAGAAGTTTGCAGACCAGAAAACTGTAAAAACTAAATCCGTCAGGCAGTAAAAGAAATTACAATTCTGACTCCATATCCTGAACATTCCCATCTGAGCCCTACACAAAGTTATGCAAGCACTTGGGACCAAAAACGAGGATCCAGTAAAGATTTATGTCCACAGGGAAACATTATTTCTGGTCCTTGACAGTACTGAGGTTTATACAGTATTCCACAAATAAATCATATGTGCTGCTTCTGGGCCACAGTTGTCAACCTTGGCTGCAGGAACAGGCAGGACACAAAAGCAGGAATTAAGCCCCCAGAAGAAAAAAATCCAGAGCGGGGGGTGGTGGTGGTGTTTGTTAACTGGTTTCTATTTGCTTCAGCATCAGTTGGGAGAACAATATACTCACATTAGGATAAAAAAAAAAAAAGGTAATAAATCTCTTCTCCCAGATTACACAGGAATGTTATATATTGCTTCCATACGATCAGTGATTCTAATTAAGCTTCCAGTCTGGAAATCTGTTGTGACCACAGCTTTTGCAACCTATTCTGTACTCTTTTGAAAAAAGAAAAGAGATGAGAACATTTTGTGGCACTATTTTAAAATGTTTCTGTCTTTTCAAGTTTGTCCTCACATAGTACAAAAGAGATTTCTGTTAATTAGAATGAAGATAAATGAAGTGAAAAGGACTATGAAGGATATTATTCATGTTTAACAAAATTAAAATCTGTTGTTCTGATTTCATCTGTATTAACATTTTATGAGTTTTGGGGTTTGGTTTGGTTTTGCTATTTTGGGGGTTAAAAAAAACCAACCAAACACAAAAAACCCCAATCAAACAAAAAAAAACCCAGTCCACAACTCCGTCTTGTTTAAATTGACTGTGCTTGGAGGAGTACTGGGTGAGCCCAGAACAACTTCGCAGTGTGTGAGCAAAGAGTTTAGCACAAGAATAATGCTTTAGAGACCCAGTAAGACAGAGAGAGTACAATATCTGCTGCCCTTGCTATGTGGCAGATATGTTGTTTGTGTCACTTCCTGAGGGTTTTTCTGTATGAATTGCTTCGTGAAATCAGAAACATATATGTTGGAACCAATTAGCTTAATTGTATCTTGTCAGCAAGCACTGGTTAGCACAAACATCTGTAACACGCTACAGTACTGCCATTTTAAAACATGTCTTAGATAAAATCCTAGCCTGCTGAAGCCAATGAGTTGTGCATTTCTCAGGAACGAGACTTCACATACCAAATTCCAAACTTATCAGGCATAGAGCCATAAGAGATAAGGGAAAAATAGGGAGTCCTGCTGTAATTTTCCAAATCCTTGGGGCTTTGCTTTCACCAGATGGGACGGTGCTGTTGGTGGAGGGCTGTGAGGGGCTAAACCCTTCATGTGTTGAACTGCAGTGGCTTTTCTTCCAAAGCACAGAGCCAGAGGGGCCCTTTGCACAGCAGGACATCCCAAACCCTCGGTACACATGTGACAATTCCAGGCAAACAGGCCTAAGCTTCCTTACCCAGGCCAATTACTTAATGAAAACTACACAGCTTATCATCACCACGGTCCCTTGAGAGCCAGGCAGGTTTTTCATGTGCCTAATCCCTCCTGCGCTCAACTTCAGAACACGTATAACACATTTAATGAAGCTTGAAGCTGTATCTGTTCTATATGTAACATTTATATAGCACTGGAAGGACAGAATCACAATGTATTTGCAGTACAGATTTTCCTCTTGCTGCATTTTTACCTAATTGGAAGCAATAAAACATGAGGATAGGGTCTTTATCTGGACCAAACACAAAGTAAACTCCACCAAGTACAATCTAAACACAAAAATCTCTTTTCACAATCATCAAGAATGTGTTTGAAAGAATGTCAAACAGATGCCCCAAGAAAATTACTTCCCCTGCCTCTTTTCTCATCCCAAACCCTTATTATTACTTTTTGATTGATTTTTCTTGGCTCTTACACTCTCTCATGCTGATCTTCTTAGGTGGGCTCTATACAACCTTCCCAGCTTTCTTTTATCCCTCTAGTCTTCCTGCCAATAAATTACTCTACTTTTATGAAAGATTTCTTTTTTATTTCATAACCATTTTCTCTTAATCCAAAATGAACTATAACTCAGTGGTTGGGTGCTTTGTTTTTTAATGCAACACTTGGTCTGCCAAACGCCTTAAAAATGTATTTCAGCTTCTCTGTTTATTCGAAAGCTGCTTCTTCCAAGAAGGCTAAGAATAATGTGGTTACCATAGTTTCCTTATCCACCACCAATAAAATGCCACTTGGAATACAATAAAACAAAGACAAGACTACTCAAGATGAGAGTGAATGACTGAACACCAAAATCTTCACCCCACATCACTCCCAGCACTACAGAAAATACTCGAGACTCATCAATACCCAGCTTTTGGTCCAGCAGGGAAGATGAGGATAAGCCTGTCTGACTACCAGCTATTTGAGATATTTCAATTCCAACACTTAAGATGTCTCTTCCTGTAAAATTCCTGCCTCACAGATTTAGTGTTTTGCTGCAGAGTTTTTGTATTTTACTGTAATCTCTTGTTCTGGGAAGCAACTGTGTAGGCAGCACTTTGCTAAGGCTCACTGAAGTTAAGTGATGGATTAATTACCCATAGGAACCAGTCAGCAAAGTAAATAATGTACTGTTTGTTCTTACAGTTTTGTTGGCTCCTGAACAGGCAAGATTCTAGGGAACAAGCCAAAAATAATCCTTTTTCTTTCAGTCAACTGGCCAACAAACCCCCACATATGCTTCAAAGATTATACAAATTACACCTGCTTTGGACACATCCATTTGCCTTCCTGATTAAAAGTGATGGAATTTTACTCTAATAAAATGAACTTCCAAGAAAAGAAAGAAAAACAATTGTTCTCAATAATGATGAATAATGAAACAGAAAAGCACCCACATGCATGATGGATATACAGATCTGCTGACAAGCTTATTTTTTTCCTGATTTTAAAGAGTTGTGAAGATTTTCTTCAAAGAAAGTAAGATGTTTTGCCTTTTCCTTTAAAAGAAAACAATACAAAAACCTAGAGGATATTCCATTTGGTGAGACACAGTAACAAGACTCACCAAGGCAAGCACTTGAATGGGAGGGATGCAGAATCCTCTTCCCACACCCTCAGTGTGCACGACAGGACTGACTCCTGTGGTACCTGGCACTCTCTCACAAACACACCAGGCAAATGTGGGAGGAAGCAGCTCAAGATTTTCTGGTGTTCTACTCATGTTTGCTTGACAGGGACAACAGTCCAAGACAGTTAAGGTTAAATCAAAAAGCTCTGCCATGGATATAAGCAAAAGGGGAAGAAAATAAAGTAACTCCCTTCCTTACCCCAGGCACCCAGGGCTGTAGGCAGGGATTCTGAGCACTGGGAGCTGGAAAACTGCTGGAAGAGTATTTGTTTTTGCTGTTTTTGAAGAAAAGCTGTTATCCTCACTGTGCAGCTTTCTGGAGCTTTTTCCAGCCCCCAGAAGCTGCACCCAAAATCATCACTGGGTGCATCGAACATATACACAGAGCCTCAGTCCACATAATTTCAGCTGTAGTTTAGCCACAAGACAATATAATACATCTTTTATTCTTGCCTTCTTACCTTGGGAAGGTTGTGCAAAGGTAACAGAGAGAAAGAAGGTGTAGGAGTGCAAGAGATCACTCATATGGTGAACATGCTCCACTCTTTCAATGCAAATTCACCTCACTGAAAAACCATTCTGTGTATAAGGGGCTGCCAGTCCTAATGCATACGAAAAAAAGGGTATTTTTGCAGAAAAAAATCTTAGATCCTGTTAGTATGTTGCTCATTGCATCAGTTAAACCAAGTAGCACATTTTTAAATTGCTGATGTCAAGTGAATCATTGTCAGCACTACAAAAGAAAATAGCTAAAAGCAGCAACTAAAAAGGCAGGTCTTTCACATCCCTGGAGTGAATTTACTGGGGAACAGGAAAAAGCAGTGAAGAACAAGCCTATATTAAACTTGGCACCCTTCTTACCAACCAGTAAAGAACAACGTAGACCAGGTTTTTTTTCAACATTTCCCTTATGCCTTCAGTGCACCACATTCCAAGTGTCACACCAGCCCCAGCCGGGCTGCTCATCAGTGGTTTAAAACTTCTCATCCAAAAACACCCAAGAGGAGAGTCACCTGTGGCCCTCCTTTCCCTCAGGAAGAGCACCCCGATGGAAGGCACAGACCCTGTTGCTACCCAGATGTGAGTGGTTCCCACAGTAAATGGCACTGGAAGCCCCATCCACTTTGCCATTACCAGTCAGGCTGTTGACCTGTCGTGTGGTTAACACCAAGAACCGGATCCACCCTTGCCCTGCCCGGGAGAACCCCCGCAGCACCGTACCTCGTTGATGGCCAGCTGCTCCCCGCCGCCCCCGGGGTGGCCGTAGCGGTGGTTGGAGCTCCGGAAATCCTCATACAGGTCCTCCTCGCTTCCCACATCGTCCGTCAGAGCCGTTTTATCCAGGGCCCCGTCAGCGATCACTGCAACAACAACATGGACACGTGGGTGTGGAGCACAAGACCCCCAGCAGCACTGCCCCAATGGTGTGAGCTTATTGGGGTGAGGGGCACTGTGACACAGCACAGGGGGGAAAAGACAAGGAAACCATATCAATAATTTCAGGGCACAATTCCAGCCCCGTGCATTCCCCTTTTTTCCCAAGAATTTTTCTCCATTCGTGTTTTGTTACCATAAATGGTTGCATCTTTTTGTAGAGTGGAGAGTGTGATTTAAAATAATTCAACAACTGTTGCGTGTTGCAAAGAAAAGATTGAGGAAGACTAAGAAAACAGGGTCTGAAAAAAGGCACAGGGCAATGATGACACAAATGTGATTTCATTTGGACATTTGTGTTGACAGGAAACTTGACTAGGCAACAAACTCATGTCTGCCACTTCATACTGTGAGGATTATGATTTACCAAATCTCATCAGGCCAAAGAAGCTCTCACCCTTTGGGAAAAATATTCATGCGTTTATGTTGCCTAAAGGGTGTTTGCTCCAGAATTATCCATTGTTACCACAGGAGGGCCATTCTGCTCAGCACAGCCCCGAACAAGCTACAGATAATGGAGGGTTCAGAGTCTGTAGCTAGAACAAGCATTGAAGTCTCAAGATATAAGTACGAGCCTGAGAGATGTAAAATTATGGCATTTATGCTCCTTGAACAGAAGAAAATGGCACTTCATCTGTTGCACAGCCAGGAACTTTTTCCTGAAGTCTCCTCAAGGTATTAGCAAATACCCTTCAGTGTTATGTAGACCAATCATTCTTCCCATCCCTGGGCAGGTAACTGAGCATAAACTTTCTGTTCTCCAAATCTGAAAAATGTCAGTGATTAAAGAAAACATTTGCTGACATTCATCTGGATTAGGAGCTGCTGGGGCAACAGTTTCCATGACAAAGATTGAAGATGAAGTGAAAACAGATGTTGTTATCAGCACTCCTGATGACAGTCTTTGCTGTCCAAGTTACACACTATGTCACACTCAAAATTCTTGCAGAACAGGTGGAAAAAACACTTTGAGCTTGACCTTGTAGAGCTTGGATAGGAAAAGCACTAGTCAGAGTCTGGGGACACACAAACCTGCTCCTGAGCCCTAATTTCGTTCCACAGTGCAAGTGCATCTCTTGAACCTAATTGTGCCAATGGGCCAAAAAGAAAAGGGGCTAATGATTCATTAGCTTATTATTACCTGAAAGCAAAGCTCCTCAGTAATACAGAATAAACTGCTCTCAGAGGTTACAGCCAGACCTGCTAAGCTCATTCTCATCAAAGCTTTCAGTACATGGGATGGGTTGCTAAGGCTGTGCCATCCGACTACTTGTAATAACAGTGAGGTGTAAATTCAGTGTAGCAGCTCTCAGTTCAGTGCAGTAACTTGACATCAAAATGATGAGTATGAGCTATTTTTAAACTAAATACTTGCCTATTTATGTTTTGAATTCAATAAATACACACAACACAGCAAAGATGGATTCACTGTCTAAACCTGGAACTCCACTCACTGTTGATGGCAGTTCAGGACAAGGAGGTGCATATGAGCTTATGATTAAAGCAGAATTTTCTGTGCAAGTGTGGAACTACCCAACCATTCAACTTTAAGTGACATTTCACAAAAAAATGAAGCATTCTCCTAGCTTTGCTCTGACACATCACATCATTCATTATACAGAAGTTCTGTACTGAATATGTGCCAGTAGTATAGATTGCATATAAAGCAGTTCTGGGGCTAAGACCAGGTCCATTAATATAAAACTCAAAACCAGCTGAAATGCCACTGATATTATAATTTTACGCAGAGTTACCATGGTTTGCACTTAAATTTATGTTTTTAAAGACCATTGAAGTATCACTTTTTCCTCATACACTGTCTAAAAAACATTTGTCTGATAGTAATGAACAAATTTCAGTGTGTTAGTGCAGCAAGAGAAACAAATGAGAAATGTTTTTCAAAAACAAATAAAAATAAATCATTTATAAGAAGGAAGTCAGCAGTCACTTAATTCAAAACTTCCTTTGCAATCTTCTGGTCTCATGCTTTTCCCTTATTTTACACATGGCTTCATTACTTTTGCCTTATGCATCTTTTGCTATTTTCACTGCTAACAGTAATTTTCAGCTTGAAAAATGTTCATTGACATCTTTAAAGCTTTTTTGTTTTTTGCCCCCACATTTTCCTATTTGTTCTCTGGTCAGTGCTTAGATGAAAAAGCAAAAGCTCCAGGGAGATATTTATCTGTGTTACTTAAAATGCTGTATACCTCTGCTAAGTGCCTTGAAAGCTGTGCCTGCTTTTACTAGAGATCTGTTTTTCTTCTCTGATCTTACCAAGCTCATCAATTCTCTGCAGTCTCAAAACCTGCTACTGCATTTAGGATTAGTTTTCCTGACAGAAAAGTCCTGATGGACATACTGCACCAAAACCACAGTTCACAGGCAGGAGGAAGCTCTCAAACCTTGAAGCAGAGTGGCCCGAGGTAGCCATTACACATTTTCCCAAACTAAGTAATGCTGCAGGGAAGAATTAAACTAGTGAAAAATAAGAATTTGTCCTGTAGCAGCTTACATGAAAGACATGACCACAGAGAAATAAATAAATAAAACAGTAGTCTGGAATGGTGACCCAATGCACTAGAAAACCATCAAGGAAGTAGGAGAATGAAGGCTTTTAACATAGGTACTGACTTAACATGCACAGCATAAACTAGGTCAAGTAGAAGAGAAGCAAGCACTATACAAAAATCTCAAAAGACAAGTTAGCAGAGATTTCTGAAATAGTCTATCAGCCTCCTCAAGAGCACAGCACTGGGTGGACAGGCTGCTATTAAACTGCACAGCAGCTGACCCTGATGCCTCATTCCTTCCCCATCTCTGTTTAACACTGAAATCCATTGGTACAGTCACGTCTGGCCTTTCCATGTCCCTCTGAAACTGCTCTGACCTGTCCCTGCCAATCAGGCAACACCAAGGAACAACGTTCTGTCAAAAAGTAAAGCCATGTATCAATTAGCTCAGGCAGACTTCTCCATATTTCATACCTCTGTCCTGATAGATTTCACTAACTGTGGCAACAAATTCCATAGACAGGAGCAGAAGGAAGGCACATCACTAACATTTAGTACAACAACCTTCTGTACAAGTATTAAAACTCTGCTTTATACTGTTGTTAGTCCAAGCCCAAGCTCAGGATTTATGTCATTACACTACAAAAGCAGATGGATAATTCTAGCAATAGTGGCCCCTGAAAGAATGCCACATGAACCCTTTTTTATGCATCCATACAGATAACAAGGTGTCAAGAACTGACTCCATGAAGAAATATCTTGAGGTATGAAGCAGCAAAACTGGCACTGGCACTGAAACCAGCACCTGGCCCTGGTGGTCTGAGTCCAAGTGCCTGAGCAGACAGCACTTAGGCTACGTGCAAGGACAGTCACAAAAACAAAAGCGAAGAGCTCTATACAAATTTAATGAAGCTTGATCAAGGTGTCCAGGAGAAGGAGGTGTATGGGTTCACCCTGACACCTTCCTGCAGGCTTTGGGATGCAGGTATAAGCAGGCAGCAGTGGGAAGGTTCCTGGCGAGGCTCAGCTTGTGCCCCCACCTTGCTGAAAGGTGGTGCCAGGCAACTCTAAAAGAACAGTTACAGAGCTCTCCATCCCATCAGAAAGCCACTGGAGCTGTTACCAGCTCTGTGGCTTCACACAGAACAGCACTCTGTGCCTGCAGTGAGGGACAAGCCACAGCTGTACAACTCATTGCCACCCCAGCCAGTGGCCTGCAGCTGCACCCTGCTTAGAGGTACGTTGGGATAATTCAAAGGCAGCTGCCTGTACAGTAGGATTTTTACTCTTGGGAGCCACAATAAAGCCTCTCTGACACTGGGGAGCAAAACATCTGGGCTATGCTGGGACAGCCTCGATCTTCATGACCAACAGAGATGGCAGGGAGGGGAAAGAAGGGAGAAGAGGTTCTGTGTTGTTTGTCAAACTGGTGGGAAGCCAAAAGAAGTTGGGATTAGATGTTCTACTGAAGGTCTCAGAAAACAAGTGTTGACCATAGTCCAGAGTTCAGTTAGGACTAGTGTCACCTACTACAGGTTTGATATGTCTGTGCTCCTCTCTCAAAGGATGGACCCGCTTCATACATTCCAAGTGCCAGGAATTAGTGAACACAAGTTGCTGTTGAAAAAAAACCAACCAACAAACCAAACCAAAATAACCTCCAAACCCCCCATACAGCTACCTCCACCAAAAAAAAAAAAGTTAAAGAAAAGTGTTCTGCAGAAGCACAGAATAAATTTCTAGACCAGTTTCCTCAGAGGAGCTGGACACTACAGTCCCAGACTTTTAACAGAGCTCTCTCAAAGTCACAGAGGTTTCTGTCTCAGCTGGAATAAACCCCGGCAGCTCCCCACTGGCGAGGAGCTCCAGACGTGTCTGGGTCAGAAACCTGACCCAGGACTGAAGGAAAATGGGCTAGAGGCATTTTCCTAAAATGTTGCTTATCTGTTTTCATTTGACTTACAGTTTACAGCTTTTAGGGGTAAGGAACCCCTGATGATTAGGGACAGCTTGAAAAGCCAAGAGCATTTGTAGTTTATTAAAAGCACATTATATTGACAAGAGGAACAACTTTTGTGTATTTGAATTATCTTTTTCAAGTGTGTTTTTTTCAGTACCACATCCACCCATTTCATTTGTCTCTGTAGCATTTACATTTAAAATAATTCAGCAAAATAATAGTGGGAGCCTGATTTACACTCACAGAGCAAATTAATTCAGAGCTAACAACATCATCCCCTCTGCCTCACTGAGCACAGATTGCTGTGGTTGTGTGCAGCGCCCACAGGAAAGCGCAGTGCAGCTGCTGAAGGAAGTACTTCAGGAGATTGAAGATGATAAACAAGTAAAGGGAGTGTGTGGGGTGGGGAACCAAACCCAGACTACATTGCCATGTGAAAAGGGCCCCTCTACCCTCCTCTTCACCCATCCTGGACTGCTAAACCCTTGTCTCCCTTAGAAATAGCTGCCACAAAAGTGCTGCAGTCTCCATCAAGTCCTGTTCTCAATTATGTACTTCATTTATCAGATATACAGAGGTCCCTATGCAGCTGCCACAGTAAAATCCATCAGAGTGATGTCATCCCACTTCTGCCCCAGCAGTGCAATTCTCCAGCTCTTACTGTGCTGATGGACCCTCTCTCATCACTCTGCTTATGGTTGTGGGCCAGTTTAACAGGAAGAGGGAAGTCTGACAAGGAATTAGCAACAAGGGAACAATGACCAGTTAGGATGAGCTTCATGAGGAGACAAAACCCCAACAAAATAAAACAAAAAATAACCACAGATATGGTCCTTCAAAAGCAAGCTAAGGTCCTCACGATGACATTTCTGAGAAGGTAATGAAACTGTGTTAAATTAAACTCTGAGGAAGAAATCACAGCCCAGGAAGGAGAGACAGAAAATATTTCAGGGGAGAAAGCAAGCTTCATCACCTCCATTTTAAAGGAACATTAAGAAGAGAAAGCATTCTACATAACAAAATTAAATTAACATTTTGGTATAATGCCACAAACAGAATTGCTGTTGTGAATGAAACCAGTCCCTAATTAGCTGAGGTAAAGAGCAAATCTGTTCTTGAAAACAAAAAGGACAGCTCTTCACTGGAAAGCTGAGCACAGGTCCTCTGTGGGTCTGCTGGGCACATCACCCAGGGTAACATTCATCAGCAATAATGCACTGAGCCACCCACTCAGGTTTCAAGAGTTTTTAAATCCCAATTAGAATCTAAATGACTTGCAGGGAGGCTTAAGGGAGTTCTCAGCTCTCTCGGGTAGCAGAGATAATTATGGGGAAGAGCGATGTGGATTATGAATGGCTCTGCAGCTCCGACTCCCACGTCACCACTTGCTGCTCTGGCAGCTTGGCCTGCTTTGCCCTGGCAGGCACGGGGCAGAGCTGCCCCCAGCCCCTTCCTGGCTGGTGGAATGATGGTACAACTGGGAGAGGGGGAGCAATTGAAATAGTTTTGAAGAAGAGTGGAAATAACGGGGAAAACAGGTAGGAAGTCACATAAATATACTTTTTTGATCCAAAGCCTAATCCTTTGTTTAAAAATCCTTCTGTTGTACTGCACACAAACTATTAATTCACTGGCCATGTTCCCATCACAGCTACTGACTTGGAAAACAGCAGGCATGTCCTCCTGCTCCACCTATTTGTTGTTTATTTACTCAGGTCTGATTACTCATCCATACTGACGTGTTTGCTCTCATTTTTCAGGTGAATGTCTCTGGAAATGCTGTTTACTTTATGTCTGGACATGGGGACCAATTCTAGTTCAGTCCTTTAAGCCCTATCACAATCTAAACATTAAATCAATCGTAGCAATCAAAACTAGCACACAAATCCCTTCTGGTGTCCAGGCACGTTCTTTGCCATATCCTTGGTAGGATAAACAGGTTGGAATACCTGGCACATCATTTACTGTCCCAACAAGTAACCTTATTCATTGAATTGGCTGCTATTTAAAGGAGTTGGAGGAGGGGGGAGTTAGGGGGTGTCTAGATGAAACCATCCATCATAATTTTTTGAACGTTTCCTCTGTGGAATACTAAAATGGTTGCTTTTTCTGTTTGTAACAGGTAACAAACACTGACATTCCAAACTCATGTTGAATTTTCACCTGTCCATTTAGCTCTGCAGCTTAGCCCTGTGCCTGCTATGTCTGGAAGTAAAAATCAAACCCAGAACAAACTGCCCTCCCTTGAAGCAAACACCAGCACCACCAACAGCAAAGCTGCCCCTTCATCAGACAACTGAGTCCCAAAATACTGACAGGCTGCTGGCTGGGGCACAACACATCTGACACTGCCTGGAGGGCGTGCTCAGAGTCCATTCGGATCAGCAGTGTCCTCGGGGGAGCTTTTAGCTCACCTGCAAAGATGAAAATACCACAGCCATGTATCCACATCCACTCATTCTTACCCAGAAGTGCAACAAAAACTGAGGAAATTCAAGCAAATGAACCAGGAAACCAGAACAATAGTTATTTACAGTGGGCAACACCTACTTCAGCAAACATAGGAGGTAAAGCAACATCAAAGAGTGTTAGTGCAGCTGACAACCCTGACAAACATGGATTGGACAAGATTTTGTCAATAACATTTCAGGCATTTATTTGTTTTATCTGTTTATTTTTAGGAGAGCATCTGCTCCAGATGAATGCTCCAGATTTTCAAAACCTTGTAGGTATATCCCACAGGTTGGAAGATCAGCAACCTGGCAGAAAGAGACACACTGTTTTCCTAAAAGATTATTCCCACAGGTTCCCCTATACGATCACAACACCTGCCACTACTTCAGTGCATGGTTACACGTGGCATCCCTCCTAAAGTTTCCTTTGGGTTTCTCTCATCTTTTCCTTGCACAAATGTATGAAACTTGCCTGTGGGAACAGGCAAACAAAAGAGCCACTGTCTTACTGCTCTGCCTTCACTTAATCTGAGGTTCATCTGAACCAAAGCCCTGGTGCATCCTCAAGCATCCCCCAAAGTCTGTGTTTGAATCTTGTTTTTCTCCTCCAGAAAAAAAAATACAAAAGAGCCTCAAAGACTTCAGACAAAACCAATACTTCTAGTCATCACCAGTCCTCAAAAGAAGACTTTGAATGGAAAACATTCCGCCATTCTCTGAGGAATTGTTATTCCTCCTACCTCTGCAGCTACTTTCCAAGGATTTAAGTGGAGTTTTCTTAATGCAAGTGTGGTTGTGTCCCAAATCTCACGCTGCCCTTGTCTGTTTTAATTACATTGATTTAGCCATGATGTTTGCTTCACTCTGAAACAACTTCCTAAGAACACTCCCTGAAGAGTGTTAGAAACCCAAGTTCTGGTGGGCTCTCACAGAGCCTCCTTTCTTGTACCTGTTACTTTATTAAACAAAGGAAAGAATTCAAACACATTGTAGGAAATTCCAGTTGATTTATATTTCCAAAGATTCTGTGCTTTTAATATGTCTTTACATTCAAGCTCACTCTCAGAAGACCAACAGCTCTGAAGCTGAGTCTTTGCTAAAGATTTTGTTGCAAAAAAGCAAATAGTTTTCTTCAGTCTTAAGTCACGGTCTAGAAACAAGAAAATTCCCCTATACTCTAAGCTTTAGCTACTGGCCTGGAAAAGACCACACTGTAAAGAATGGTTAAGATGATTTTTATGAAGAATTGTCACTAGGATGTAAAACAATTCATATCATGAAAGTCTATGAAATGTTGCACTTGGTCATGCCAACTTTGCATGGAAAAAGACAGACAGGAGTCTTTCTTATAGCAGCATAATCCACTTTATAACTGGAATGACTAAAAATGAAGAATTGCTTTCATAATAATTTAAAGCCTTGACAATGCAGCCACCTTTGGTTAGAGCAAAACTAACTCCCGAGCCTAAAGGAGGCCTGCAAGCCCAAAGCCAGTTTAACCAGCTGATTGGTGACACAGATGCACTGGGCACGGGCTGTTTCCAGCACAGTCAGCACAAAGAGCCACTGCCTGGCACTTGTGAAAAGCAGCCTGTTTATCTAAGTGTCTGAAGATGGATTTAAGAGGCTAACTTCGAACACTTAAATTTGAAAAATGTGACCTTTGTTTTTTCCCAGAATTCTGCATAATGCCATAAATCTAGTCTTTATCTTTGTGAAGCTATCCAGGCTGACAAGTGGCTTATATCTGTGACCTTGGACCACAGAAGTAATTAAAAATGAATGCCATGAGAAGACTTTCAATTGCTCTTGTGCATTATCAAGTGTAAGTCTCAAGGGGCAGCAAGATTGTTTTGTTGACATTATTTTGAATGACCAGTCTTCATGTAAGACACAACACATCTTCTAGTTTCATGATGGGGATGCAGTCTTTTCATTAAAAATACTGCTAAAACTACTTTACCTTTAGGAAATCCCTCTGTCCCAGTTTATTTTTTAATCTGAGTTCTAAGAAAATCCCTGAGATCAAACTACCATATATTTCTGAAGGGAAAACAGAAAATCAAGGATTAATATTATTTAACTACAACAGCCACAATAGCTAAGGGATGAGGCTCTTTGAGCATATGTTTGAATCACGCAATACTGTACAAACAAAGGAGTCAAAATCAGGCTCTGAGTTAGTCAGGGGATTCTTTGGTGTTATTCAGAACAGATTTGAGAGATCAGCTCTGAGCAAGCTACAGGACATGGGCAAGTGTAATCCAGTCTTTATATTGTGAATAGACAAAGACACAGGAGCATCTCCACTGGAGGATGGGTGCACAACAGCAGGGCACCAGGTCAGCTCAGTTTAGAGGGGCCTCAGGGACAGAGACAAGGTGGACATTTCAAACCCACTCAGACATTGCATATTTACTGTTTTGTCAGTGTAAACTTTGCTGCTGGAGTCCAGGACTGACTGGCTTTAATATTCAGTGGCTGTGTTGAAGACTAGCTCTACAAAGCAATGAAAGAAGGTTGGAGCACAGGGGTGACCTGGATGAGAGTCTCCTGCCCTCGTTGCTTGGCTGGAGTGTGCTTCACACCAGACCCAGCTGCAGGCCCCACACCAGTCAGCCCTCACTACCCCTCCTCCTCAGGGACTCCAGACCTCCCTGATATATGTCATATATGTGAAAGACTTTGCACCAAAATAACTTCAGATTGGGAATGGATGGCAATATTCATAGGAACTATACAGAAGGACAGGCCTTACAGCTTTATATTTTTGACACTGTTCTTACTGGAGCAGGAACAGAGCTGTCCCGTGTGAAGTGTTTGCTGCCTGGGAGCCTGAGGGTGCAAATAGGATATATTACTGCAAATCAAATGTAAGGAATTATGCTCAAGATACTGGACCTATTGATTGATGCCTCTCAATAAATTTTCAAATATCACAGGGACAAAAGGAGACTTTATGTTCAATAAAATGTGAACTGGTGTGAGAAGGTACCTTATTTCAGAGTGTTTTCACAACCTTCAGCTCCAGGTCTGAATTGTTGCTGGATGTGACCGATGCAATCTCACCCTACAGCAAAAAAACTCCTCCAAGGAAAACATTATTCTTCTTGAAATATATCAAGTATTCAATTCAAAGCCATTATTAATCAACCTTTTAAATAGAGAAAGCATTCTGTCAAGGTCACATTGGTCAGGGTGCCTTTAATAGTTAAATTCATCACTTAGGATGTTTCCTGTAGGCTTCAACAAGGAAATCAGAACAGCAGAATTGATAAGATCAGCATTTCAGCAAACTGTGAGCCTGAGATGCTAAGTGTGCATTTTGAACTATGAATGCCAAATGACACGTTACCACTTACAGATCATTGGAAGCAACACAGAACATTTTGGAAGCTTTGAAAACTAATTTAAAAGTTGAACCCATCCCCAGCTGGAGATGGTAAAATTAGGTGGCAAATATAATCTCAATATTAATTAACAAAAGCTGAACAAGGTCTCTTAGAAAGGTAAGAGAAGAAGAAATCTTTTCAGAAGTGAAATTACCTAAAGCAAGTCCATCCTTCTTTTGGCCAGGACATCCTGCATTCAGCCAAATGCAGCTGTACCTAAGGCTCATATCAGAAAAGGACACTCTTCCAGAGGAATGGCTGCAGCACTCAAAATCATTGTTGCAAATTTTACAGCAGTGGTGTAACTTGTTTGCAAAATCAACCCAGGCTAAAACAAGGCCAGTCCTTTCCAGAGCAAGTCTCTGTGTGTTTTAGTGCATTGCACTGGTCAACAAACCTTCAGTTCTTTATCATTTGTTTGAGCTCATGAAACAAGCACAATAATCTTTTCACTTAAAGGCAGGTATGTCAAATATGATCTTTAGTGTGTTTAGCCAAAATTTAAAACATTTAATTCCACAGTGGCACTGTTACTGTTTCCATTTACTAATTGATTCTTGTGTAGATCCCATATGCCACCAGTTTTGATAGGACAATACTTTGTTTTTGAACAGAAACTGTACATTTATCATTTGTCAACCCTCAGCTTTTCCAAAGCAGCTAAAAAATAAAATAAAATAACTTGCTCCAGACTCACAATTTCAGAAACATGTTCCAATTTTCCAGACTTCTCTCCAGTGACACTGGAGAGGTCTGACTGAGGGGCAGGGAAAAGAAACAAGGAACCCAAGCCCCTTGCCATCAAGCTTTAGGAGTGCTCAGTGTACAGGATTACCTTAAGTCTCAGATACACTGGAGGGAGTGCTGTGGTTTACTGGTTACACAGTGACTTGGTCCTTCAGTGTCTAAAAATAATCACTGTGCCTCAGAACTAAAGCAAATGGTGAAGGAATTCTTCCAGCAACAACTTGCTAATTTAGAAGTCAAATTTAAATTCACCTTATTTTCCAAAGGTCTTATGCCTGATGCATGTTCATTTAGGATGACCAATCTAGGCATCCAGTTTCTCCTTTGCCTGACGATTTAACCAAGCTGATTTCTCTATTTTTGCAGCCAAGTTTTTGCCTGAGCTTTACTCTCATAGATCAAAATTTTATGTTTTGAACAAAGCAACACAAAAATCCCATGTTCTGGTATCTTAGTATCCTTATTCCATTTCAAAATGAAGTTTCAAGGAAAACAAAAACAATCTTCCCATATTTATAAAAATATTATTTTCCCCAAACAGAAAACTGCTACGGAGCATGATGTGGTTGAGGTATATTTAAAATTGCAATGAAAAGGCTACGTGTAAGTATCTGTGCATTTTAAGTTGACTGGATGAAATATAAACACAAAATCTGTCACTTTAGATTATATTTCTGTGAAACCAAGCTCCTGGCTTATTTTCATATTCATTGTGAATGGTTCTGTGCAGGAACATCTTCTTTAAGTTAAGGTATAGCTCTTGTCTCTGTCTTGTAAATTTAAATAACTATTTTCAGCTTTGGTGGTATTCCCCTGCACCAGAAGCTCAACTTCATCATTTCTGAGTGACAGCCTATGTAATGCAGGATTATTACATCAAAGGGCAACACTGAAGTATCAATAAAGGAAAGAGGCCCCCAGGAGACTACTGTCAAAAGATATAAATTTCTTCCTCCAATATGAAAACAAAAAAACAAACCACCTCTAAAACGAATTCCCAGAAGATGCCTGTCCAGCCTGGAAAGCCATCCATCTTTGCTTTGACAGTGGCCAGTGCTCTCAGCACCAAGAACATTTGTTTTACTTGACAAGTACGGGGTGTGTAAAGAGCGACCTGGAGAGACCAAGAGGAGGGAAACCCCAGCAGGGCAAGGCACACACGGCGTGGGACTGCTCTGCACACCAGCCAGGTCTGCAGTGCCTCATCTTAACAGGCACTGATTTTTCCCCAAAAGCAGCCATGGGAAACATTGGTCTAGTGCTTCTCAGTTTCTGCAAAATCCAGAGTTCAAGGACAGATGAGAATAGTGAGAGTCTTGTTGATTTATTCTAAAGGAGATTTAAAAGAGAATTATTCTCGTGATTAAAATCACAGAGTGAAGCACGTAGCACATGCTGGGGATCATGGAATTTTAGCATGCTGTTAAAATTCATGACAAAATTTAGGATGCATTTTGAGTCCAGAGGGCCATTTGGGTGCAGCCCTGGCAGATATTCCAGGCACATCCCTTTGGTGCTGGGCACGCTGCATTCCCAGCGTGTGGCTGGACTGCAGCGCTCCGTGTCAGCCTGACTTGGGGGTGATGCCGCAGTGCAGCGCCTCTGTGAGCGCCTGGGAGAGCAACATGATTAACACACCTCATCCCCTACCCCGGCTGGGGATGGCCAGCACTGCTGGCAACTGCGGGCCTCTGCAGGACCTGGCAGACAAGTGCAGAGGATACTCTTCAGCCATTCCGGTGTTGCCCCTTCTACTCACAGACTGGCCCAAAGCAAACTCACAGATCTTTACAAACTGCCTTTTTGTTATTATCAACAAAATGTGTTGATCCTCGGTTCTCCCCTTCTTTCTTCTGAACAAAACCAAAAGATGAGGGAAATAGGGACCCACATCACCCTGTTGCAACCTCCCCACCTTCACTGGCCTCAGCTTTGTGAGCTCTAAATCCCACCGCGTTAGCCAGCAGCCCCTCCAAGGAGGGCATCCTGCAGCTGGCAGAGCCATTACACGTGCAGGTGATGTATATAAATCTCTTCACAATCCTGTTTCCTCACACCTTGATTAATTACATTTCTGTCTGCCTTCTTTCCTTTCAAACACAAATGTAAAGGACAGCCTCCGAAAATGGGATGTTTTTCCCCTTTTGAGTCCCTTTCTGAACTCAGCAGGTGCAATTCCACTGAGGGCAGGAAACTGCCATTTCTAGACTCTGTTCCTGGCGTCTGCTTATCTTTCCTGCTGAAAACGTAGCAAATGTCATCAAAGTGTATCAGAAGTTAAACAATCCCCTTGACTCCAGTACCCCTTTGCTGTAAATACAGTCTGAGCTTGTTTGAACTGGAAATTGCCGTTCTTGGGAATAATTGCTCTGTACACAGCACTGCCTCCAATCGATCCCAGGACACATTTTCTGAGCTGTCTGAGTTTTCATTACTAACCTCACAGTAACCTTAAAGGTTTGAGCTCTTTCTCTGCAACAAACTGCAGAGATCCTTTGCTGCATAATCTCAAAAATGTCAACAGCAAAACAATCAGAACAGACACGACGGCACTTGCCTGATTTCAATATAGTGTGGCATTTCCAGCCTGATAAAGGTTAGAGAGCTCTCTGAGAGGGGAAAGAAAAACGCTCCCCATGTGCACATCTCTCTTTCAGTGGTGAACAGATTGAAACTAGATGGGAGGGAAAACAAGAACAGATGAATTCACAACTAGACAAGGTAGTAACAGAGAGATGATGAAAAGTATAATTAGTACCTCTATTCTAATTAGTACTCTAAAGCAACAAAATAGCGTCCTTTGATGTTGGCCCTCCCAGATGTTGGCTGAGGTGAAAGCAATATTGTTGGCACAATCTGTGAATATTTCACTTGTCCCCATCATTTCTCATCACATTCTGCAGTGGTTGGAATCACCAAAGGTATGAATTGTCACTTCAGAGTGGGCTTGGGTACTAAAACCCAAAACCCAGGAACTTCTGGCACCCAAATACTGTAGTTGTGATCATCACAGTTCCAATGGCTCCACCACTAAATCTGCAGCATCACTTTTTAGTCAACTTCAGTTTAATCTAGCCTTTTAGGAGGCAGAGAAGCATATTATCAAGATGATACTGTTTTGAAAAATGGGTTCTGAGACTGGTAAAAGAAACTGGGGTTGATGAAGAAATTGGTAGGTTTTCTCAGGTCCAAAATGATGGCAGCTGAAGAACTGACCTGGACATTGTGAGGAGAAGGCTTCTATGCTGCTGGTGACAGTGCTGAGGCATGGCTGTGTACAGAACATATTTGATTCTCCTGTCCCTGGCTATTGCCAGAACCAGTGAAATCTGCTAAACCCAGGAGAGATGAGTTTGGTCTGTGTGAGGATGAATTCTTGGCTTGACAACTATTTTCCTCTCCCTTTTGGGGAATGGAAATAGTGTGAACTCAATCTCACCACAACTGATGCTAGTTCCTCAGTTTGTTCCTCAGAATAATCACAATTAGATCTCCCTTTGGAAAATAACTGCAGGGAAAGGAGAAATCTGCATCTAATTCAGTCTCCTGTCAATATTTTGCTAGGCACAAAAATCAACATCTTCAGCATGGTCACAGAATTGATTACCTGGAAATAGGAGTTTTAGGCGAAAAAAATTCTCACATTAAAATTCCAGATATTTCCACAGTCGACAACAAAAGCCAGAATCACACAGTGTGCAAAGAGAGCCCAGAGCAGACACTATCCCTAAGGCACCATAAAGGTGAGATCACACCAGGAGTCAGCAGCAAGAGAAGGAATCATGCAGGACTGCTCAGTGGGCTCACAGCTGACCACCCTGTCTTCCAGCAGAAAGAGAGCAGCAGCAGCAACTTTATCAAATATTAGCAAGCAAAGGGGAGGGAGGGATTGGGTTGTTTCATATCCTGAACAGATTTTCCTTGCCCAAAAAGGACCCATAATGCAAAACATATTTCCCCCGACTTACTAATTTATACATCCAGCATCAGTGAGTGAGGCTGTTATTACTCATACCCTCAGTAATCTCACTTTTCTCTGTGTTATATGGAAAAAGCAGAGCTAGACCAAGCTGAATAGGAAGGCAAGCAAAGAGAGAGCCCTGAGTATCACAGTACTGGTTTACTCCAAATCACTAGAGTTACATCATTTTCCTTTCCCACACTAAGGCACATCTACAAACAGAAAATTATCTTCTGCTTTTAAGAAGGAGCTTTAACATTTGTACTTACCCTATACCCCTTCCATCCATGATTGTCCCTCTCTAATACCCTCATGATTCAAAGTTCCTTTCCCTCCTGATGAGGAAGGATCCATCTTCCAGCATACTGTCAGGGCAGAATATTTTCTAAATACATTGTTAGTGCAGTGCAGCATAGTACAAACCTTTGAATGTGCCACTCCTCATCTTTCTATTCCATTTACTCAATTTATTAAGAAAAAAAACCCCAACTCCTAAAAGTACAAATACTATATCTGCACTCAGGATATTCTAAAATTTCTCCTAATCTGCCACCTTTCCTTCTCAGAATCACTGGTTAAGCACTTGTCATAATTTGAAATTGCCCCCCCCGAGAGGCTGGGGGGCTCAGAGGTGATCGGGTGCCAGGGCAGTGTCCCCTGGAGAGCCAGTCACTGTCCATGTTGTTCGCTTCTGCTCAAAATCACATATCACAGCCCCGGGAGCTGTTGGCAGTTCTGTCTTGGTTGTTGTGCTGTTGGTGTCTGCTGTGTGTAGGCGTTGAAGGCCAGGGGGTGGCTGGGCTCCTTCTCTCCCCCTCCAGGGGGAAGAGGGGAGCCCTGCAGCCCCCTGACTCTGCCTAGGCCAGAGTTGGAGACAGCATTGAATGAGTGCCTGTTTGTGAGGGATGGACTCACAAACAACTGGTAAGTGGGAGGGAGAGGCAGGCCCTGTGGCCAGGCCCTCTTCTCCTCCCCACCTTTGCAGCCAGGCTGCAGAGCAGGGCTGGTTTTCCCTCTCGCTGTCCAGTGAGAGTGGATTGAGGCTCAGCACTGCAGCAGAGCCAGGTGGACGGGCCGGAGGAGGCTCCATTGCTGGGGAGACAATCCCAGGCAAGAACTGGAGACGGACCCCAGAGAGAGAGAGGGGCCCAGAGGATGTCCCTGCCATGAACTAAAACGCAGGACAGCTGAAAACCCAAGGAGAAATCAACAGTCCAGGACACAGACCCTTGATAAGCTGAACTACACTGCAGCAGCCTACAACCGAGGTATGAGAGGGAGAAATCACCAGCAGCAGAAGAGCAAGGACTCAAAGCTGTCTTCTTGGACTTCATGAGGAGGAGAGACTGCAACAAACAACTAGAACTTGGTGAGGGGGGAGTGTTCAGGAGCCCAGAACACTCCCACGGCAAAGACTGGGTAAAGTATCAGCCTTGAAAAGCTGCTCCTGGACTAAAGTTAAAGGAGGGGCTTGAAAGGACTGAGTGACAAAAATGTAAATATATATATATATAGTTGCTTTTAGTTTGTACAGTATATTTATTTGTGTAAATAAATGTATATACTTCCCCCTTCCCCTACAGAAGCCTCTGGCCTGAAAGTTTCTCTCTGGTGTTAGGATAAATTGTGGGAAGGGGTGGGGGAAAGCCTGGAAATTGGATTTTGGATTTCTAATGTGGCTCAAACTGCCACAACACTGCAAGGAAGGCAAAATCTTTGACCAAATCCACATACTCTTTACCCGTACATCATCTGTAGGCTTTTACAGGATGATACCAGCCCCACAGCCACAATTAAAATGCTGTAGAAGGGGCAGATTCCTTCTTGCTGCCACTCAACTTAATATATATTAATCTCCACTGTAGCAATAAGAGAGGATTTGGGCCTTGGAAACAACATATGAAGCCACATAAATATGTTCCAGAAATAGTTTGAAACAATTCAACTACTGGAAAAAGCCTCTTAAATCTCTGACTAATGGATTGCATTTATCCAGTGAGAAGCAACAGGCAAATTTTGGCTTGAGAGAACAACTTGTGAATTGTATTCCCAGGCCCCACAAACATCTTAATCTGGGTTCTATTGAGAAGGATGTTGAAAGTCTGCTTCAATTTTCTCTCGGTCCAGCATTTGATTTAGATCTCCTTCAATCCTTCCCCTGCTGCCAGATGACCAAGTGTGCAGCTGAATGCAGCTACGTAGAGATAACGACAACGTGGAGATGGCCCGGAGGCATTTCAGCAGAATCTAGAGCTCTCATTCCCAATGGGCATGCAATACCATTTTTAGGGGTTGCTGACCTGTGTTAGAGAAGGAATGGGGTCAGGAAGGCAAGAAAACACAGACGTAGCACAGCACTGCTGGACTACAGTGAGTGAGACAGCCCACCAAAAACTGCACGTACCATGAACTGTGAGCAGCACACTGCTGCTGAAAATATCCCCTGAGAATGTCTGGCCTCTGCATTCTGTGTCCCACATACTAGGAACTGATCATGTCAGTAAAAAAGTTAAACACCATCAGATCTAAATTAGTCACAAACAATGATTTTTGTTCATCTTTGAAACAGAATGGAGACTCACCATAGATAAGTTCTATAGGAGGGGGGGTACTAAGCTGCCTAGAACCTAAACTTTATCTCGTACTTCCTCCCTACATGACTCACATAGTTTGAAATACCTGTGGGACCATCCAGGTACCCTACTAAGTCTACAAACAGTCACAACTCAAATACTTACACAACATGCCACTGAAAGTGGAAAAGGGGGACGTGTGAAGTCATCTTCATCCTTTACAAACACATAACAAGTTAGCAGGAAATAAATATATTGAAAACATAGCTGTGCTCCTAACTGTGCAGAAATTATTTAACCCAACTTTTTCCAGAGTACAGGAATATAACTAAATTTATTTACTCTGCAGTAATAAAAAGGTCACTGAAGCCAATTTCTTGTATTGCACCTCAAAGTGTAGGTGGTGGCCCAGTGTTCATATTAAGACCTTGTCTTAATAAGGCAAGACTGGAAGGGACCCTCACAAAGTCCACTTGACCACCCATCTGCTCCAAAACTGAATTAACAGCCACAGTGGTTTTTGAGAAGGGCTTTCCCAACCTCCTTCTGAAGACCTTCACTGACTGAGACTTCACAGTCTCTCCAGCTAATCTTCCCAGGGCTTCTCCTAGCATCCATTCTGAGTTTGCCACAGATTTCCCAGCCCCATCTACCCCCCAATTCTCTCCACCACATAAGAAGCAAATTATTCACTTCACAATACCTTTTTAAGGCATTTCAAGATTCACAGATTCCTCCATTCTCCTCTACTGCACACCCCTAAAATTATCCAAACTTCTGTTGATCGTTTTCCCCAGATTACTCTCATTACTTCCTTCTGGATCCTCTCCAACTCATCCCACAGCATTCTTATTGTGGTGCCCAAAAATATGCACTGTATTTCCTTTAAGCCACTACACATACACTTAACAAGTCAGCCTACACACTGTTTCATACGTAAAGCTAAGCACACCCAAATGACAGCGTTAGGAGTACAGGTCAGCTTTATTTTAAATTACAGAGAAGAGTGATGTAGTGATTTTAGACTAGATTGGGCAACAAGAATATATCTGCCGTGAACTGGCTCCAGTGTAGTTAAATTAAGGGCACTGTGTTTCTGGGCACCAGTAGCTGTTGCTCTCTTCACAGAAGTTCAGTGCTATTCCTTGAGAAAGGTGCCAGACAGCTACACACCTGCTCTTTAAACCCAGCACAACATGTCCTGGCACAGGCACACTCCGATTTGGAAAATCTCTTACTGTGCCTCTTGATGTGCACTGAGCACAGAAAGCACAGTCTCTGGTACCCACTTTGGCCTGAACTTTCAACACCCCTCCCGAGAGCTCTGCTGAACCTGGATGTCTCTCATTTTCACTTACTTACTGCAGCTCAGGCAGATCCTGGAAAGAGACCTGTCAGTTCTTATTGTGTGCAGCTCAGTGACCTTCAGGAGACAATGGTCTTGCCGCTGAGCATTTTGTTTAGCGAAGAACCGAGAAGAAAAGCACAGAGCCAGGTCCCTGTCTTGCAAGAGTCACACTCATTGATCTGTTCTCCCTAATGCAAAAGGACAGAGTCTTCCCTTCCCTTTTTTTCTACCCAGTTAGCCTGACTATAAATGTGATTGCACTGATAAACATCCCCAGCAAGAGATCATTTGCCCAAACTAATTAACTGCTGCCACCAAATCACCATGTAATATTTCCACTAGGAAAGTGCGGCCTACACTGCTGGGTGACATTTAGCTTTTAATTGCCCTCAGTCATGAGCAACAAAATATCAGATATTATTATTTGTGTTGGTTAAAGTTCCTCCTCCAGATAAAACACAAGCCCTGTCCAATACCATCACAGGAGCACTAATGCACTGGGTTAAACTGCAGCAGAGGCTGAGGTCGGGGGAGCTGCCTCGGTACACGCTGGATCCCCCAGCCCCCAAAGGAAAGAGGACATGGGAAGAAGGGGATTAGGACAATCTGATGCAGTGCAGCATTGCTGGGGCACAGCAGGGAGGAAGGAATGCTCAGGGCAGTAAGTCATGCTGAGCAGAATACTCCCACTCAGCCTGACTCCAGCCAAGGGGAACGTGGAGCAGCGCAGTCAGAGGGAGCAGAACAACACACTCTCAAGCCTACTGCTCTCACTGGATTTTGAAAGACTGTAACCAGCAGGGTTTGTTCGGAGGGGTTTTCATCTGTGCAAACAACGGCAGAGCAGCTGCCCTGGGAAATGCTGTCTTGCTCCAATTAGCTCATGGCCTCTCACCAGCCGACTGTCCCGAGAGCAGCAGCTTGCAGTGGGACCATGACTTCCAGCCTCACTTCAAGCACCTTTAGGAAATTGCTCTGGCCAATTTGCAGTTTTTATTTTAATCTCTCAATAAACCTGCCTGTTGATTTTGTTCTGACAGTACCATGCCTGTGCTGTGGAGACCAGAGAATCCAAGGGCCTGAAGTCACTGCAATATGAGCCACTCAGCTGATGCTGGTAATTAGGACCAGCTAAGAGTCCAGTAAGACATGCACCAGCATTTTAATGCTCTCCTAAATCCTAGGATGGGCAGGGCACCCAGGCAGCAAACACAACAGCTTTCTGGACTGTATCCCACCTGCTATCTTGCAACCAGCAGAACAGCAAGGCTGTGCTGGGGTCAGGAATGAAGCTGTTAATTCAAGGGAGTGGCTCACCTTGCTGTACAGCATGTGCATGAGGAATAACAAGGTAATTTAAAAATTTTAATTCAAGACTGGAAGGATCAATACCCAAGTTAGCCCAGAATGACCTAGCTCCAGAAGGAGCATGGATTCATCAATTCACTGCTTTGGCCAAGTTGATTAGCCAGGCTGTGACAGGTCCCTGTCACAACTTGGCTATGAAGATCTAACCCACACAGACATATCTGCTCATGTGTAACTACCTTGGAAGTCTTTCACAGTGCTGGGTTTTGACAGGTAGAAACTAACTTTCGAGCTTTCTATCCACAGATCTTTCCAGGAAAGAACTACCAAATTGCATTTAAAGTTCTGGTAAAACAGGGTCCACAACAAACCAAAACTGGATATCAAAGGCTAAACTGTGAATCCTTCGCTCAGCTTAGCATATAAAACTTCTCTGCAGCTGTGTCCTGTAAACCAGTGACATGTCACAAGTGAGCACGAGCTCAGCAGCCCAGGTAAGTGGCTCCCAATTCACACTGTGCTGCAGTACAGTCCAGAGCAAAATCCAGCACTGCCTGCCAGCCCCAGCTCCTAGAAACACAACCCCAGCTGCCCTCTTTTGCCCTATATCCTGAACTTTATTCCCTTTTTCAGTATAGCCTTATAATCAAGCACAGCAAGTGAGGACTGTGAGCTCAAAAGAGTTTACAGTTTTCTTCTCTTGCTTAAGCAAGTAGTGTTTTGAAAGAACAGGAGTTATGTGCCAGAAAAGGGTGCTCAAGATGCAAACTAATTTTAAAAATAATTTAATCCTCTAGTTGTTCATACGATTCAGGCCATAAGTGCAGCTTTCCTCTCTTCCACATAGTCTTTAGTGAGGAGAAAGACAAGTGATCAGCAGCATAAGAACTCAGATGCTTCCTGGAATTGTTGGGGTTTAATTCAAATGCTTAAAATCCAGGCATCACAGGGCTTTTTGCAATATAATCCCAAAGCTGCTTACAGGCCAACTCAAGATAAAAATTATTGTTGTGCCTGCCTGGTTACATGAACATGCAATAACCTCTCAGATGCCAGTGCCAAGGGCTATGAATTTACCTCAATGTATGTGTTTTATATATAGCAATATGCTGTCATTAAAACAAAGCTCTACAGAAGTCACATCTTAGTCATGGTCTATAATCTGCCCTTGGAAACAATTGTGCTGTCCACTTACTTCAAGAACAACAATTACTTTTTGCTGCACAAGTTTTGCTCAGTATGAGCATGTTCCAAAATTGAAACAGGATTTTTTTTCCCAAAAAAGCTTGGAATAGGTCCTTGTGTTACTAGCATCCAGAGAGACTTATCACACCACCACTCTCCCAGGCAATTTAAGGACACAGACCCTCTGCTAGGTGGGAGTACACAAGGGAACAAGCTGCCATACAAGGCTGACAGTAGAAAGCAGAGACAGACAAAGCCATTTGCTGGTAAAAGCATTGAAAATGAAGCAAGATATCCTCATTCTTACTTTTGTAGGTTTTGTTGCACCACTAACTCACCTGTGCCATTACCTGCAAACACACTCAGACAGGACTAAATATTAATTTCTGCCAATTCCCCTGCTGTACTTCCCAGTAGAATAGCTCCTGGAGCTCTTACCACTGGGAGGAAGACACAATATCATGGCTTTTGTAAACAGGCCTGAAAGCTCTCTTGGTTTTGTAATCATCTTATACAACTGCTATCAGCCATGACAGCATCCTTTCAGATTATAATGTCCTGAGACATGCAGATAGGAAAGACTTGCCTAAGGCTACTCTTCTACAGCTTGTAAAACTATTAATAAAAATACCTAAGCAAAGACTTGGCTTTATTGCTATAGATTAAATGAAAAGGCAACTGTGCAAGAAGTCTGGCCAGAAGGATTACATTATTATTGATCTGGTTATTGTCTGATCAGGTCAGCAGTAGGTCAGCAGCAGGACTCACATTCATGCTATAAAGCCCAACCAGTTAGGGATTTGTCCTCTTAAGGCAGACTTGCCTGCACTGCATAGGCTGGGATTGGCAGGACTCCACTGCTACTGCAATACATTTGCAATGGACTAAAATTCGCTATTTTGGCTGCACTTTTTCAAGCTGCAGAAGGAAGCCCATGTGGCAGAATGGTCATATATGTGGTTTGCCTGAAGGATAGAGTGCAGCAAACCCCTGGATTTATGTTTTGCAGAAAGAAGCAAAAGCTATGTTTGCAGCATTTGATGGTCCTTCCACTGCTGTGCATCTCTCAGCTTTGCTTTCTCATTAGGCAGCAGCAGCCATCCAGAAAGCCTGACTGCTCCACTATCTGCACAGGAAATGGGCATGACACCAAAGCCAGCCAGCCTGGGTCACATTCCCAGCAGTAATTACAATGGAGAAAGAAAATAGCAGGGAAAAAGACAATACCCCAAATCAAGTGGTGGGATGACAGGAGAACACACTTCTGTGCTTCAAAATATCCACAGAATCAGCTCTCTGTAATTCACTCTGCACATTATTCCTTCAACCCATACTCATACCAGGACAGTCCTCTGATTTTGCTTGGGAATACGAGTGCCTTGCCAACAGTCACGTTCAGGACCAGCATCACAAGCTTCCTAATGCACACAGCATGCTGTTTGCTAGCAGCAGGCCAGGATGTTATTGTTCTCATGGACTCATGCTGGCAAGAAGTCCTCTCTCCACCCAAACCCACAGAAAGCTCTCAAAGCTGGAATCTCGTACTTCCCTGGTTTTGAATCCCTCCATTCCAGAGGTATCACAGGTGCTGAGCAAGCGTCAGACTTACACAAACCATAACTGGCACTTTGTGGCCTGGTGATCCCGTGCTCAGCTACATATGGATTGTGTGGGAACTCAAAATGCTTTCAAGCACCCCTGAGTTTATGCTGTCTCCATTCCCCACTATTTAGGCAACTTTGGATGAACCAGGAAAAAAAACATAAAAGAGAAAAAATAATTCTGGAGAAGCCTTTTCTAGACTCAGTAAATCCATCAAGAGACTGGGGAAACATTCATGTTTGGAGTAAGAGAAAAGTGTGGAGGTTTTACTTTAAAGGAATTGATATCCTCATTCAGAACAAATAGTTTAAACCAGACTTCACGTCTCACCTGTGGTTTTTTGGGGGAAGGAGAGGCGATGAAAGAAACCCACAATTTATCTTAGAAGGCCTGTTCTTAGAGCTGCCTCACTCTAGATGTGCAAAGATTTGGGCTCACAACAGAAGACTCAAGACAATTTAACAAACTGTTTTTCCTGTGGCAATCCTTGGTGTAAATAAACCAGAAACCTTATACCCATTGTGGATATGTATCTTTATTGCACACATCAAGAGACACCATCCTGACTTTGCCTCTCCTGCAAACCAAGGATCCAGAAAAGAGCTTTAAAATCAGAAACAGAAGCAGGCATTTGAGAGAAACAGTGGCAGATAGCTCCAGGTTGAGGCCATTACTGAGGTCAGGATGATTCTTAGCCTGTGCTTTCTATTTTTCTGACATTGCTCCAGATCTTCAGTATCCCGGCTATAAAAACATTCCTCTTAGGAGTAGCATGGGAGTAAGAACAAAGAGAGAGGGTTCCTTCAAGAGCATACACACACTAAGGAAATCCAAAACAAAGGACATCAAACACTGTTACTTTATAGAGCCTATAACGTGTATGGCACAGTTAATGTCCTGTTATCTTGGCAGATGCAAAAGACTTGCTTTACATTTCAGCTGAACAGGAAATCTGGCTAAAACCTCAAATTTATTGGTAACATGCAAGTCATGGTTTGTGTCTCAGCCAGAGAGGAATCCATCCCCAGAACCTATGACCCTGTAAATCTAGCTGATTTTGGATAGGAATGCAAACGTATCAACCAACAATTAGACCAGTCTTCCATTCTTGCTAATGGAGATTTCTTGCTTCAGTCATGATACAGAAATTAATTATAGTCTTTTTCAGATATCAAAGCAAAAATTATATCCAAGTGTTCAAATAAATCAACCGAACATGATGGCTTAAAGAAGAGTAAGCAAAATCTCAACCACTCAGTAAGAATTGCTCTTCCTAGGCAAGGTTAGTCCCATGCTGATCTCAGCACAAGTAACCAAAGACCTGCTCAGGAAGGGTGGAGTTCAGTTCTCTCTCCTTGCACAACTTAAGCTAACATATAGTCTCTTTAATCATCAAATCTGTTTAGCCTCCATAGACATAAACAACTCTCCAGGAATGTAAAGAATTGGACAGGGCCATTAATACAGGGCCTAGAGCTCCAAATCTTCCATTTGACATTAATTGTCAGAAAAGCATGCAAGATAGAGGATTCCAGATGCTTTAACCCAAACATTTCTGCACAGTGTTTGTGGAAGAAATTTGTGCTTATAGTGCAAATGCAATGGTAAGAGTCTCTTCAGGGCAAAAAGATCACCAAATGATGGTAGTTCTAATTATTGCTTGACTGTGACATCCCCAAGCCCCTGGCACTCAAGCCTTTTTTGCTTAGAAGCATCTGGCTCTTGGGTTACCTGAGCACAAAAGCTAGCAGGAGTCTGGGAATTCCCCCATGGTGGATTTTTCCTTAAGAAGGACATATGCTGTAGAGAAGAACTCCCATGGGTCAGAGAAAGCTGAGGTTCTTTTCAGTTGTTGGCATAAGATTCACAAAGCACAAAGTATCCTTGTTTGAGGAAATAACCTTTAATGCCAAAGCCCAGTTCTCCTGGCACAGAGACTTGTCCCTGTGACAAGTGGAGCAATAGGGGCTTCTTGGAAGAGAAATGCCTACACAGTTTGGGGGTGGGGAGGGAGAAGCTATTCAACTGGGAGGACAGCCCTGGCACACGGAGAAACACGTACAAACTTGCTGTAAGGGAATTTAAGGCTGAGGAGACATTTTGGCTGCAGAAGGTTTGTATCTTCCAGAGCAGTAAAGTCATGGAACAGCCTCCTAAACAGCAGTGATAAGGGCAGGACAATCTAGTTAATTTAGAGACACTGCTGGAAAATAAGTTATAGAAGTAACCCAGAACAGAGCTGGTGACTAGAGAGAAATGACTGTTCTTATTGGACACTACAAGACAGTGACTCAGTGAGTCCCTGGTGGTCCTGTATTTTCTTTTAAAATTAACTAAAGACGAGAAATTAAGGATCACTCACTACTGAAAAAACTAAACAAAACAAGAAAACCCTCATAAGCAAAGCACTCACATTGGAAACCTGTGCTGAACACTACTACCTGTAAGGACATGGGTTCTGCTGGATGTTCCAAGCCATTCCATACCCCTGTGAGGATGCTAACTCCACATGCACAGGAGGAAGTGTTGAGGAGCCAAGGGTACAGGCAGGGGATTCCAAGAGTGCTCTGTCCAGCACTTCATGGTCAGCTGTACCTGGGCTGCCCTTCTGACCACATGCAAGACATTCAAATCCCTGTCTTGGCACCCTCAAATAACAGGCACATAAACCTCCTTATGAATCAAGGGTTATTGGACAGTGTACAGAAAAGGTTCATTAAACTATAAGGGAACCTGGATACTTCTAAATGCCAGGGTATAGCTCCAATTTGTTTAAAAGCAGTATTTTTAACTACTTTGCATACAGTGTTAAAATCAATAAAATGCTACAATCACATGAGTCTTGTAAGGAAATGTACCCTAGAATTTAATAAAGATAAAAGAAATAAGATCCTCTTGTCATTTTATTTCTCTAGTCTAAATTGAATTGATCAAATTTCCTTTCTGCAGAGCTCTTTCCCCCTCCAATAGGAAGTAACAGGAAGGGCTATAACTCCTGTCTGCACAGCTCTATCCTTTAACGTGCCTCAGGGTGCAATATTTCTGGTTGGCACGAGATGTAAGACTGGAATCTTTTTCAGCTTTCCAATGAGTTCGACCTTGTAAAGGATAAGGGTAGGAGGGGAAAAAATGCCAATCTTCTACTGTCATAGAATCACAGAATATCACAGAGTTGGAAGGCACCCACAAGGATCATTGAGTCCAACTCCTGGGCCTGCACAGGACCATCCCCAGGAGTCACACCCTGTGACTCAGAGTATCATCTAAATGCTCCTTGAACTCTGGCAGCCCTGGGGCTGTGTGCTCACTGCCCTGGGGAGCCTGGTCAGTGCCCAGCCAGCCTCTGGGGGAAGAACCTTTTTCTAATATCCAACCTAAACCTCCCCTGACACAAGTCCAGGCCATTCCCTGGGTTCTGTCACTGGTTCCCACAGAGGAGAGATCAGGGTCTGCCCCTCCATGTCTCTCCCAAGGAAGTTGCAACTTCAATGAGGTCTCCCCTCAGTCTCCTCCAGGCTGAACAGACCGAGTGACCTCAGCCCCTCCTTGTATGGCTTCCTTTCCAGACCCCTTGGATGCTGTTTAACAGCTTTATATCTTCCTTACATTGTGGCACCCAGAACTGCACACAGCCCTTGAGGTGAGGCCGCACCAGCGCAGAGGGGAGCGGGACAACTCATCTCTCTGTCCTACTCCCATTGCTTTGTCCCTCACGTGAGGCTTTCTCAACCCTACCTGAAGACTACTTTCTGGTAAGTGGCCTTTTGCTGCAAGACTCCTGGCTAAGGATCAGAGCCTGCCCTAGAAAGCAGAGCAGAAAGCAAAGAGATGTTTCCCAAACTATAGAAGAGGCTTGACTTGCCTGCTGCCTCTTCCAACTCTATGTAGGAGACACTGGCAAACAGAAGCACGTTTAGGCTGCTGTGGCCTCCCACTCGTGGGCTGCAGCAATGCTCTGTGAGCATGGAAACAATGGAGTCTCAATTACTGCAGCTGGGCAGCCGAAACAAGGGCTGCACTTTGAGAGTGTGGCTGATAAGCAGCAAGATAACGGACTGATGAACAGACTGTCTGCAGTCTGTCACAGAGCTAACCAAGGTCTGTCCCAAACACACCCAGCCTACTTCAGGCAGGCTGAAAAGTGGCCAAATATGGTATTCAAAAACGTGCAACACAAACAGAACACAGAGCTAAAGACTAGAGCTTCATGTATACATCAAGTAACGAATTCAGATGAGCACAGCAGAGTGTGATAGATTACAGCAAGAACTATGAAGAAACACCAGATAAAGAACTGACAATATAAATATATAAGAAAGACAAAGCTTAGATTTGGGCCACTGAACTGAAGAGTTCTGCTATGCATCATTTGGTCAAGGGCACATTTTATCTTTCTATCCACCATGCCACCTTGCATAGCAAACCTGCGTAACGCTGAGTTTTGGTGGTGCACAAAGTGATCCCCAGAACTTTAGAGCAGCCAACTACAGCCCACAGGCAACAGCACCACTGCAATTTCAACAGGGAGGACAGAAGGAAGCAGGAAAGCCAGACACACAAAGAAGTGGCTACTACAGATTGAATGTCTGTAGTCTAATGCTACTTTTCTCCCCCTACCAGTGTGACAACAGTAGGCAGTGAGATGAGAGAACTGTGGGGAAAAAAAAAAAATCTATTCAGAATTTTCCCTCTTGCAATTGAACCTCCAAACTTACACAGATGTTGTTAGGAAACAGCTGAAGAGATCATTCTGCCCCATCAATATGGATGATAAACAGCCCAGCTCTGGTACCAGAGGAAAAATCCTTCTGTTCACTTAAAGATTAGTCCTGTGAAACAGCTTCTTGCTTCTCTTCCTGTCTCAGGGCAATCATCACCTATTTGCCAGGATTATCCTGCAGCACTCATGAATGGACTTACAACGTGGAACAAGGCTGGTGAGAAGATGCTTTACAAAACCTTCTCATGCATATGAAATGTAGAGAGGTTTTTGAGGCCAGAATCTTTCCTGTAAAAACAAAGCAGCCATGATAGAGGCTGGACTGGAAACACTAACCTATTTTTCAAGGAGCTGAGGTTTCCCTGTTTGAACAGGGTGACCACCTACTGCATTAATGGAATTGATTAAAGACTAAACATTGTGCCTGAAAAGATTTGAAACTTGCTTGGAAAAAATATTATTACGCATTACTTCTTTAGGTATCATATAGCCTTGGTTAATCAATGTCCTTGTTCACAGGAAAATTTGTGTCCCAGATTTGCAATAAAATTCACAGTTTTTTAGGCTGGCAATTCTGAGTTTATTGCAAACCCTATGTTGAATTTTCTTCAGTCAGCTTGTTTTTTTAACTTGCACATGTTCAACACTGCCTAACCTTGTGATCCTGCTATAATAAAATCACTGCAGGTATGCATTTCTCTGAAGACAACTATGCAGTCTCCTTGAACTAAGCGTTTTAAGACTTCTTTTTTTTCTTTTTTTTTTTTTTAACAGGGGATTTTAATTCATAGTATTTTTAAACCACACTCCATTTCGTTTCAATAGCCCATTGTAGGCATTTTCATATCTCAGTAAATCTTGTAACAAGAATGCACAAATTAGTGTTGTGACCAAGGCCTCTTATACTGTGAAGAATTCCACTGTCTGATTAGTTGTTTCTAACAATCTCAGTTACGTATTTCAGTCTGTTAAGGAAAGATATCAATACTTCTCAGAGACTAAAAGTCAAACAAGAAAACACAACAGAAAATCCCAAGTTAAAAGAAAAACATTACAAGAAAACTCAAATAAGGAATTTTGGACAGAAGAGATGAAATTAAATTTAATCTAATTTTTTAAATGAAAACTATTTTAATATATACGCTTCTCATATACTGATGGTAAATATGATGCAAATATAAGAGCTCTAACAGGGTAGGCCATGAATCTATGGGAATCCTTTTTTACTAACCAAATTCCAAATCCCTCTGGTATGCTTTAAATTGTAATTTGGACCAGGAGGCTACATGCACATGGTGCCCTTTATATTCTTTAGCTGGAAAATTCTATCCACAAAACTTGCTAGACGAGCTCTAAATTTCTGGGAAGAATATATCTAGATCAAAACACGAGAACATGAAAAGTTTAGGGGGTTTGTGGGGATTTTTGTTGGTAGAAAAGATTAGCATCTCAGAGAGAGCACATCAGCTCTTAAGGTAGGATGGTGAATGCAAAGGCAGACTTTGATCAATATCTGAACAGCATAGCAAGCGAAAACGTAATGGTGGTGCAGTTTCTGTTCAACAGGGCTTTGGAATTCAATGCTCAGAAGGTGGGAAATGAAAGTTAACTCATTGCTCACAACAGCACTGCACTTGTCTTCTCACTTCCCCAGAACAGCTTTCCACTGGTGCTCAGGAGGGTATAGCAGCAGTAAATCACACAACAAAAGCCTTACTCTCTCTGAGAAAAGTTGGTGTTTATCTGCTTCAAACATTCTCTTTCATACAGAGAATAGACTGAAAAGGCAGTGATATACAAATATCTATGCCATAGTTTCCTAGTAATAGGCCAGCAAGGAATATGGAAGGGACTTCCCAGCTGAAAGCTACTAAGAGCACTACAACAGGGTGCAAATAATCGCCCACTACACCTCAGCCAGCAGTTAGTAGCTCACTTCACCAAGATGACACAAAACTGCTCCTCTGGCACACTCTTCTCCTTCAGAATCCTTTTACCATCAAAAAGGACAGAGTGAATTTACAGAACAAAACTACTTCTCCATCATGTTACTTTAGCTAAAGCAAACAACCCATCAGGTGATAGGGTGCAGGAAACCCTCTCCCAAGCGAGGTCAGAGAACTCAGGCTGCATCTGGAGACAGTGAAGCAGTTTGTGAGGCACCTGTAGCTTAAATAAGTTCCACAAGAGAAAAACATCAGAGTTCAGCAGATTTATAGAACTGAGATAGTGCTTGTGATTACAAAAATGCTACTCCTGGTAACTCCTTGTCCTTGCCTTCAGTTCCCACAGTGGCCAACACTGCCTCCGGGACAGACCCGAATCACATCCTTGACTGACTAAGAGCCCACAAACCAAGGCAAAAAGGCCCTGTCCATGCTGAACTCTCGCCTTGAAAAAGGATGAGATAAACAATTCTAAAATTAAAAGAAAAGGAGGGAGAGATTCACTCTAACAGACAAGTAGTCAAATGAAAGGTGACACGTCATCCCTAGAGGAAGGGAAACTGGCAGCTTGGCTGGCTTTTCCTCATGACAACCCCGGGATAAATGACTATCTCGGCACAGAATAGAAAGAGGTCCTACACTTGTAGCACTGCCCCTCAATTTAATTAGCAGTCTGCTAAAGAGCTAAGTTTCATAATTAATAGTGATGCAAGGAGGCCAACAGCACAACAGAAGAGAATTTGCAGTGTTCTTCCAGAACTAGCTGACTAATCCACTTTGGGAATCATTTTAATGAACATTTCTGGCTTCTAAACAGTTTCCAAAAATATGAGAGGCAGCAAGGAAAATATTTGGTATTCATTTCTGCCTGCTGACCAACCTGCTCTACAAGTGTGTTTTACCAACCTGCTATCAGATTAGGCATCTTATTTGCCCAAAATGTTCATGTCAGTTACAGATGAACCACTGAATTGTTCCCTCTGGACATCTTGGATACCACCATCTAGGGGAAGAGGAAATAGGCTTGGTTCACAAATAGTTCACTGTGGGAAGCATTTATCTCCCCACTAGCTACTGCACTGATATGCTTTGTGGGGTCCTATCCTGCTCCTCCTGAAACCAACAGGTTTTTGATTGGATTCATAATTCAGGAATCAAAGGTATACCAGTGTCAAAACTGTAAGCCAAGGTCTAACTTGATCATGTAGCATAAAGATCCTTGGTTAGTTGAGGAAGAAATGCAATCTGGCCCAGGGCCAGACCATATCCAGCTTCCCTTTTCAGATGATGAATTCCAGGGTGAGGTATCTGGGACATACTGAAAGAACAAAGCCCAATTTTAGCTGTCTGGCACAGGGCTTGTCTTCATATTGTGAGTTGGCTCTCAACTGTAACTACTGATACCTTAAAGCAAGTTTCTCTTAATTTTTTTTTAAATTTGAATAGTCCAAATCTGTTTTTATGAGGCAAGACTTTACATTGTCTTGCAGAGTTTGACATAATCTCTTGTTTTAATTCCTTTTTTCTTTTTTTTCTTTCTTCTTTCTATTTTAAGGTAACAGGTGCTCAACTGAGCTGAAAGGCTGCTAACAAATTTTCAGTTATATGTCACGAGACTTGTTAGTTCCCTAAAATAAGTCAGTCAGCACAGAGGTATTCTGAAACAGAAGAGGGGTACCTCTCCCCCTCACTCCATGAACTGTGTACAGCCTTTCCAAGAGACTCTGGATTCTGCACTGCTGGAGTGACACAGAGATAAGCCATCAAGCCAGCATAAGCAGCGATGCAGAACTTCTAATTGCCAGTCACTCATACACATCACCTGGCCAAAGAGATCAACCTGGAATAGCATTTCAGTCTCATAAAGCAAGGAATTTCACCAGTTACTGAAGTAGTCTGTGGCTGTGATGCAGGCGAAAGTGTGGGAGAGCAGCCACAAGAGAAAGTTTAAATTTAAAGTATTTACTTGAGAAAGTTTAAATTAATTTTTAACCTCTAAGGTAACCCCAAACCAAATTTTTGCTCTGAGGTCAGCACAGAAGATGACAGATTCATGACCAATGTGTGGGAATCAGCTAGTGAAGCTGGGCTGTTCTCTAGTGCAAAGAAAGTCAGTTTGACTTCAGACTCCTCCCATCTTTTAGCCTGTATACACAACAGAACATTTTCCATTCCCACCTTCAGTCTTATTAACATGCTGCAGGGGGTCAGACACCCCTTTTAAAAAAGTGGATTTGTTTGAAGTAGAGCAGAGGCATCACTGCCAACAGTGTCACAGCAGCCATTTGCACAAGCATGACTTCTCTCTACTGACACTACTATAAAATGGAAAAGCTGTTCTTTTCCAGAGAATCAAAACATAAAGCCAGCCTAGTTCAAAAGTCTCCTTCTGAGCAGCTCCCCTCAGACTTCCCTTTTCTGCAGTACTAATTAGCATGCTTAGCCTGAAGGTCTGTCCCAAAGGAAGCTCATATTCCACAAATTCCCTGTAGCGTCTGACAGGCAAACAAGGGATGTGCAGTCAGCTCCTGGAGCCACGTTATCAGTGATGTGTGCAGGAAAAACACTTGACACACTGGCTTAGGCTGATTCAGCTGGGCATGGAGAGAAGGATACACAGACATGCTGGGCATGGAGAGAAGCACAGACATACTTTACCAAAAGCAGCACTAAATCTGCCTGTTCAGCATCCAGCCTCCAACTGGAACCGCTCAGGGCATTCGTGACAACGGTGAGCAGAAGTGCTTCCACCACTAGAAGGACCTTGTTGAAAGATGGATACCAGACCCAAGCTTGGTTTTGCAGAATAAGTCCTCTGAAAAACTGTATCTGCTGCTTCAATAGTCACTGAGAAATCCAGAACTCAAAGACAGACACGAGAGTGTTCCTAGACTTCTCTTCCAAGATAAAACCAGTGATTTTAGCCCCAGTGTTTCCAAGATCTCTGTTTCAGCTGAAAGTCAGCACTGGTTTGAACAGCCTACAACAACTACCTGAAATATCACTACTTTGTGAGACCCCTCTCACTATTTTATTTACCACTGACAACCATTGTATACATCTTTTATCCTCATAAGAGAGAACTTGCAAGGAAGGGCATTGTCCTTGCTTTACCAGGGGCTATGTTATTAATGGATGTTTGGCCAAGACTTGGTGATGAAGTAGTATATCTGTGAAACTGGTTTAAATTACTCCAGCTCAAAATCACTGATTAACAGCCTAATCAATTTAACCAGATCTGCAGTCAGAAGCACACATTACTTAGGAGTGAAAACAGTAAGAGTGCTCATAGGTAATGGATGGGAGCTAGGAAACTCATGCATCATGTTAATTGACTTCTGATAAATTAAAGTCACCAATGCCATTTAGCAAAAAGTCTCAGTCACCAAGACAGAAACAAACCACCAGAAAACTATACAAACACTCCAGAATTGCCTTTTTTAAGGCAAGATACAAGTTTATATTTACAGCAATAAAACCCTTCAGTCACCTTTACCACTGGATTTCCTAGTCTGTGTTGTCTTTTTGCCCAAAAGGAGCACACCAGCATCGTGTAAAAGATGTCTCTGCATCTTTCTAGCCTGTGGTCTGTGGAACAGAGATGTCACCTCTGCATTTTATAACACTTGGCAGCAAATCCACATTCCCTGTGCATCACAGACTTCCCCTAAGGCCATCAAGTGTGTTAAATATGGACAGCACAGGGTTAGGACTTCCATTTATAAACCCCAATCTCCTCACACTTGGTGCAGATGAGAGCTGCAGATCCCATGATAGGCATGTACACTGAGCATGAACAGGATACAGCAGTTCTGCTTACCTACAGTACCAGGGGACCATCATTGTTTCAGGAAGATTTTTGACCCATTTTTCTTCCCTGTGAAATCATGACCTACATTATATGTGTAATTTCCAGAGTAAAAAAATACCTCAAATCCTCAATATAAATCTTCCTGAGATCTGATTCTATGCTTTACAGAGCCACCTCATCTGGTAAATCCAAAGAAAAACACGTTAAGCAGCACCATGGATTTGTACTGTACTTGCTGACCAGCTTGCAGCAGGAGGCACAGACAGTGCCTGGGTCACCACACGCAGTGGTGAACTTGGGTTCTAAAGCAATTCTCTCAAGAAACTCTCATAAGAACCACCAGTCACCCAGCACAGGATGAAAATATTCTGGGGGCATAACAACACAGCAGATTGAATCTATCAAAGATAAGAGCCAAAGCATACTCTACAAGAAAAAAAAAAGTAAATTACTCAAGGAGTAAATTACCATCTTATGGAAAATACTGTATAGTAAAGGGCTGCTCCCCAAATTTAAGGGCACCATTAAATAACATTTGTACAAAGCACAGACTGATCAGACAATGTATTTTTCTTTAGTGCACCTGAAATGTGCCAATGAACTGGCCTTGGCAAATGGGCTCAAACATGATCAACTAACCAGCTTTCTATAGGGAAGAAAAGCACAAAGCAACAAAACTAAACATTTATTGAATGCTCAGAAAATAAGGTATGGCTGCAAATTTCATAATCTCATTCATCTCTGTTTCTGTGCTTCACCAAAAATCAAGGTGGGGGAACACAGACAGGGCATGACACCAGTGGTAGAGAAGGGGTCACTACATTGTTCTGTCATCTCCTCCCTCATTATTTACAGAGATTCTTTAAGGCTTCAGGAATTAATGCAGGAATCAGAATCCAGCTTACAAAGGCTGGATGCTTTCATTCTGAAACACACATTCTAGTACATCTGCATATGTTAAAGTTCTGATTCTGCCCCAGAATCACAGTAGAATCGCCGTAAATCTGATTATATTTTGGTTATACTATATTGCCAACACTGCTTCTGCTCTCTGTGTATTACCTGGGATATGAGAACAGATTTGGTAGTTTTGGACAATACACAGCATGATCCAGCTCTAGTGATCCGAGGTGAGTTTGAAATGCACTCCCTTACTCTCATGTTGCCCAGATAACTTCTTCCCAGCACTGATCCAGAAATAGCAAGTGGTTTCTAGGTGGCCGGAGAATGAAAGGGACAAAGAACTGTGGGAATTTCAGATAGAGCTTGTCTCTGGCTATTAGACAGTGAAAGAAGCTGAGAAGCCAAAAAGAGGTCAGCTAAAAAAAGAGGTATTCCTCACTCCATTATGCAAACTGAATTTATTCGTGTAGAAAAATCTCTGAAAAAACCCACTTTCCTAGCAGGGCTGCTGTTGCCTATTGCTACAGCCAACTCCTCTGGCTCTGAACTCTGACCACTGGGAATTTCATTCTGCTTCACAATCAAACCATGAATAGTCTGTTCCTCAGCAAACACTCATGCTACACAATACTTCACTTCTTCTTTCTCTCTTTTCTTACAAGAATGGTCATGCCTACCTCTTTCATCAGAGATTCTTTTCTTTCTCTTTCAAAAATCAAAACTTAAATACCTAAAAATGAAAGAGGGTGAATCTGGATGAAAAGATAAAAGAAAAGACAGGAAACAGAGCCAACAAGCTGCTGTCTGGCTGTAGGCACAGGGAAGTCACACAGAACATGAAGAAGTAAAAGCAATTAGTTTATGTTCCTGCTGTGATCACTTCATTTCAAGGTCAGCAAGGGCATGTCCCCAAATAGCACCTTCAGCTCTGATGGGAAGTAAGCACTTGAGAAACATTCATAGGCTGCCAAATCCTTGAAAGTGTTCATCATCTATTTGGAGAGCAGGTGGAGCAAAGGCAGGGGCCATCTGAGCTGTCTACAGGAGCTCACAGCTCTTTAGTCCTATTTAGGAAGGAACCTCTTGGGATGAATTAACAAACCTGCTCCAGAGCCTGACAAGAAACCCCCATTTGTGCTTATCACGATGTGGACACTTGTTCCCGAGGACAGGGCTAAGACAGTGAGCAGGCTCTGCATAACATGGCTAAATAAAGCTTTCCTATCCACCTGGAAAACTGACCCAACTGAGCTCTTCCATGAATGGCACCAGACCCTACAGGAGTCACACGGAACAAAAACACCAGCTCCAGCTCTTCCTATAGGAGGTGCATGCTTTTAGATCAATTATTTGAAGCCTTGAGTTGCATTTTTTAATTAAGAGGGGAAGGATGATCCAACAGTAGGAATCCTTTTATTGAAAGGTCTGGTAAGCACATTTGATCACACCCTTCAGTAAGAAAGGTCTGATCTTTTTTAATTAAAAAATAATATTCTCCCTGCTAACTTTACAGACCTAACACTGTCATTGGAAGGTGATATGTTGCTGATTAATATGTATTACATACCAAGAAAGCCACTAATGTTTTCGACTGATGGTCACATTCCAAATCTTTATTGCCACCTCAAACATTGGAAGCGTCTTTGTTTAATCATGTTTTGAAATCTTGCTGCAAAACCACAAGCATTGAATTCCCCCAATCTTAATTCAGGTCTCTTGATTTTGGTCAGTGGTAATGTCACAATGCCCTGATATATTAGAAGTTTTACAATTATGTTCAGTGACTGTAAAACACAATCAGCTAAGGTAGTGCTTTAACCTAAAATCAAGTGCAGTGCTTTCTTCTTCCAGTTAGCCATCCATGCCAGGAATAAAAACTAGGTAGTCACTGACCCAAGGCAGAGGGACATTGTCCTTTATCTTAAAACATGGCACTGAGAGGTATTTGAGGCATAGAGACTCTTGGGTAAAATAAAAACTGGAGAATCTTGTCTTTTTATCTAAAGATATTTCGGTTTAGAACCAACCTTAAGTTTACTGTTGCACTGTGTTCTGCACAAACAGAATCTAAGTACACATTTCACTGCTCCCAGTGAAGCCGACAAGAGCCAAGAACAGATGGGAGCAGGACAGAACTTGGAACAAGTTTTGTGCAATCCAAGCAAACCTACCAAATAACCAAAACCAAAAATGCAGAAGACGTTTACACAGCTTGTCCAATTTCTAAATTTAAAGTATCTCCCTCTGAGATGTACAAACCGAGTCCGGAACTTCTCATGTTCTTGTGCCCTTAACTCTTCTTAGGTCACAGTACAACAACAATCTAACAAAAAATGAAGTGTTTTCATAGGGAACAGCTTCTTCGAAGAAGTGGGGAAAGCAGAAGTGGTATTTGTCACCTTGGGTTACATGGGTTTTGTATGCAGTAATAAAATTTCCTTCAAGTAAGAGCCTTGGATTTATAATACACTTCCTGAAACCTTTGAACAATTAATTTGGTCTGTAGTATTCCCTCAAAAATATTCGTTTAATTCATGTTTTGAGTTATCTGATTGATTTTTATTTTACTATAGTTATTTCTTCCTAATTATACCTTGAATAAAGATTCCCATGCTCCTTATTTTTCAGAGTCAAGTAGTAAATTAGCTTGCCAGGTGCCAAAGTGATTAACTCTGTTTTCTGCAACTGTTGCAGCCAGAATTCTGGAGCTCCTTCCACTGTAAAATCTGGACAAAAAGAGCTGAGTAGTTTCCTTCTATTACTGAAAACTGGAGCAATAAGATCTCCCACCTTCCATAAATTAATCCTGTCTCTAGATCAACCCTCTGAATTTTTCTTTCATTGTTAATATAACTAAATTTCATAGCAGTAAGGAAAATAATAATATGGCTGAACTCAGAACATAAATTAGTCTCAGAAAATGAGCAAACTGAGCAAGTACATCTTTGTTTCTAAAGTAAACATTAATAAAATAGAAGAAGCTGTCACACAGGCTTAGGAGGCTAATGCTTTCAGCTTCTTTTATCTCTGCTCTGGGTTCAGGAATTACAGCCCTTTCCTGCATTCCATATTAGGCGTCAAGCTAAGATTTTAGAGATGTTCTAAATTCAGTTCCTCAGGTAAGAGTCATTATCATTAAACATTCCTATTCCCCTGAAAGCAAAACTGCACAGAATTATTCAAGAGCAGCTGGCATCTATAAAAAGAGGCACCAAAGACTGTTGTTCTTGGTTAGAGACAAAAATCCCATTTGCAACAAAAGTTCTGGTGCCCATTCAAGAATGACCAAGAACCCCTTACAGACTGTCTGCCTGTCCCTCTCTCAGCCCAGGGCTAAGCCAGGCAGCCCATCATCTCAAACAAAGCATGAGTATGAACACAATGGAGCATTCTCTCTTTCCCAGAAGAGATGTCTGTATGATGAGTACACTCCGAGGGCAGAACATTCCATATGTTCTCAGCCACAGATGGAATAGATTTCACTCCAAACATGGGCTCCACTAAGTTACAGCCCTACTTCTGTTCCTAATAAGTGTCACAGGACAGGTTGCACAACTTTAGCTGGGTTTATACCTCCCACCAACCAAGGTCATACAACACAACCAGTAAGAGTGACAGAACCTCCTTTCGGCGCAGACTGAACCCAACATGGAGATCCACGACCCCAGCAAGAGCACCAGGAGTCCTTTAGTCTTCAGACAGAACAGAACTTCTGGAAGACCATGCATGGAAATTAATAGAGTCTTCAATCTCTTTCAGTACTAATGACCAAGACCTCAGCCTTCCCCTGCACAGTAACTACTGCTGTTAACCACAGATGAAAACATTGAGGTAAATGGGGATTAGGGCCCAGATTCGTCCAATTTAATTCCAGTTCAAGCTTCTAAGCTATCGAGCTCAAGGCCTTCATGAATGGCCAGCTGCCAGGAAATACCTGGAGATTTCCCATGGCAAGTCATAGCCTTTGTAAAGTGCACATGAGACATCCATCCACTGGCTCATGGCTCCAGGCACTGAATCATGTCCTTCCTCTGGCAACATGAAAAGCTAATGAGTAGCTATTGATAATCCTGAGGGAATTATATTAAACACAACATTAAAAGTCTTACCTTTTCAGACAAAAAAAGCCCCAAAACAAAACCTCATATTTTTCACTGCCTCACAGTCTCTGCTGCTGAGAGACTTCCATAAAATTTGGAAGTCCAGCACAGGAATATGAGACATGTGGCAGAGTTGAATTGCCGGTACATCAATCTATCTCCTGCTGTCACTAATAAACCTCCGATTATTCCACCCATAAGTGGTTGCTTCACTTTAGAAATGAGATACAGTTTTAGTCTGACATCAAACAATAGCATAAATATAAATGCAGCACAGTCCTCCTTAGGAACTTACAGCTCTTCATGCTGCCTCCTGTATTTACTGCCCCATGAAGTGTGAAATGGATACCAACCACTCCCTGAATTCCTTTCTGCCTGAGCAATGCCAGAGGTTAAGTGCCAGTGATATAAGGGAGGCAGGATGAGGAAATCATCATGTCCAAGAGGAAATGAAGATGGGTGCACATCTTCAAACTGTGAATCCACAGTGGAGATAGACTGTGGACTGATAGACTGAAGAGTGACTGTGCAAGCAGAAAAGGTTGGAGCACAAATGAAGAAATAAACTCTATGGATAGTGAAGGGAAGAACATGACCCTGACAAAGATCCAGGATGTGTTACTCTCCAATACTAAGGACAGCCAAGAGGTCACCTGCCTGAAAACATCAATACATTCAGCATGTGCTCCATCATCTGCACATTTAACTTCTCAATCAGAAGTATCTAACCAGACACCAAGTCCCATTTTCTCACTGATGTCACAAGTCACAGGCTCCAGAGAATACACCAATTAATTACTCAATTATATCAAATAGTTACTCCCCCTCAGCCAGGGGACAGGGTGATCACACCAAAACAATACAGTAAAACACTTGCCTGTTTTAACCATAACTAATTGCCCATGTGAATCTGATTACAAAGCTTTATACTGCTCCTCTTGAAGAGGTCAGACCCTGAAATTCTGGCTGATTTAAGTGTTTCTGAACCACTCAAGATGCCTACCATACCTGCAGCCACCAAACACACACAAAGAGGATCCACCAGATAACAGGGTGAACACACTGTTGGAACTGGAGAGCTGCAATGTGTAACTGAGCAGGTTTTGGCTGGGCAAAGCAGTTTGTGTCTCAAATACCTCATGCTGCTAAATAATAGAGTTGGACTTCCTGTATTAGCCAAGTTGGCATCCTACAATAGGGATGAGGACATTCTTGCATTTGGCATTTTCTGCTTCTGCACTACATCAAATTTTCCACTGTGGTGTCAGGAGAGATTTCTATCAACTTCCACTGGAAGAAGCCAGATAAGGACAGCAGCTCTATACCTTTCTTATCTTCATAAAAAGGTTAGTTTGCAAACTGCCATCGTTTTGTACCAAAGGCAATGCACAGCACAACAGAACATATATCAAAGTTCCCAGTGATTTCTTCACCTCTTCTGCTGTGCTACCAAACACGTGAGCAGGTGAGCACACGTACAGTCGACACCTGACATTGCTGGGAGGTGGTCCTGATCCAAAAAGAACACTTTTGTTTTCTTTATGTTGCCATTGTGGGATACAAGAAGGAAAAGTTCACCAGAGAGATGAACTGAAAGCAACCAGCACTTCTTCCCTGGCTGAGGTTCCTTGATCTGAAAAGATTAGGTTAGGAATATCTGCAATAATCCCTTTGCCCCAAGAAAAATGTATATAAAAGTGGTTTCTTGAAGGAAAATATTTCTTCTTAAGGTCTTCTCCAATTTCTAACATGAAAAACTGCCTGGAAACTTGTTCTAATTATACCTCATATTTTGTTCACTCCATTATTCAACCATAACCACATCCTGCAGACAAAAGCCATCCAAGGCTTGCTCAGGGCAGCAATAGAGATATGCTATCACTATTCAAGAGAACTCCCTTCCTAGAAAGAAAGAGAAATTAATATGCATTTTATTTAATAAATGATATCTAGTAATAAATAAGGTCATCTAACAATAATTAGATAATGTAATTTAAAATCTTGACTATCTTTGTCATCACAATTAAAGACCAAGTTTACAGAATATTTTTCAGTATTTGGATTTATCAAAGATGAACAGTAAGATTCTGTTGTTGATGCCTCTTTTCTGAACACCAGCAATAGTATGGGTTCTGAAATTCTAATGTGTCAATATTTACAGGGTGACCAGTTTGTCTAGGGCCACAGAACCCTGAAGGAAGCAGCAGCTTCCTCTGGCAGAACAGCTGGCACAGTTATAAAGCAGCTAAAATATTAAGATGACGTTCTTAATATTGCAAATTTCCACACACACTGAAAATCCTTCCAATCTGGTTCCCTCCATAAATACCCAAAATAAAACCACCAGGAAACAGACTATTGCATCAAAAGCTTAAAAAAGAAAGGCGAGCTTTTTTGGTTTGTTTATTTCTCCTTTTTCCAAAATCAAATATGCAATGGAAAATTTGGAACTTGGTGTTTGGGAAGCGCCAGTTACAAATACCTTTTACCACCCTAATATGGATTGCTCATATACAACAATCTCTGGAAAGC